>NW_004797288.1:2007368-2011274 GCF_000002075.1 Aplysia californica | reverse complement strand
CACACTCCCTGTTTCCCATTTGCACGACACGCGTCCTTTGGGATTTGGAAATGCAAACTCGCAAGGGATCGCCGAGTATCTTGCACTTTGTTCTTACCTTGTTTGCGTATGTGTGTACTCACTTGTGTTACCCTTAGCTATCTCTCTCTCTCTCTCTCTCTCTCTCTCTCTCTCTCTCTCTCTCTCTCTCTCTCTTTCTCTCTCTCTCTCTAGAGTGCTAAAAAAGAGAGCATGTGTGTGTGTGTGTGTGTGTGTGTGTGTGTGTGTGTGTGTGTGTGTGTGTGTGTGTGTGTGTGTGTGTGTGTGTGTGTGTTCGTTCATGTATTTGTGTGTGTATTTTTTGTTGTTGTGTATTTTAAAAATGAGAAGCGCTTTGTAAATTCCTGATAGCCCACCATTAGCTCAGTCCGTATCAATCTGTGCTAAAGCGCTTATTGTTTTAACTTACAAATAAAACATTGAAGCCGCTATAGGTTGGGTCATTTACGCTCGGAGAAAGCAGGCGTTCCTCCAGCGCAGTCTACCTCAATGGCAGCATGGGGGATTGGTTCAGGACAACGGTCGGGTTGAGGCAAGGCTGTTTGCTCTCTTCCATTCTCTTCAACATCTTCCTAGAAAGAATCATGACTGACGCACTGGAAGACCACAGTGGAACAATCAGTATTGGAGGCAGGACAATCACAAACTTGCGTTTTGCCGATGACATCGATGGAATAGCAGGAGAAGAACAGGAGCTTGCCACATTAGTAGAACGGCTGGACACAACCTCCGCGGTCTACGGCATGGAGATCAATGCCAAGAAAACCAAGCTAATGACCAATAACACCAATGGCATCAACGCGGACATCAAAGTCAGTGGCGAGAAACTTGAGACCGTCAACAGCTTCAAATACCTTGGATCGGTCGTCTCAGATGAAGGCTCAAGACCAGAAATTCTCTCCAGAATCGCGCAAACAACAGCTTCGCTGTCAAAACTGAAGGCTATTTATTGGAAGAACAGAAACATCACGCTCAACTCGAAGATCAGACTAATGCGCTCACTGGTCACCTCAATATTTTTTACGCCTGTGAGTCGTGGACACTGACAGCAGAATTGGAGAAAAGGATTCAGACAACAGAGACGAAATGCTGCCGCAGACTCTTGACATCTCATACAAAGACCGCATTTCTAATGCAGAGGTACGGAACACTATCACAAACGCAGTGGGGCAGCATGGAGATCTTTTGACCACAGGGAAGAGATGAAAATTAAAATGGTATGGGCATGTCACAAGATCCACAGGACTTGGCAAAACAATCCACAAGGAACCGTAAAAGGAAAGAGAAAGAGAGGAAGGAGATGGGAGGACAGGGAAGACGATGGGTGACAATCTGAGGAAAGCAGAGGATAGAGAGAAATGGCGAGAGCTGGTTGTCAGATGCAGTGGTGCCCCCACGGTTGCCCCAACCACGGGATAGAAGAAGAAGAACAATTTCTTTTTAAAATAAAAAAAAATTGTTATGGGCCCAACCCTTCTAATACCCATTAAAATACATTCTTGAGGTGATTTTTCTAACAAACATTTATCAAAGGCATTAAAAAAAAAATGTAAATTTGTGGTTTCCACAGACACTACAGTCAATTTTTGCGGCCATTTTCTCGCTAATATACTCCTCACATCAGGCGACCCCACCCTCCTTTAATCAAACCTATCACGACTTCTATTCAAGATAGATGGATCATTTTTTCATCAAAAGAATGGCGTTAGTACAAGACATCATTAAGCTAGAGACAGATGCACCTCAAACTTCTGTCATTATGTCGCAAATTGTCAAAGAGAGGCAGCACGAAACTGAGCATAGATATCCGAACCGAAGCAAGCGGAAACACAAAACATACACAAGAAAAGAAGAAGAAGAGGAAATAATAACAACAGTAAAATATAACCAAAGACTAACTGTCAGAAGCTGGGATTAAAAAGAAAAATCAAGCATACCCTTATGTCTGCTTGGACATTGTATCCCTCTCAGCCTGGGTTGGCCCTGACAGGCATGGGTGGTCGAGGTAGCCTGCCTACTAAATGAACTAAATTGTTTCAAGAAAAGTGTACAATTTCTAAACTATTACAATTTTACAATTTGATGCTACCTTGACCAACGAAGGCACGATCTTCAGACTGCTTAACCTAATCTGATAAAACCTTTTCCGTAGTTTTGGAACAGTAATGTCCCAGCAGCCCGCCACTCAAATAATCTAAATAGTGTTGGTGAAGGCGTAACAACATTCAATGACTAATTCTACAGCAAAACGTGATAGTATGCCCACGGTCGTAGAAAAGTTGGAAGACTACAGACTCCAGTCCACACAGACCAGGGACAGCATGCATAATCCATAGACTTGTACCCCAAGACCACGCATGGTCATGGCCGCTGCTATAAAAACCACCCTTCGAGGCGAGTGCACATTGGCGTGGGTCGCTCCTTTACGCCCAAACGAAGGGCAAAGAAAAGGACCAACAAATCAACAGCTCATTATATGATGCAACTGTGGCCAGCACCCCTCCCGGCCAATACCCTTTATTTTACAAATAGCTGAGTCAAATTAGACACACATTGTGTCAAATGGTGCAGTCCATAGTGAATCAGTGCTGCGTCAGAGTGCACGGTCTAGAATTTTGAAATACAAATCTAAGACATTATCTTTTTAACATTGTTTATATAGTGGTAATGGCGCTACAATAGTAAAATCAAAGGTGTCTTTTTCTTCTTCCTTTTTTTCCCTTGGGTAATTAATTACAGTTTTAGATACTATACATTTTGTCTTTAACTTAAACATGAATTAATGAATTTGAAAGAATAAAAAAGCGAGTCGTCTAACATAAAAAACAACAACTAAAGAACATAATAATAATTATTCTTTTTACAGTCTACTTAGTCATCAACACATGATGTGGATTACAAATACTGTCCCAAAAATATCAACAGCAGGAGAAAAATTTATATTGCTACTTATTATTCAGTAGTACAAAGTTCAAGGAAAACATAATTTTCAACTGGAAATCAATAGAGTGTTCAAATATATAAAAGTGGATATACATGCAGGTCATGTTTCCTTTTCAACGTCTCCCCCTCCCTCTTTCTCCCCTCTCTCCCCCTCTCTCTCTCTCTCTCTCTCTCTCTCTCTCTCTCTCTCTCTCTCTCTCTCTCTCTCTCTCTCTCTCTCTCTCTCTCACCCCTCTCTCCCTCTCTCTCTCTCTCTCTCTCCGGCTGCCCTTCCCTCCAACTTCATACACCTGTATAAATAAATAACAAAATTATCTTTCACACACACCAAACATACTTAGCCCACCCCGCAAACTCACAACATATACCCAAAATACCTTATAGTCTCAACGCCTTTAAATGATATTTCGTTTCTTTCAACACGTCCAATCTTCAGCACTTATATTACCTAATTGTGTAGGAAGTGTCGTAAAACTCTTATTCAAACAAAGGAAATAGCGTTCACCATACAACACTTAGTTAAAAGAAAGAAAAACAGCACCAGTCCTCCAACACTACACACCCTCCCTAACGAAACACTAAGGGGTCTTTTCACTTTTCGACAAACTTTCATCCTATTGATAACTTGATCCCATCACGCACCCAGAACTAGAGACAAACAAGTCACCACCACCAGTGAAGTAGTGGTTACACTCTCCGTCTCGCACGAAAATGAAGTGTGTATCATTATCACGCTGCAAAACCACAATCGAATCCCCCAATCCATTTTCTTGGGAAGGATCCCACGTTGCCCGTGAAAACCCTGGATATAAGCAGCTACGTGTGACGATGGAGGTGCACAATATTCACAACAGTACACTCTATTAATAAACATGCGTTGTAACATGTTCGTGTAAGGTCATACCAGAGCCCCCTCCCCCCCCC
>NW_004797288.1:2004942-2007235 GCF_000002075.1 Aplysia californica | reverse complement strand
AATAGTATAATAATAATAATGCCATCAAGTGGTACGTACATGTTTGCTGTGGCGGAATGCCAAGACGTGCTATGGACAGATGTTTAGTATTGAGCTTGATTCCGTGGTAAACATGGACATTTTGTTGCGGCCCCTCCATTACCCCACCCCCTCCCTACACCCAAACCAACTCTCTCTCTTTTTCTTTCATTAACCTTTTTTTATACCAGCCTGCGCTTACAGGTTGTTCTGTCTGGAGAAATTACGTACGTCCCCCCCCCCACCCCCACCCCAGACACAAACAATAAAAATATTCATCTGAACTCAGTAAGTATAACATCAACATGCAATATATCGACAGGAGTGCACTAGTCTCGGCAAATCGTGTAAATAAAGTACAAGTGCGCTTTCACAACGGCACTCACACAGACAACATCAAAAATACCGAGGGGAGCAAACAGGTTATTGACCTGGACAAACCTTGGACAGAAAGCTGGACTGCCGCTTTAACAACTGGCCCTTCAGAAAAGTGGAAGTGACAGATAACATAGTAAGACTTTAAGTGACAAAACGATACAAACTCGAAAGTCGTTGTTGATGTGTAATCATCATTATAATCCACATCAAAATCATCATCATCACCATCATCAATTAGCATGAAACTAGACGCAGTATCGTCGCTGACATAACGGAACCTAAGTTTAAATTTATACTACTGTAGTAGATGTGTTTACTAAGACCCCATAAAAGTCTGATAGACGATAATTATTGGGGAAAATGTTAGAACAACTCAGCCGATGAATCAGACAGAGTGGCTTGCTGAGAAAGCGTTACGTTAGTAAGCTGAAGCGTAGAATCGTTTATTACAGTAAAGCTGACCAAAAGTAGAAAACTTAGGAAGACGTCGCAGAATCGACTCTCTATAAAGGACCGTCTCAGAGCCCACGACGTGAACCACCAAGCCACTCGACTTGCAACTGACAGACAATAAAATTGTTTCTTTCCTACAACACCTGCCGGTACCATCAGAAGGATCAAGTAGGAGCAATTACAATGGTCTAATCTTTATTTGAACGAACCTGACACTCTATTCAAGCCAGATAAATACGGCTGTAAGAAGATAGAAGGGTTGATTGAGAACTAAGACCAGATAATCTAAGGCAGGAGGAAGGAACGATCGCACAAACAGGCTACATCAAAGCTTTCAACTTTACGTTTCTTCAATTATAGAAGGGTTACATTTCCTTTTGTTTCTGCTGTGGGGTTCTTTTAGCAGGAAGGCGTTAGAACAGGTTCGACTGTAGTAATAAGGTAACTACCGGGCAGCAGAGCAAACATACCCTGCAAGAGGAAGGTGAATCTGGCAGATCTCCGTTGATCAAATTCTCCAGATTGGGCTGACTGTTTGGGTTGCCCTTTATTTTAGAGGACGAGCCATGTGACATTGGTCCGTCTGAGGAGAGAACCAGGGATCATCTTGACTTAAAACGTGAGCACTCACTCTCTCTCTATAAAGATCTACTTATCATTATCATCATCATCATCATCATCATCATCATCATCATCATCATCATCATCATCATCATCATCATCACCACCACAACAGAGTAGAAAGGCAGTCTTGATAGATTTGCAGGCGAAACATATAAATAAAAAATGTTTAAAATTTGATTTATCAAATCGGCGCAACGTTTCGCCACGTAGGCTTCCTCCTCCTCTTTCTCCTCCCCATCATCATCATCATCATCATCATCATCATCACCATCTTCACCGTCATCATCATCACCTTCATCATAATTTGGTTACAAATAGAAAGATTAATACTGTAAAAAAAAATCATTGCGTTCCTTACCAGTTCTGCCCTTCATAGAGAAGGTTCGCCCGATCTCCGAGAAGGTTCTCTTCATGCTCAGCTTCCTGAACATGGCCGGCGCCGCGTCCCCGTCTGGGGTCGAGATCTTGCGCCGCTGTTTCTGATGTTGGAACCAGTGATGGGCGATGATGGCCGACCGGACCTGGTCTCTCACCGATTCCTCCAGTTGTTTCTGGCTAACCAAGTTGTCTAAAAGTAGGTCTGAAGAGCAATGGGAAATATAAACGTACCAGTTATGGTTTCTTGCTCTCTGTCTCTGTGTCGGTCTCTGTCCTTCTGTCTGTCTGTCTGTCTGTCTGTCTGTCTGTCTGTCTGTCTGTTCGTCTGTCTCTCTTTTACTCTATCCCTCACTGCCTCTCTCTCTTTGTGCGTGTGTGTGTGTGTGTGTGCGTGTGTGTGTGTGTGTGAGAGAGAGAGAGAGAGAGAGAGAAAGAGAGAGAG
>NW_004797288.1:1995532-2000532 GCF_000002075.1 Aplysia californica | reverse complement strand
TTGTTCTGAAGGAAAATATAAAACCAAAAGGAACGACAAAACAGAGAGAAACAAAGCTGGAACCATTAACGACAAGGAAATACATAACCACAATAATAATCTTTTTTAGAATCTGCGACCTAACCAAGTTGTCGGTACAGGCACGGTACATATATCACTACCAAAAAATAAAGGGGAATGCAACATTGATGGAACCAAAGCAATAGCAAAATAAATAAGGATCAACAGCAAACCTAGAAAAAAACTGAAACTTTTAGAAATAAGTACATAATTCCAGTTTAGGGCAGCGTCCATTTACAAGACATCGTAAAGACACGAGAGCCCAGAACGGGACAACCAGACAACACCTATATAACAAACCAACAACTTACTCGTCGTTAACCGTACCAATTGTTCCACCACATTTCGGACAGCTTTAAGAGAAAAAAAATGGACAAAATACTCCAAAACGAAAAGTGTGATAAATAACGAGAATACCACCAGCCTCAGTAGTTTAAGTAGCCTGGGTTGCAAAGGGAATTGTTTCATGGTAGCATGGAACCAATATTATAGGGAGTATGGCAATGGAACACATAATAAAATGTGCCATTGCTGTAAAATTAAAGCCAAGATCTATATTTACCGGAGTCTAAAAAAGAAGGAAAATAACTTGGCCATATTTGGACCAATTTCAACAAAACTTTGAAGAATTAAAATTCAACCGGGGGAGGGGGGAGGGGGAGTTAAATTGCAATATGAAAAAAAATCAACCACCAAGTTTTTGAAAAATATCAAATGCTAAAGATTTCAACCATAATTGAGAGAAACGCAGAACTTTGCACCTACTTAAAATCAGCCATATGGTTCTATTTCAAATACAATGTAGTCACTATTTGTGCTTTGAAGAACAAATTTATTACAAAATTACTATTGTCAAAAATCTCAGAAAGGTGATGGCTTTTAAAATATCTAGGCGTTGGCCATTTCTCCCCCTACAAGCTCCAATATAACACTGGAAAGTTTGAGCAACCCCGCAGCATGCTTCTGGGTCGATTCTTTGGACGTCATGTTCAACATCAAGTTTCGATTGTATGTTGGTTGTTTCCGCAGACTCTGTCCATCAAAAAACCCCAAAGATAATAATTGAAGGGGCTCAAGTAAAGGGGAATGTGGTGACCATTATAAGCCTTTCATATAACCGCACAAGGGCCACTCTTGACGTGTTGGGAGTGGCCCCGTCCCACAGGAGCCATGACTCTACTGCATAACATTTCTACAAATTTTTCTCAGTACGTGAGACATCTATCTGATATGATTGTCTCGTTTTTACAGCCCTCGTCTTGAAACCAGAAGGCGCCGATCATGCCCTGTAGCTGAACGCTTTATAAAAAACGAAATTTTACGGGGGTTGGGTTTGCGTAAATAAAGGTGATATTATGTCGTATATATCAAATAATACACGTATACCTAAGATCTTTCTCACTTTAAACAAGGCTTTGCAGTCAAACATCTGCTGCTTTTATTTACCCGGCCCCTTTTCTTTGTCGTCAATCCCTATCAAATTACTTCAGGGATGGGAGAGTGCGGTGGCAACAGGGTAGCATGGGCAGGGAACTGTTAGTGTTAGCACAAACCCACACTTAAAGTGGACATGGGCTTTAGTCGTTTCATTACCGAGTTGAATTGGTCTCATGGACCACAGCAGAAGCCACAAGTCATCTTTAACCTCAAAATTCTTAAATTCTTCTATTTCGATGGAGAAATATTATCCGATGCGGATGTACTGGTCATCATCAGACACTGACAGACGAGCTGTATTTTCACCATCATCATCATGTATACGTATACGGTTCTTTGAACAGCGGGCATACATACCTGGAGCAAAGTGTTCTGTGATAGGTTGATTATTCGCAGACGATGAGTTTTTCTCTTTGTCTCCATGATGACGTCGAGATTTGTGCGGTCTAGGTCGGCGCGGTCGTTTGGGCAGACGCAGCCCGATGTAGGAGGCCTCGCTTCTGTGCTGTGCCGCTGTAGAGAGGATGACATCCCAATAGCTTATGAATATAGAACAATGTATTATGCAACCACCAAAGTATTCAAAATGACTAAACTACTGAACTACTGAAGCGGCAAGAGATGGTTGTAACTCCCCTATCAACGAAAACACACAACAACAAAAAAGACAAACAACAACAACAACAACAACAACAACAACAGCAACAACAACAACAAGAAAAAGGAACCAGAAGAAAAAAAACAACAAAACCAAACGAAGAAGACGGGTTGTGCCCGAAACTGTCAGTGTATAGGCCTATCTGCTGTATTTGTTTTGATGTTTTTCAACAGCACTGACGTTTATGAATCTTAAGTCTGTGGTGCAACAATTAAGTTCTCTTTGTGAGCGCAATACATTAAAATATAAGGGTTCGTTGCTTGTGTGGGACAGGTATTATTTTACAACATCTCCGTCTTTCTGTTGTGCTGCTGTGCCGCACTCTGCGTGGATTGGCCCTTTCTGGCTCTTCTTACTGATAGGACCGAAGAAATCCCTCTCTAATCATTTTCTAAACTGAGTAAGAGGGGTAGTAAAGGCACTTCAAACAAATTTTCCCGATTTCACCAAGGTGGGAATGGGTACCCGGCTACAAGCAGCGAATGATCTTGCCAGTGTGTTGGTGTATTGAGGGCTTCATCATCCGTTTGCACTATATTCTTCCCGGCATGCCCAGAATGTTTCTGGGTTCAAATGTCCGATGGGACAATGATATAGTGTAAAACGCATAGAGCTTGCAGTCGAGCGGGGATATGCGTCATACAAATTAATTGCTATTTGTTTTTGTTTTTTCAAAACAAAACTCAAGATTATTCCATCAGGCAGGCAGTCAAGCAAATTATTAGATGAGTGATAATGTGGACAGGTCAAGGCAGACGGACAACAGTCAAATACATGATGGGACAATGGGAAAAGATGGACGGTACGTGAATGGACAGGTGGGCGGGATCCCCATCGAGGGTTGGAAAGCAGGAATTGAACAAAGAAAACAGGGAGACAAGCAAGTAGAAAATCAAATAGCAAGTGCGTAGACAGGATACCCATCTCAAAAAAGGAACATATGGACAATGAACACGTTTTAAAAAAATTGTTTTTGGGGTTTAAAAAATAGTTTTAGTAAAGGTTTTACGGAGCTCGCAACTGCATAAGGTCATGTGAGCGCCAGAAGATTAGAGGCGAGAGGTGTTACAAGAGAGTAACAAACATTAAAAAGAAGATGGGGAGATAAGGACGATAGATGTTTCATAGGAAAGAAGAAGCAAAGCACACCAATTGTTTAACATTTCATTAAGTGACAGGATTGAAAGAGACACATGACACCAAAGGACGTCCAGGGGCATTCATTATGAAATAAATACAGACAGGAGCGACCATTGCAGGGTCAATGGATCAGTGTCCATCTCAATAACGAGAGAGATGCATTTTTTAATTCTATACGCAAACTACTTAGCATCATATTTTGGATAGGGTAAATTCATTCCACCATGGTCAAGCTAGAACGTAAAACAGCCTATAGACTGCAGCCTGCTGAGGTGTCACTTTCCAAAATGGTGTATGGCGGAGTCTTACACTAAGCAGTCGTTATGGTCATCATCATGGGCCCTTATCTCTACTCGGTCAGATGTGATCAGCCAAACTCGTACATATTGTTATGTGCATCAACCAGTCATGGGGGATAGTCTCTCACTCACCATCAGTGTCGATAGCATTCTCGTTTATCTCCCTTCTTGCACCCAGATCTCGTTGAACCCCGACCCCTGTCACTTCGGGGAGGACACTTGGGTGGACCGTATCCATGACAACGCTGGATATAGGTCACGTTGATAGGCGGTTCAGCTCAGTAGGGGGTGTGGTCTTTGTAAAACGTCACGGAACTGGAAAATAGAAAAACGGAATTTGTGAATAGAGAGAAGTAGGGAAGAAACGTTTATAAAAAGGTTTATTTCAATGTAGATTTTGGACTGAAATGGCAAGTGCGAAAATTTCTTTCAGTGGGTAGAGGGGATTATGCGTGTTGTAGAGCGTGTTATTTAATGCCCTGCCAATGAATACGTGTAGGCGGGCGGTACAAAAATGTTAGCCTCATAAAGGTGGCAAAAGTGGCCGCTAACGATAAAAAGGTCGACAAACACTGGTCTGACGCTTAAATTTTATAATATTCTTCTAACGTAAACAACCATTGTTGTGCGTTTGCTGTTGCTGCTGCCGGCAATTCTGAATTGGCATCGCGCTCATAAATTCTCCAGTAGAATTAACAGGCTGCTTTCAAGGTAAAGAAGGCATGCACCGCATAGCTTGTAAGATTCGGGCATGTCGTAACAGTAGAATCACGCAAAAGGCTCGTCACATTAAAGAAGAAAAAACCTGAAATGACACCGCGGGGAAATTAATTTTCCCGTGACATGCCTATTACGACAATAGAACGTAGGGTAATGAATTAACTTTGGGCACAAGAACCCGGAAAAGCGGCAGAGGAATAATGCATGGGGAGCGGAAAAGTCAGACTGGGCTGCTCCATGTTCCTTGAGCACAAGGTGTGCCTTGTGGCTTTCTTACCGCTGTCTTATATGACAGGATACATCTTAATATCTTATCCACAAGAGTGATGAATGTGAAATTTAATGTTGTAGCCAAAGGGTGATGCACAATAAAAAGAAGTGCATTAAACGTTTTTCCACATGCAGGAAAGGGTAAAGGTAGGAGGAAGATTATATGTACGTACAGTTTCGTTTGCCCTTCATTCAGGAAATTGTTTCCGGCGCACGTTGGTCTGTGTGTATTATGGGTGTGAGCGTGTACCTACGCGCGTGCTTGTTCATGGTTGCATGTGAGTATATGTATGTGTCTGTCTGCCTATGTGACTGTGAGAGAGAAGGGGGTGCGAGAGTAACAGGAATCTATACCATTCACAGTCAGAGAGAGGGGAAAGGGAGACAATGAGACAGAGATAGAAAGAGAGAGAGAG
>NW_004797288.1:1993592-1995410 GCF_000002075.1 Aplysia californica | reverse complement strand
AAGAGAGAGAGAGAGAGAGAGAGAGAGAGAGAGAAAGAGAGAGAGAGAGAAGGATGGCTATGTGAGAGAGGGCGAGAAAGAAAGACAGAGAGAGAGGGGGGGGGGAGAAAGGGAGAGGGAGAAGGGGGAGACGGAAATATGAAACTTAAGTCAAGCATGACCGTTACTGAGAGTTAAAAGAGAAATTTATGATTACTTCCGTGGGGAATAATCGGTGGTCAAGGTAATAGAAACCTTACTTTTGGGTCACTCTATTTTAGTACACCCGTTTCGTTTATGACTTATGACAAGCACTCGCTCAATTTTGTCAATTTTGACAGACTTAACCTAGTTTTATTGGACTGCTTTCCAGACTGGCATGCATGCATTCGGTTTACCCTTTTCGTCGTCCGGAGAACACCCTTCCGCTCACCCCGCCTATCCCAAACCACTGTATATAGAGGTCATGGCCTTCAGAAAGAGAATCGTAAGAGTCATCATATTGAGTGCAGCAAATTACGAGTTTCCAAGAGGTGAACGGAAAGTATGTTCCGCGCCTCCGATAAACATAGTAGAAATGTGTAGAAATGTCAGAAGAAAAGTAGACTAAAATCATTTAGTTGCTAGACACCTTCAGAGATTTTGGTTTTCTTTAAACCGACGCCGTATGAACAGAAGGGTCGTAAAAGGAAAGACGGATGTGAAGACTAGCCGTAGTGCTTGGATCACAGTTATGACAAATGGCGAGACCTGAGTTTTTTTGTTTTTTGTTTTTGTTTTGTTTTTTTGGTTGTTTTTTAAAAACCTAGACAATGCAGAGCGAAGCATTTGCCTGACACGGAAGGCTATACATTGCCAACTGCCATAGCTCTAGGTAGAAGGTGGATCTGAGACATTCATTAAAAGCAACACGAATACTCTGCTGCAGACAAGAAACTATGCGCCCAGAAAGTGCTTCTATATAATGATAAAACATACGTTTGTGAGTGTGTGTGTGTGTGTGTGTGTGTGTGTGTGTGTGTGTGTGTGTGTGTGTGTGTGTGTGTGTACGTGAGTGTATATTTGAGCAACGTCGGTGTCTGAAAGACATAGGAACAGCTGGTGGAATGCAGCAATAATCTTGATTAATATGTCACTTGACGTAGCTTATATTGTGGCGACAGCTTTTAAGGCACACTGCCAACCGAACTCATATTATTGAGTCGGGGTCAGCAAGACTTTTCTTAATTGAGGGGCAAAAGTTACAATTTTGTCACACAAGTCGACCGAGTTTGACTAAATTCGACTGAGACCTTCATAATCAAACACGTTTGTTTTTCTAGATTGCGAGTCGAATCATATTTGGTATTGCATCAAAGTGGTATCTTTGGCTCCTCCATGGAGAATAAAATAGCTAGCTCCGACTCGGTTCGACTAAATTCGATTGTCGGTGTGCACTGGGCATAAGAAGTGAGTGAATGGCCTCTGGTGTGACCATAAGCAAAATGCAGAAACCGTCTGTGGGGAGAGTGTTGTACTTCAGCAACCGTGTTGGTGGTAGTTATTAATGTTCTTCTTTTGATTGTTGTACTTGACGTTACAAAATAATGCTTATGGTAAGTAGATAATAAGTTGTACTTTAAACATTTTGTAATAAGAAGTGTAGATAAGCATATTTGTTCGCACTGATATTCTAACTAAAGACTTACATGAATGTATATATCCGAACGGACAGCTTCTCTTAGGCATACAGAGAACCAACGCGTTGACGTACCGAGAAAGATCGATAGAAAAAAAATAAAGTGTGTGTGTGTGCGTGTCTATGTGTGTGTGTGTGCGTGTGTGTGTGTGTGTGTGTGT
>NW_004797288.1:1985066-1993492 GCF_000002075.1 Aplysia californica | reverse complement strand
TACTTACTTACTTACTTACTTACTTACTTACTTACTTACTTACTTACTTACTTACACACACGCACGCACGCGCGCGCGTGCACACACACATACACACACACATAAACAAACAAACAAAAACATGTACATATACGAAAATAAACAGAGACACACAAGCGACTTTATTTCTTCAGAGGGGAACGGTAGGTAACAAAATAGTTAAAGAAGAACTTCTTCACACCAAGGAATCTGTACGACCACAACCCCTGTAACCGGTGATATAACACACATGTACACATACGGTCAGATATGTGATATTCACTCTGGGATATTGTCTCTGCCCTCTTTCACTTTCTCCATTCCATGACAGATAATAATAATATAGTCTAACAAAAAGGATTAAGTGGTCGAGGCCCTCTCAGTTCCCCCTCTCTGCGTCACTTGTTATCAGGCACGCTTCAGGAAGACAGACTGGCGTGTGGCTCCTAAGGGACAACGACATCATCATATTAATCTGCCCCATTTGCTCTGGACGTTCGGACACGTAATACCGGGGATTCCCGAAGATTTACGAGGACGCTCATGTGATTTACGGGGATTCCCGTACGTCCAGCGAGGCTTGTTGCGAAATGGTGTTCAAGTCACGATGTGACGTAGAAATGTCCCCACCTTTCGCCGTGGAAAATGGCCGGCCTCCTACGTATGACAAAAGACTTACAGCATGAATTGTAGCCCTCACTGGACCCATGGGACAATTACATATTCCTCAGGTGAAAACATCCTCGTAAGCGAATTAGTGTTAACCATGGTGTTTTCACGGTTCTGCGAGTAAGGATTATTATGTTCACTCCTAGTGAAATACGGCGTCCATCACAGCCCATTATTCTCAACTCAAAAAAATAAAAATTCAAGACCTGCAAAAGCGCATATTATAAATATTAAATCCAGACTAACAAGCATTCTTAAAATAAATGACCTTGTAAACAGGCTATTAGGTGACAAATTCCCCTTTCCCCAACAAATCCATTTAAAGCAGTCAGAGAGCATAAAGCTGGGTTTGCAGTATTAACTACCAAAAGCACGAAGAATTCCTACAGCTGAGTTGGCTTCGAACTAAACCAGCGCATGTCGCGGTTCGAATCTGCCACGGACATGAACAGCGCACTGTCTTTTTCAAGACTATACGAGTTCTGTCGCCGATCCATATTAAACGTTTCTCTTTCAAACAAGCCTTTTCTTTGTAAAATAAGACGCTAAATACAAAGCAACTATGCGAAAAAAAAACCCAGGTGAATCTTTTGATATTAAAACTCTCTATTGTGGTGTCTGTTATACTTGTTTGCCGAATGAATTTTGCAACATACGTATTACAGTAACGTTACTCAGTTGGTTTGACTTCCGACTTAAAGAGAAAAGAGGGTAAAGGGCCATTACACTACTCAAACAATCCTGCATCATACAATACTGACACTGACAGAGCTAACTGGGCTCACGTTACTTGTTAGAAAAAAAAACCAGCATAAAAAGACCGTAACATAACCTTGAGATGAAATTTAGCATCTGCTATTCGCTTCACCTGTACGTAAGTTTATTAAGTCCTAAGCTATTTTAAGATCCACCGTTCAGAACTGAAAAACTCTGAGGGGAAATCTTCTAGTACGGGGTAGAAAATGTCTTACTTGTATCGGGGATGAAACCTCCCCGACTCTCCGTATGCCAATCAAGTTCTTACGAAAGTGTGCCGCGGTCACCGGATGGTTTGTACATCCGCCAAAAGCTATTTTGGGGAACTCTTCAGAAAATCGGTCTCATTCGCTCGGAAAGAGAGGATGCCTTGCTCGATTGAACCGTTTAACAAAAACTTCAAGAAGGTAGTAAAAAAACAAAAAAAAATTAAAAATATCTTTCGCTCTATCCAATCATAGAAGCACTATTCTTGACGCTGCCTCACACTTCAGAGACAATAGGGGAGGGGGTAAACATGGGCTCTGGGGGTACTGGTTACAAAATTGAACAGGTATTCAATAACAGGATCACGAGAGCAAGACATAGGTAGAGATATCAACAACCAGATTCCTGACATAAATAGTACAAGGCAAAGAGAAAGGGTTGTGAAAGAAGCCGGCACGCGTATCATGAATTCTCCCAGAAAAAGTTTCATCTTTCAAAAAAATAAAAAGTACACGACCTACCACTCCTACTTACAAGAAAACTTACTAGCTACTTTATCTTTTGAAATTAAAGTTTGCCTATTAAAAAGGTAAGAAGTAAAATTAGTTTTCAAAGTAAAACGGGTTGTATTTTTTCTTTATTGAAAATTGTGTTTTTCCCAAAGTCCACACAAGTGAGTTAGGCTCTTAGACGACGACGTGCCACTGAGTATGACGTTCAAAGAAGTTCAAAGAGGCAAACTGGCACACAGCTCTTCTGCTTGACTAAAAAAAACCTATGCAAAAAAAAAGACGTCATCGTCACAGGCGTACTAGAACAGCTTCAGTTTAAATAAGCAATCCATCCTACTTGTTAAATAACTACTCTATGATGTGAAGAGGAGGATGCTACATCTATATGAACCCTTCTTGCCTCCTACTTTTTTTTTCTTTTACAACGTTCAGGGATGAAAGCGTTGGCAGTACATGACGTCAATTTTCGTTATCAGATCTATGGAAAAGAAGATATGCGTTTCTCTATTATTCAAGTGGCCCATTATAGACGACAGAAATAACAAAGTTCACAAAAAGCCCGTTAATTAAGAGAGACAGAGTGAGAGAGAGATGAGCGGAGAGAAAGAGAGAGAGAGAGAGAGGGGGGGGGGAGGCAGAGAGAGAGACAGAAAGACCGAGAGAGACAGAAAGACAGAGACTCACAGACAGACGGACATACTGACAGACAGACAGACACCATGCCATTGACTCTTGTTGGATTCTGTTTCTCACTGCATGCATGGGGGAGAGATGGCCTTGATCAGGATGCATGTTCCATCGTTCTCTTGGAAGGCTTTGCGATAACTAGTACAGATAGTATGCATTACAGCTCTGAACAACGAATACGCGGGTTATCTGGGGGAGCCACTGTACAGTTCCTATATCTGTATCAGACACGGACAAACTACGGCCAGATCGCCAAATCTGGCCCGCGAGCAAATTCAGTCTGGGCTGCGAGCCAACCCAATAAATAGTAATGATTGTGGTCCTCTGTGAGTTGATAATAAATCAAAACAAAACTGATCGTCTTCAAAATTGAAATTAATAGTTTCCAGTCCAGGTGGAAGCAATAGATCTAATATTTTATCTCATGAAATGCCCCTGAGTGACATTGTGCTACAGTATCAGTTTTAGTCTCATTTTTAAGAGCTTGGGTATTTAAATTTAACCGATTTCACCAAATCGTGTTCCTGCTTTGGCCAGCGACATATTCGGAAAAGCTGAAATCTAGTCCGCGACTTGGACACACCTTTCCATGCCTAATCTATATAATATACTTCTTTATTGTCCCTCCTTTGTTCTTGTTTCTTTGTCGTAAGTTCTCCCTGAACTAAATACTCGTTACTGAGTCGATATGCTTCTCTTTACTCAAACACAAAGATCACGCATGATAACTCGCGGTTACGCCTTTAACGTCCTTGGACAGAATGAGATCTACCGTAACAGAAGACGTCAGCAGTGAGCGTGCACAGATCGGTGAGACTGGAAACTGGAGAAGCGGACAAACAACAAGGCAAAGCTACGTTATTTGGGACCGGGTGCTGCCACGAGTAATAGATTCATGACATCGAAGTAGGAACCGCGATCCAGCTGTCATCCTGTACTCTATGATCGTCGTATCTTGTAGGCTATAATATTATCTATTGGGCATTTACGTAGCATGGAAAAGAGACATCGCTAACGGGGTTCGTTGAACCAAGAATAAGAAGCCACTAATGGGTTCGTGACAAGTACAGGTCAGGTTAAGTCTGAAACCTGAAAATAAACCGTCCAAAATCCTCTGCCTCGCTTACCTGTCAAGCCCCAACACACAGAGTATAAAAAACTTTTCACTTTATGTAGGGCAGAAGGAGTTCAACATCAACGCATACCAAGAGAAATATGTTCGGAAAGGGATATTGATAAGACGTAAAGTAATGGTCATACCACATCCGAAATATCTCCACCCTGCCTTTATCGCGTCGCGTGGGAACCCTCCGACTGTGGGTCAACCCGACATTAGAAGGCAGAATCCAATCATGATCCACAACTCACGTTGCAGATTTACGTAAAAAGATTCTTTCTTTTAACAGAAGATGAGCATAATAAAGGAGGTTTTAAAAAAAACCCTCAGGAGGAAACGGCGAGATCAAGTATTTGTTGACTTTCGGAGAAATTAGAAGATATCTTGCAAACAGAGGCAGGGAAGGTTGCGCTAAACCTGTCCATCTACGTCATTACTTTATCTGGCTCCACAGCGAATAAGGAATACATGTTGTAGGAGAGGATCAAGTCGGAAGGAGATAAGCTGGAAAAAGATTAATATCGGAGCAAGGTGGGTTTGTGGGAGTTGTACCTGATGGGGAAGCAGGCGGAGGGGGGGGGGATATTTACCTTGCGTGTGCGCGCATGCATGTGTTTTAGGTATGTTTCGTTTGTTTGTGTGTGTGACAGTGTGTATGTGTGAGAGCCTGTGCGCGTGTGTGAGAAGGAGCATGAGAGAAAGAGAGAGAGAGAGAGAGAGAAAGAGAGAGAGAGAGAGAGAGAGAGAGAGAAAGAGAGAGAGAGAGAGAGAGAGAGAGAGAGAGAGAGAGAGTCTGTGCGTGAGTGAGTGGGCTCGGATGAGTAACTACATTTTAGAGACAAATTAAGCAGAAGTAGCGTATTTACTACCGTTGGGAACAGTAGAAAACGTTTTTCTTAACAAAATGCCCAAATAATCAATATGAAATCTGGACAGATGACTTCTATTTCTATACTCTTCTTGTAAAAAAAAAAAAAAAAGGAAAAGAATAATTATCTGCATACGTACACGTACATGTGTAAGCTTATGAGCATTTATTCTGCAATATAGTGAAGAGGTGAATACGCATTTGTGATGTATAATGATTTTGCCCTGCAATGTCACCTTAGGAGAACCAATCATTCAAAACACAATTATTGATCATTATTGATTAGCGACAGTTCCGAGGGTAAAGACCTAGACCTAACAGGAATCCCCGAGTGAAAATCTGCAACGTTTGAGTTTTGGGGGTTTTTTCCCCTGGTATGGCATAGTGCTCATATCCGCACAAGTGAACCAATGGTAACAACATGTTGTACGTGCAAAATGTATACGTGCCAAGATGTGGAGACGTTACGCATGAGAGAAAATAGGAAATTATGCACAAGCCGTTTATCATCGTTTGTCTCGGTGTCATCTGGCCCAAGTTATTGTCCTTGTTGTGTGCTCTGAAGGTCATTCTCCCATTACTGGACTGTAAATGTTTCAACTCCCATCAACACAATCTGGACAACTCAGGAGCCGGGCTGCTTGTGCTTATCCCGGGGGGAAAAATTGAAGATTCTTGGATATTCAAAAACAAAAACAATTACCCAAGCAGGAGTCGAACAATACTAATACAGTAGTTTTAATTACGTGCAAAACGAAGAGCCAGTTTACCTCTTCGTTTTACAATAACACAAATATCCTTATTTATCCTCAGACTTGCAAGCATGAGACACTGGCCATGGTCCTGACTTCTTTATCAAATTTTACATTATCACTGATTTCTAATTACAGTTGATAATGTCCAACAAGACCACTTTTTGGTAGGCATAATAAAATCTCTTACATAAACGTGGAGTCCATCCTTTCCCAAACCTCAAATCTCACTCCCTGGTCCTCCTTTTCTACTCTCACCGTCTCTCTCTCTCTCTCTCTCTCTCTCTCTCTCTCTCTCTCTCTCTCTTGTCTGTCTCCCCCCCCCCCACACACACACAAACACTCACATTTATGTAAAGGTACGTATAAATAACAAGAAGAAATATGGTGGGGTACGGAGTGGGATAGGGGATGGAGTGTGAGTGACCTTATATGAATGTGTAAGAGAGCATCCAAGAAATACTCAAAAACGTTGATAGATACACATGAAAAGAGATAACACATTATTTATATCATGTAAAACGAACACACCAACTATCCTCTCATTAATCTCACCCTCTACTAACAACCGCTGAGACTGTGAAGGGGGTGTGGGTGGGAGGGGGCGGGCGATCACACGCACTGTCTGATACACCTGGCCCTTGTGCTGTGGTGTTGTTGTTGCTAGCTTTTTCCCCCTCATAATCCATAATCAGAAGAAACTGCATTAGTATTCACAACAGCTGTTAGTGTCTGTGGTAACTTTCCACCACGCGACTGGGAAATAAAACAGTGATTCGACGATAAACGCTTATGCTTCCTAATAATAATAAGTATAGAAATACGAATTGTCATTACCTCTTTGCTGCACGTGCATTTGTATATTACGTACAACATTTAAACACAATTTTGGTTAAAGAGGATTGCATCTTTAACTAACTACCGTACGCATTTCTGATATATTGCTATGCAAGACCGGACAGTAAAAAAAAAAAAAAAAAAAAAAAACAATTAAAAAAAACAACTCAGTGAGACCACCATCCATAGAAAACGATTCGAACTGTAGAAACTAATATCGTACATCTGCTGTACAAGAACAAAGAGTTTCCCTAACCAAGGTTGTTCTTAGTGTTACTTCTTGCTTCTTGCTCTTTCAGTGTATATTTAGCTTGGTATAGGTTTTACGCCATCTGATTTTATGGTCTGAATCTCCTTTTTGGGGGGGGGGGGGAGGGAGGGGTTGGTTCAACACAAACTGGCTGTTGTTGTGTTAATGAGCAAATATTTATTCGAATAAACTAAAACAAACAAAACCCCTACTGATACTAAAAGGATACTAACGTGGTGGGACTTTCGAACTTCACCTCCACCTCCGATAAGGCTGAGCCGAGTAGGCTGACAGCCTTGTAAATTTTCATTTAACAAAACGAAGTCCAAGAACGCCCTATATGGGGTTTGAACCAGAGCCATGCCCAACACATTCAGCATGATAACAATTGAACTAATTGAACAATACAAAACTATCCAAACATTTTCACAGATCTCAATAAATCTATATCAAACATCAATTTTAATAGAAGTTGAACATACTAGGCGGATGGGCAGATAATTTAGATATTATTTTTGAAGACTACAGGGGAAAACTGGAGGTGCCCAAAAACCAAAGCCCTTTTCTTCAAATCCTCACTGTACAACACAATTATATCATAAAAGGATAAAACATATGTCTAAAACAACAACTAAATGAATATTATTTCAGCAGCAGAATACAAAAACCTCAAAGTATTTTTTTGCATTAAAGAAACTTTAGGTCTCTTCATCTAAATTTACAGCTAGTAGGGAAATGTGATATCACCGGCCTCCCCTGTAATCTTTGCATCATTTTTCTCTGTGCCCATTTCCGTTTTCTGTTCCCAAAGGTAACCCCACGATTGGGTCACGGAAAAATCTTTCGCTTCAAGCGGCCTGACCTCACGTCACGGACGTCTCCATTCTCAGGAGTCAGTGGAAAATTTCCCTTCATCAGGCGGAAAAGGACACACGGTCCAAAAAAAGGAATACCATACCGAAATTTTTCATTTCCGAGATTTTCTTAACGAAGCCCGAGCGAATCGTGACCGCGTAAACCGAAGACTTACGAGAAAATACGACCACAAAAACAACTACAGAGAGAAAGCAGTTTCTGGACGAATTTAGAATGAGAAAATATGCTCGTAGAAACTGATTGAGGAGTTTTGCTTCGACAACGGACAGCCCTTAAGACCATTTGGATAAATGTAGTGCATTACAAAAATCATTTCATTCCCTTAGTTTATTTTGGAAGGGAAAAAAACTATTTAGAAAAAGAAATTGTAGACGTTTTCGTCTCCATCGACACTATTTAGATAATTTAGGAAGCGAACTACTTTGACCCTGCCTGTCAGGGCTAACTAACCCGGGCAGAGAGAGGGACACAACGTCCCAAAGAAAGACGGAGGACAGAGATAAATACTCGATAAAAATTCTCCCCACAAGGGATCTCATGTCGTCTGCATGTGACTGCAACCCATTCATCTGCTACACCACAAACACAGGTACACTCTCCAACGGCACTCTCCAAGCCCAAGGGAAATCTTAACCATTGCTTATATTGAGGCACCCACTATCTATGTTTAAGTGCTGATTTTGGTCTTTTCTGTTCTTCTCGTATAATACTCTGATCTCTTTTCAATGTATAGTACTGAAACTTGTATCTATCATCTGTAACCAAGAATGTGTGCATATAGCACTTTCACTAACGGTACTATGATCACTAGCAATAGTCCCTTCACTACTAGCTCGTCCTGAGAAAGAGAGAGAGAGAGAGAGATTGAGAGAGAGAG
>NW_004797288.1:1981376-1984218 GCF_000002075.1 Aplysia californica | reverse complement strand
CTCTCTCTCTCTCTCTCTCTCTCTCTCTCTCTCTCTCTCTCTCTCTCTCTCCCATGTCGCTGTGCTCTAAAGTTTCCGGTCACAATCTTCATTTTTATAGAATCGACACCTGTCCACATCTTGTGGTCACCTCAGAGAAGCAGAAAAAGACGAAACAAGTGGCATGTCAACACAAGCCCGACAGCTTTTCCCTTTCACTTCTTTTTTTTAATCAGACGTTTTCACGCCCCTTTTGATGCAATATTTAGATCATTTAGAAGGCGGCCTTCGAGTTTCGACCCTGTATGTCAGGGCCTACTCGGGCTGAGTGGTATACATTGGTCAAGCACAAAGACCAAGGCACTCGATTTAAGAACCCCCCCCCGAAAAAAGGAATAAAATAATAATAACAACAATCATCATCATCATCATCATCATCATCATCATCATCATCATCATCCCCACGCGGAACTCGATGTCAGGTCTTCTGAGTGGGACGGCCATGCACCTAACTGCTACACCACAGAAGGAGGTGTTTTCTCCGTTCGTTTACTAAACATTGTGCATTTTTGCACGGCAGCTAAAGATCGACACCTGCTCGAAACCGGTAAACGAATAAACGTCGTCCATTTTGTCAACAGTTCTGTTATTGGCCACGGACTTCCGATTAAAACGCCAGAGGTTCAGATAGAAATCCAAAAGGTTTCCATCTTTATTTATTACTTTGAAAAAAAACAAGGTTTTGCGACAAAATGGATTGTTTTCAATATTCGCACTTTCATTTTTTGCCTCAAGATTACAAATGGGATCTTTCAACTTTTACTGCTCAAAACTCATTGTTCTTATACGTCGAGTTTAAGCCGCTTCGATATACATGCAGTTTTCTTCAACACATTACATAATATCGTTCATCAAATAAACAGCCTTTTACTATATTTTCCATTTTTTAAAGATATAATACGCTTTGTTACAGTTTTTGTACCTAGTTCCTTTCCGTTTAGGTCGTTGCACTGTCAAAGCACTGGGTGCTCCGGTTTCAAAACAGTTTCTTCTGTGTCTAGTAGAGCTTACGTTTGTCAACACAAAATACAAACTCCTGCTCGTTGTGTCCAGGTTCACAGAGCGCGCTCTGCTAGCGTCCAGACAACCAGACAAGACAAGACCAAAGCCAGCCTGTAGAAAACCGCGAGTGACGCGTCTGTGGTTAAACACGAGTCTGAACGTGAGTAAATAGCCGCGACCTAAAAAGTACGTGACCACATCTGAGGCGCTCTTGGAGGCTGTGGTGAGTGTCAAGTGCTTTTGTTTGTTTGTTTGAGGTCTTATGTTGCTTGTCGGGAGGAGTGAGTGTGTGTGTGTGTGTGTGTGTGTGTGTGTGTGTGTGTGTGTGTGTGTGTGTGTGTGTGTGTGTGTGTGTGAATGTGTGGACATGTGTTTGTCTGTGAGTGTGCGTGTGTGTGTGTATGTGTGTGCGCGCGCCTGTGTGTGTGTGCGTGTGAGTTTGCTTGTTTGGGTGCGTTTGTGTGAGTGTGCTGCATCTGTTTATCTATGAATTGTTTAGCTTTACCTTTTCAGGGTGATGGGGATGAACTTAATCAGGACGAAAAACAAACACAAAAGAAATGGTGAGTATGTTAACGTTGGGTGTATGTACAAAATTCGAGGGGCGGGGTGATGAGGGTCCTTTGGACGCAGTACAAGCTGCGGTGGAAATCTAAGAGCCAGTTTCCAGAATGGCCTTCTGCCTGACATGCGATTTTTTTTCTTTTCTTTTTTTCTTTTTGGTAAGTGTTTCATGGCGCTCGCATAAGGCCATAATACAGACCACCAAGGGATCTTTAACGTGCGCAAGTTGCACACGGGACCTCCAAGATTTTTCGCCCTTGTCCGACAAGGCTAGGTGTAGATCTTTCCTACCAGAAGATCAGGGGTGCGGCTGAAAGACAGCAGTAAGAAGGAGCCAAGGACTAGCAGTGGAAAGGCTGCAGAAAGAGTCAGGAGCCCTGAGGAGGGGGCAAATGAAGTGAGGGGGTGGGGGCAAAAAGTGGAGACGAAATCAGACAACAGAACATTGCAAGAGAACAGGAAAGGGGGTGAAAGAAGACAATTTTAGAGAAGAAAAGTATTAAGTTGCTGCCCGGATTCGAACCCAGGGCCTTTGAATGAGAGGCGAACACCTTAACCTCTAGGTCACGAAAGCCCCCCCTGTAGAGTTTAATATCGCAAAGACAGTCGTTAAAGCACTTTACACACATTACATCAACAACGTTCGAGCATCTGATATTATTGCTGTTGTTTCTTAAGTTTCTTTCTTCAGGATAGATCAGATGCAAGACTCAAAATACTTTAAAATGAAATTTAAATAATAACAGCAACACAGGAGTGGAAAAAAAACCCAGTACCCACGGACATATCGAGAAATTCAAAACCGAAACTAATTTCACCCCAGACCCAAAAAGTACGAGTATTTTGTGCTGGTCCCTAATTTGTTAAGCTGTTACATTCTTTTGTTACCCCCACCAAGAGAAGGTTCGAGTCCAACGTAACGCTAAAACAAACATGAACTTTTCCGCATGTGATCGAGAGACCCCTCAAACCACAAAAGTTGGAAAAAAGAGAACCTTCCTCGACATACGTAAATGCCGGGGAAGGTAGAGGGGGAAAGGGGGAGGGGGTGAGCGAGTGCGCGTCTGGTATACGGTAAGACAGGCCAAAAAACTGTAGGGTATTCTTTCATTGTATAGAGAAAGTGGTTTTAAAGACAACCTTATGAGGACATTGGCTATTGTAACTACATACTCTAAATCGAGCATGACAGTGGGTGTGTATTGTGAATGTGTGTGTGTGTGTGAGAGAGAGAGAG
>NW_004797288.1:1977448-1980615 GCF_000002075.1 Aplysia californica | reverse complement strand
AGACAGACAGACAGACAGACAGACAGACAGACAGACAG
Source organism: Aplysia californica (assembly GCF_000002075.1). NCBI lineage: Eukaryota > Metazoa > Mollusca > Gastropoda > Aplysiida > Aplysiidae > Aplysia > Aplysia californica. Next base: position 1,980,577 of record NW_004797288.1, on the reverse strand, counting down.
ACAGACAGACAGACAGAGTAAGATAAGTTATATTATTATGATCTTAACGAGCGAGTCGTAAATGAACTCAAAGTAAAACATGAAATTGACAATATTATGTAAATTTGGTCAAGTCATGCTTAACGTATCCATTTTTCTCTTCTGACTACTGGACTAGATCTACATTTTCCAGAACAATGGCTACGCGTGACGAGTGCACACTGCTCTATTTCTCATGAATACGTAACTGCACTGACTGACACAGTTAAAAAACGCCAGAGCGTAAACCCCCTTTTTTCCTCTTCAAAACGCCTCCGCCTAGAATGCGAAAAAAAGCTTTGAAAAACTTACAGATGTCTGCCATTAACTGAAGGTCGTTGGTCGTACAGAAAGGGCACTTTTATTTGATTTGAACACTTCGAACTTTGTGGCGTAAAAAAGCCACCCTCATTTAGGTCTGCACTGACTGACAAAACGGTACCACGGAAGGTACCCCAGGATTGCAAATAAAGCCAGTTCAAAATGTGTTCAGATTTACACTTTTTCCGAGTTAATGAGAGTCAAATCACTACTTCAAGAAGATTTTGTTCAAAGGGAATATGCATTTGCAAGAGTCCCAATGCTCTTTAATATATTTATAAATCTATTTATTCATGTGTGTTTTATTTACTGATATCTTTACTTTATTCCAATTTTATTTTCTTTCTTATTGGGGTTCGTATGTAAGTGTGGGGGTGGGGTTTTCTAGAGGGAGGAAATGAGTGGCATTCTGACTCACCCAAGACCTTCACAAGCAGCTGCTAACAACTTTGACTCCGGCTTGAAATTAGATTTACCTGAACCTCATCGAACGAATGAGGCACGAGATGCGCGCGATAGCAGAGGATGTGTCGGACTGGGCAAGTGAGCCCGAACCGGAAGCAAAGATTTAAGTGTTTTGTCCGTGAGAAAACTAACAGAGACAAAGTTAGACAAGATGGTTTAGTCTATTTGAGAATAAAAAACGGAATATGGCGTCAGGGAGGGTAGGGTGAGCCGATGAAAAAGCATATTATTATGTGAGAGGGAGGCAGGAGAAACAGACGAACAGTAACAGGGGAAGAAAAAATAATCGACAGCCTGCCAAAGAACAGTAAAAAAAAAAAAAAAAAAAAAAAAAAAAGGGGGGGGGGGGGGGGGGGGGGGGGGGGGGTATTATGCTTTTGTCAGTTTACTTCAGGGTTAGGTACGGCAAGCCACTATCCTAATATATAAGAATTTGCTCGGGTACGTAGGTTGTTAAACATCAGCAGAGCCAAGGGTGACGGGGGAGAATAAAGAGGACTAGAGGGACAGTTTTCGTTATACGTGGGTCAGTGCACATTCTATTGCTGATGGTACTGTTATATAGTTTTTGATGTTGTTTATGTGTTAAGTTAAACACCCTACGGGAAAAGAAATGGGGCATTTCAAAGGCTCAGAACTGAAAGTAATGCAAAACATCAAATGTATGTAAGGCATTTTGCGTCCTGACAGACAAAATAGCATTGTGCACGATATAGCTTTGCCTGGGTAGTGCACATAGAGGAAAAGTAGATTGCCCAAAATGAAATACTACTTCCCTCCCTTCAGATCTTGACTCCCTTGATATTCTCTACAAGACAGGGCATCGTAAATACGTCTGGAATCAAGGAAGGAAACTTTTACGTGGGGTAGTAATAAATACTCTTGGGCGAATAAAAATAAATTACAATTGAAAGCAACCCTTTTCCCCATTCTCATCTTATTCGAGTTTTGTCACCCCAAGTCAACTTCATCACCCCTGCCAGCCTTTGAGCTACTGCGACCTTACAGTGCGCACACCTTCGTTTAGTCACGGCATACTTAACACCAACAAGAACACGAGTCTCCAATAAACGTCTACTTAAAACAAAGAAACGTTATCACTCAAACGATCAATATCCAGCTGAGGGAAAAGCGGGCAAAGAGCGGCTTATCATATTTTTACTACATCCCGCGACAGTCATGATCTAGCGCAGAGCGTTCAGGTTCTCACAGATGGTGGAATTCGATCTGTTCTTTTTGTGATATTGTTTTGTTTTTGTAAATGTTGTAAGTCCCATTGGTCACAATTTAGATCATTCATGAGGCTGGCTGCTTCGACGTTGCTTGTTAGGGCCAACCCAGCTTGACACAACGTCCTAGCAGAAAGATGGAGAAATCGTTAAAAATACTCCCCTCATGAGAATCAAACTCAAGACTTCTTCACATGGCAGAGAAGCGCCTGAACGCTACACCACAAAAGCCGGTAAAGATGACGAATTTACTGTCGGACAACAAAATAGATAGATGGATAGAAAAATAGGTAATAAGGGTTTAAAACATGAGACTGATGGGAACGAATTCATAATCCGTCACATTAAATATGTCTTCTGTGCCCTACAAGCTTAAAACCCGAAGTTGGGAGGCGAACGAATTTATTATAGAAACAAGGAATCCTCATATCTTCACCTGTGCCTTACATAGGTAACCCACATCTTATGTGATTTGTCAACCTGCGCGCAGGCAAATGTAATAAATACTTGAGCCTACGTTACTAAAAATAACTCGGATATAAGCACATTTCCCGGAGTTATTTTTCCTTGGTGGAGTGAGGAGCTGTCTCGTCTGGCATTCCTTGTCACAAGTTCATGAAAATGTAGGTTGACACATTATTATTCTCCGTTTTACGTTGAGCCTCGGGTTGGGCGAACACGTGTCCGGCCAAAAAGCTAGACGCATACAAAATAACAAGCCGGACCCCTCGAAATGTACGTTTATTCTATTTACAGCCCTCTATGACTGGTGTAATCTATCACAGACTGTTTAGTGCCTGAAAACGATGCAAGTACATTGTATGTATATAACGCTTTTATATGTTCATGGTTATTATGCGTGGGAGGGGAAAGGGGTGGGGTGGGAGGGGGGGTAAGCGAACAAAATATATCTGGCCATTTTTCACCAGATGGTCGTTTTATACAGGTGACCGTATTATACGGGGGGGGGGAGAATGATGAGTTGAGGTTATTTGTATAATGTCTGAGGGAGTTACAAAATAAGTTTTGTAAGGTAAACACAAAGGTGTTGCCGGGCACTGATGAGGGGAGAGAGCGTGGAGAGGTACGAAGGATG
>NW_004797288.1:1975372-1976992 GCF_000002075.1 Aplysia californica | reverse complement strand
TTTTGGTACACCATACAACCTCCATGCAGTTTGTTGTACTACGGTAAAGCTGGACATAATACTTCAAGCTCTGTGCTTCTCATATTCCTAGTTCCGAGCCCCTCCAGCCCCTCTCAATCTCTTTCCGTCATGCTATCCAGTTATTACTCGTCTCTGGTGACTCCGGACTTAGAGGTCTCTGTCCTCGCCGTGACCCCTTCTTACTGAGATCATCTGCCTATTTTGACATACAACTACCCATATCTGTTCCGAAGACACTTCTTGTTTCCTGGGACATTACGTAAAGACAGATAGATCAGATAGATAGATAGACAGACAGACAGACAGACAGACAGATAGACAGACAGATAGACAGACAGATAGATAGATAGATAGATAGATAGATAGATAGATAGATAGATAGATGGATAGGTAGGTTAATTTGGTCCTTTTTTGTTGTGCTTGTTTTGTTCGTTATCTATCTATTCACTCGTTTATTCACGTATTTATTTAATTGCATTTGTTCTCTATTTTGTGCGTGTGGGGGAAAGAGATCTAAACAGAAGATACAAAGAGTACAGAGAAAGAAAGAAAATCTACGTCAGGGAGGTGGCGGTGAACGGGTAGAACACTTTCAGTGTCAGCGGGGGAGTTGCGTTTGTTCTGGGGGACAGTGGACTCCAGGCTGCTCAGACGAATGACCACAGCCTTTGTTACTTATATATTGTAAACCCACAAAACTGATACCTTTTAGGTTAAACCACATCGGTAATCAACTGCAACTGCAGACTCATTAAGTTAGAACAATGATGTTAAACATTCGTAGGTTTATTCATTATTTTGTGGATGGCAGCTAGTTTAGTTGAAAATATGTATACCTTACCATTTTCATCTTAGAAAGATAATAAGTTTAAAGCAACAGGTTTGGATTTCAAACCAAAATGTTGAGGAAAGAAAGAAGATTTGATATTATGAGGATAACGTTATAAAACAGGCAAGCAGATATTTATGATGAAAGAGTAAACCAATTTTTTTTAAAAACAGCAACCAATAATACGATGTCTAGACAGTACTCGTGCCGAGTTCTTAGAGTTAATCCACAATAATCACCTCAAACTACAAACACTTTGAGTTAATACCGAAACGTCAACCCACTTTCATCAACCTGACCTCCATTACGTCACCCCCATTCATCATCTAGAACTCTAAAAGTTGAACGTTATGATTGTTACATAATTATAAACTAAAACTACAAACACATAGACTAAAGACTTTTACGTTAACTAAACTAACATTCAATGGGCTGTTTCCAACTCACAAACACAGAAAAGTTAAGACTGTTATGTCAACACAAAATATATTTACCCAAACTACAAACGCATACAGGTAGGCCTAGGACTGTTACGTGGCCTCTTTGTTTTTCGTAAACCGCAAGCACCACGCCTTGCGACAGTAATTTATGACAATACCTTATAACAGTAGGTAAACAGATTATTATGTAGGTTCAGGGGTCACAGAGGACTTGGCCTGGAGGGTCAGAGGTCAGCGGAAAGTACGTCACGAAGTTGAGTTCTCCATCCATCTTTAACCGGAAACACGCAGAAGATCTCTCTCTCTCTCTCTCTCTCTCTCTCTCTCTCT
>NW_004797288.1:1959771-1973993 GCF_000002075.1 Aplysia californica | reverse complement strand
TACATACATACATACATACATACACACATATACATAATATAGTAAATGTATATATAATATATAAAGAGAGATAGAGAGGGGGGAGGGCAGAAAGAAAGAGTATATAAAAGACGAAGACAGATATATGAGAGAAATAGGGGTTCTCGTGGTCTAGAGGTTACGGTGTTCGCCTTTCATTCACTAGGTCCGGGTTCTAATCCGGATAGCGACGGAAAATGTTCACTTTCACCCCATTTCCTACAATAAATCATGTTCTGTTGTCTACTTTCGTCTTCACTTTCTGCCCCCTCTCCCTCCCCTTGGCCCAGTCCTCTGGGCTTCCGACTGAATGTTCTCACAAGTATCATAACGTCAAAACGGTTGATCAAAATTTAGTGGAACTTTTCTAAGATGACCACCCGTTGTCGAGGAGAAAAGTGGTTATTATAGACCTAGTCATTATTCATAGGAAAAAGCAACCGGGAAGTGGGAACTACTATTTGAGGTAGTCTTTTACGCTGATGATTGTCTTTGACATGTGGTCGTTAGAGAAGGTTAAACTGTATACGTGAGGCAGCGTGGTGGAATCAAGCTCTCATCAATTTTTGGGCATGTAGACTTATTGGTATCACCTTAAAGCTTATTCACTTGTCTTTATTTGGATGAAAAAAATATACATTTATCTTGAATACATGTCGAGATATTTGCGAAAGAAGGAGGTGGGGGTCACCTGTTTTCGGTGGTAATATTAGTGAGAAAAAGGCCGCAAAGATTAGTTATTTCCTTAGCTTAAGAGTCAGTGGTAACTGAAAATTCACATTTTTGTGCCTTTATTCAACGCTTTTCAGAAACATCCACATATAAATGAGTTCTTTAATGGGCATGAAAAGTGTTGAGCTAAAAAACAAAAATTCGATAAAAATTCACAAACCTGCGGAAAAATGCAAGCTTCTTCACTTTGATAATTTTGACGAGATCCTGATTCCACCACGCTGCCTCACATATAATAATGCTTTTCAGTTCGACTGGCATTGTGACTTAGAAACATAAAGAAAAACCCAACAACATCAGAACCTGACGAGCACGTTGTAATAAACAATTCTGAAGATAAAAAACACGTACATGCGTTTTGTTTTAGTAAGAGTTTTACGGCACTTGCAACACAAAATAGACCGTGCAAGTACCGAAGAATAGAGATTTTAGTACTGAGAGTAACATACCTGTCCCCGCGGTTTTAAGCAAAAACAATAATGAAATTATGCACACTGAGTCCAAAAATGTGAAATTATGCGATTCTGTTAATAATCAGAAATTAAGCCAAAAAATGATCAAATTTTGCTAAATTAAATTATGCGGGGAGCATAAAACCCTGAGGCCAGACATACAAAATAGGAGGAGAGATAAGGACGATAGATGTTTAATGAGAAAGAACAAAATAACAAATAATAAAAAAACCCACACCTAATCACTTGACATCAACCCACACGCACATGCGAGAAGACATGCGTGGGACACTGTGACAACAAGTTACCAGGCCTGACGAGAGAGTATCTTCAGCGACCTCGAGTTCAGCGAAGCAACACGTCTGACTGACACACATGAAAAGACCTTGGCCAACACCCACCATTAGTTATTCTCCTTCTCGAGTCCACTGAACCGTGACAGCTGAGGTCACCACAACAACGTTGGGCTTGACCAAAAAAAGGGATGGAGTTACAGTTAATCTGGGATAAGTCTATGTGGACAATGACTGTCGTGTTTGTGTGAGTGTGTGTGTGTGGGGGGGGGGGGGGGGGGCGCTAGGTTTTCTTGTTTTGTTTTTGCGACTCGCACTAAAATCTACAGATTTCAGCTTCATTAATACACGTTTCACCATCTCATAACCAACCAATTTATCTGGCAGCTTACAAAAGAGGAATTAAAGTAGGCCTACCGTTTTTATAGTAGAGGGTTTTACGGCGCTCGCAACTGCATAAGGTCATATGAGCGCCAAGGGGTGGATGTCAACAGAGAAGTCTTTACAGGGAACCAGACTGCTCACCTCTCTAGCTTCAACAGCACAAGGTCTGCTTCGACTATCAAGGCACCCCGAAAATAGCAGGTCACAAGAGAGTGACAAACATACTAAAGAAGAAGAGGAAAATGACAATGGTAAGGATCAGGAAAGAAAAAATAGCAGTTCCCTGTTGTAGATCAGGCACAATTATGAGTGTGACATGAGTCAGCCCATTTACAATTCTACTATGCTTGAACGAGAAATGTCCTCCCTTTGGGAATGGCCTAAAGACACTTCACTCAGTGGCACTGCCCCGGGAGGTAAATTACCTTTAAACAAAAAGATGGATTAAGTTCTCTCAAAGAAAAAACCAAATACGTTGGCTTCGATGAAAGCCATTCAGTGAAAATGAAATGTATAAAACCAAGAAACGAAAACAAAGCTAAAAATCACCTTGGGGTCAAACAAAAGAAATATATCATAAACAATAACACTTGCACAGACGCAAACTGAAAAGCAGCATAGGCACAAACAGTGAGCCAATTTTGACTATTTTTTCAATCACAGCAATGACGTCATGTCTAGTAGGGCCTACGTTAGCATTTTTGCCCTGACATTTCCCGCCAGCTACCAAACTTTCTGGTATCTCTTTTCAACCAGCCTATTTCAAAACGAAGGTCAACAAAGGATACCTCCCAGCTACGTGGGTGGTCATTAGTCGGAAAGTGGGACAAGAACATTCGCCTGGGGGTATGGGGACCTTAAAAATACTAACTTTAAATTTCTCGAAGGTCAGGTAAAGTGTGTCAGCATTATTCTGTGAGCAGACACTGATTATAATTAATGTCTCACGCTCCTATCGATACTATTTCAGCCATTTTGGAGGCGGGCTGCTTCCCCAAAAGATACACCCCGATACGCTAGGAAAAACCTCCTCACGACGGAAGAGAAAGTACCTTTTTTTGCGTGCATCGATGAAGAGCCTGACCATTATGTCCCCGATGCTGATGAGCAGACATTTTTCGTGGAGAGTGGATGAACATTTAGAAAAGATTACACCACGCAGCAAGAGTTACAAGAATGAGGTCGATGTTTTGTATCCTCTTTCGATATCCTCTTGATACTGTCGAACTTGTCTAAGATGACCGACCACCTTTTGTCAAGGAGAAAAGTAGTCATCTTAAGCAAGTCATCCTCTTGGACTGTGTCAATATATGTATAACTCAAAAGCCGCTAGGGTGGAAATGAGAAGTGGTTCTATAATTATAAGGATGGTTGTTTTGGTCAGGTGATTGTTACCGCACGTTCTACTTCATTTAGCGAAAAAGATAATGGGGAGAGCTGATGATAAAAAACTAGGCATTCAAATGCGACAACTAAGAAGTAAACAGTACTCGATTTAAATAGTGAAATTGTAGTTAATGCTTTGGGTCAAAACAATAAGGAAGTCGAAAACGACTATTACAACTGCCGCATGAGAGACCCGCTAATACCATCGTCGCTTTTCACGATACTGTCTCCATGTGAACAGGAAGCTGAAAGCGAAATAAGTGTCTAGAGTGACAGCCCTTGGTCTCAGACGTCACGACACAGACATCGTACATGACACGCTGCACCAATTTGCTGCAATATGATACTACCGGCAACCGCAGGAAAGACTCATGGCACGGCGTTTTCTTATTCCCATTTGGCCCATCATTGGAGGGTAAAAATTGCCTATTTTCGAGGGGGGGGGGGTGTCCCACTGTGTGGCTACATTAGAGAATACAAAAATGGTTTTATAATAAATACTGTACAACGACGAGTCAGACATATAGCTGGGTTATGTTATATTATTGGAGACATTTTTAATAATAATACGACCTCCTTGAAATAGGTATTATGTGTACTTTTGCTGAGACTCAATACGATCTTGTGAATGAATTTTGTGGTTCTGTTTTGACTTTTAGATTTTTTTTAAAATTATCATTTTTATTTGCTTTTACTTTGCTTATTTTTATTTTTATTTATAGAATTTTGTTCCCATCGGACGTCAAACTAGTTTGATATACAAGAACTAGATGACTGACAGAAGCCTCGACGAGTATGTGTAGGAGAACCACTAGACCGACACCACCCAAACAATTCATAGTCTGAAGAGCTCAATTAAAACTTGGAACCGGGGTCCCGGCACAATCGTGCAATGATTAAAAACTTAACAAACTTTCTATTTGTTTTTGTAGCATTCAAATCCTCCTCCAGACAAAAAGCAGGTTGTTTCGAAAAAAAGGATCTGTGAACAAAATGTCCAAAACGGGATGAGAAAAATCTGGATATCCATAACAGGGCGACACAGAATGAAATATTGACAGCACTGTCACAGCAGTAAGAGGCCTTGTCGCCCCGGAACAACAATAAACTTTACAGTTAACGTGAAATAAGGAGCCGTATGAGACATCAGTGTTTTCGTGAAGCCACGGATCTTTATACACGTATTATTATCGTGGTCAGACCTTGTGTGACAGAGCCGTACATGACCAGCGTCCTCACGGATACAGAGGCTGTGTGGGAGGGGAGACGCTTCAGGTATACCGATACAAGAAGACGTCAAGTTCCGTCGAGGATGCGTGGTCCAAATGCTCTGTCTGCTATATATGTCACTGACGTTGTTGCTGTCGTTAATGTAGAAGGGACAGTGTGGCTCTGGCCGTGTTCTCACGACGTGACTGTGGCCGGCAAAGGCCGTGACAACCCGCCTGCTGTTGACAGTCACTTTATAGAAAACGTGCACTTCTCGTCCCATATTACGACCTATCGACTTCGTAGCGTAAATAGAAATTTATGGGACGAGAGAAATCATTATGCCCCCCCCCCCCCAAAAAAGAGTAAGCGATGACCCCCCCCCCAAAAAAAAAAAGAGTAAGCGATGACCTTTAACTTCAATGTATATGGTTTAGGCACGAATATTTCCATTAACATACTTTTCTTTGGGATCAAATATTAGCTTTCACAATGGAGAAACGTTTGATATGAAGCAGGAAAATCTTGAGAACCAGACAGCGAAAGTATGCATAACAGGGCATTCAGTGCTTGGACATTTTAAGAACGTCTGAACATAGTTAACAGACCCAATAGTTTAGAGAGGTTGCTCAAATAGAAGGAAAAATCGTACACGGTTTTGATTTCCATCCGGTTTATCCCGACTTTTCTATAACCATGTTTGTTTTGGGTATTTTTAAATATAAAATACACGTGTATTAATATTCTTTATTATTATGTACCTTTACTATTTCAATAATTACCTCTTTCCTAAACCAGCAACAACAAAAAAGGGGGGGGGGGAGCCTTCCCTTAAAGAGTTACTCGTTATTTTTTAATGTGGCTTATAAAAATCCAATATCTTACCAATGGTGTTAAAAACTATTTTGAAAAAGAGTGCAACATAAACCAATGGTGACAATTAGCGTACGGCGCACAATTTTGTTGCATTTTTTTCTAGGGTCTACCCTTATCTCTCTTCCACTGTTAGAAAATGTCTACATTGAGCATTGGACGACAATGTTTACACATTAGATCTACATGTAATACATTATTTCGTCAGTTAAATGTTCTGGTGTACTTAACCCAAAATTGTGACTTTTCTACTGCAGTTTCTTAATCTGCAGTATTAGTTACACGAGCTTAAAGAAATACATATTTAGTCGAAATTGCAATTAAATTCTAAATGATGAAAAAGCACAGCGCGCGCGCGCGATGCAGGTATAACTGGTGAAAGAATATAACTTCTTTTTTTTCCTCATGGAAAATGTTGCTTTCTGAGCATAGTATAATATAACATTTGAAAAGCTTGCCTGCGATTTGTCAAAGGTTTAAAAAGTTTAGAAACACGAAATTTTTAAAACATATCTTACCGTTTTGCAGTGCAATAGTATAAATTACCGCTACTTAGATCTACTTTACATAAAGTCTTGATGATTGTGTCAAACTCCTAAACCAGAAAACACGGAACCAATGACATAATCTTTGGTTTTACAACAGGGTAGTACAAATTACCCCTACTCTTTACTTAAAAGTCTTGATTGCATAAAACTCTTAAACCAACAAACACGGAATTAATCACATAATCTATGGTTTTACTACAGGGTAGTACAAATTACCCCTACTCTTTACTTAAAAGTCTTGATTGCATAAAACTCTTAAACCAACAAACACGGAATTAATCACATAATCTATGGTTTTACTACAGGGTAGTACAAATTACCCCTACTCTTTACTTAAAAGTCTTGATTGCATAAAACTCTTAAACCAACAAACACGGAATTAATCACATAATCTATGGTTTTACTACAGGGTAGTACAAATTACCCCTACTCTTTACTTAAAAGTCTTGATTGCATAAAACTCCTAAACCAACAAACACGGAATTAATCACATATTTTAAGGGTTTTACAAAGCGACAGTAAAAATATGACCGCTACTTACTTTACTTAATAGTCTCGAAGCTTACGTATAACTCCACCTCATAGAAATATCCAAAGTAAGAAAACCCCCAAAAAAACGAAATCCCAGGAGAGCGCAGTGCTGGCTCACGAAATGTTCCCAGCCACCACGTCAGTCGGTGACGACGAGCCGGAGTGGAAGAGGGGACAGATTCCCTCACTACTTTGTTCTCTTTCCTTGTTCTTCACCTCGCTTGACTCCGTACATTAAAAAGGCATCAATCAACAGTTTCAGCGTCATTGTAACCTCTCCCTCACCCCACCCTACACCACTGCTTCCTTCTCCTCCTCCTCTTCCTCCTTCTTCTTCTTCATTTATCTATCTATCTATCTATCTATCTATCTATCTATCTATCTATCTATCTATCTATCTATCTATCTATCTATCTATCCGACAGAGAGGGGGGCGGTGGACAGACAGAGAGAGGGGGGGTAGAGAGAGAGAAAGGGACAGACAGAAAGGAGAAGAGAGACAGAGAGAGAGAGAGAGAGAGAGGGGGGGGGGAGAAATCTACATTCATTTTTCTCCTTACTCGATCATCACAAATAACCAAAATTAAGATAAGCTAAGAAAAGATACGATTAAACACGCCCATTCTCTTTCTTCCTTTCATAAAAGATCTTACTATCTCTTTTCATCCCCATTGTTCTCTTTCCATCATCTTGTCAAGATGTCATTCTCCCCCTTCCAAGGAAGGTGTCATTTTCTCTCCATCCCTAACCCATTAAAAAATGTTCACGTACTCCTCTTTTCACGTCACTTTTCCTAAATCTTACATCAAATTGGACAAGCGAGCTAACCAAGATTTCGGGGGTTTTCAGAAATCTTGGCCTACACCAAAAGTGGGCATTGCCCTTCCTATTAGAGAAGTTTGGTTTCATTGGTGTGTATTCATTTGGTTATAGAGAAAACTTCCCTTGTCTTTTAAAGCAACTGAACAAGGGTCCAAAAACTTTAATTTCAATTTTCTCAAAACATCATTTTTCGTGATATCCCCCTTTTGCTTAGAAGCCACCAATTAAAGTCGTTAACTCTGTACATGGGAGGAAAATACAGAGAAACGGCAAACAGTCGTTTTTGTTGGAAAAGATAATATTATATTACATGTATATTATGTTACCCAGGACAAACGCAGGAAAGGGGTTGGGGGCTGCTACGGAAAAATATAATAATTTACAGCCAGAAGATAACACTACCAGAAACCAGAAAACGTATGTGTGAAGGAAGGTTAGTTCTTATATAACAATTTATATTTCCTTTTTTTCTATCCCTTTTCCTATCCCTTTGGGGTTGAGAGTGAGGCATCAAAATAGAGCAAGAGCGCAAGACATGGAGACACAAAGACAGAGAAAGACAGAAAGATACACACACACACACACACACACACACACACACACACACACACACACACACACACACAAACAAACAAGCAAATACACACACACAGGATTTGAGAGAGAGAGAGAGAGAGAGAGAGAGAGAGAGAGAGAGAGAGAGAGAGAGAGAGAGAGAGAGAGAGAGGGGGGGGAGAGAGAGAGAGAGACGAGGCACGACAAAGAAAAAGAAGGGGAGAGATGGGCAAAAAGAGAAAGACTGAGAGAAAGAAGAAAAGAGAGAGGTGCATTTTCTAAAAAGTAGTATTACTGTCTAGGTGTGTGTGTGTGGGGGGGGGGGGGGGGGTATATAATTAACTTTCCTTTGTGCATGATTCATGATACGTCAACACCACTGAGCCCACGTCACTCTGTACTCATCACTCCTTGTAACTGGCGCGAGTTGTTCGTCTTCCAGCAAACGACATAAACTCTTTCAGCGCCTCGTCTTTCCTGGTCCACGGCATCTCAATTACGACAGATTTACGTCCTTCTAATTCTTACAGGAAAGACATTTGCACATACCTAGCTGGTAACGTTCGGTTCTTCTTCCCTCTTACGTTATTTGTAAACACTTCCTATTTAATTTCAATCTGCAGGACGGGTTTGGGTGAAAACGGTACACACGTTATAGACGTTTGAAAAACGTGTGTACACGTCACCAGAAGACAAGAAACCGGAAGTGGTGTCTGGTGCGGCGGTTGCGTGAACAAGTCATTTTAGAACGTGGCCGAGCGGGAAATGACCCCTAAGGGATTGTCAAAGTGATTGATTTAAGTCCTAAGAACGTGTTTAATTAGGGCCATTTGGATTGTGATGATGAATAAAAGGTAACAGTGGATTGGAAAAAAGAGGGCGGGTTTGCAATGACAGCACATTGTTCAAAATTCTCTGTCTTGAAAAGCAAAGCTATGAAACACTGTAGTGCGCGGACATACTTCTTCCATTTCCATTGTATTTAATTATCAACAATACCATAACTTGGCACAACGCATAAGACCAGCTTCTGTGCTATAGTGATTAGGTGCTTCGTCATTGGACTCAGAAGTCCTGCGTTCGATTCCCGTGCGGGGAGAATTTTCATCGAGTACTTAGATCTAGTACCTCGGTCTTTCTGCTCGAACACTGTATCCCTCTCATACCGGACTGGCCCTAAAAGGCAGGGTTAAAGCCTGCCCTGTAAATGATCTACAAATGTGTTGATGGGGACATAAAAAAACAAAACAAAACAAAGTAAAAGGAATCCAATATGGTTCTCACAAAAAAGCTTTAAATACACCAATTCTCAAGTCGGGTGACACAAAAGGATAGGGTCCCCCCTCCAAAAAAACAAAAAACAAACAACAAACAAATAAGTAAATAAGTAAATAAAAATCTTCATTTCGAACTGTTTGATCGCAGCACCCAGAGTCCCCATTGTACTTCAGAAAGGGAGGGGGTGTAAGGAGGGGGTCATTTTGGACCAGGAAACAGTGGCCTCAGATCGTTGCGACGCGCGAAGACATGGGGAAGGGGCGGTGGTTGTATTTTATTTTAACCTTTTACAAACTTCAATGGCTACATGACGTCCTAGGTAGGTTCGAGTTCTAAAATGACCCGATGCGCATTCTTTTCATCTTGCAACATTTCCTGTCTATCCGCGTTTTCATGAGGGGTGAACTCGTTTTCGCCTCACAATTTAAAATTTTGAATTTCGTAGTACCCCTTTTGTTTCACCCATTTTTGTCACACATTGACTCGATCGCACATCAGAGACAGAGGGAGAGAGAGAAGGGGGGGCGAGTGAGGGAGAGAGAGAGAGAGAGAGAGAGAGAGAGAGAGAGAGAGAGAGAGAGAGAGAGAGAGACAGAGACAGAGACAAAGACAGAGACAGAGAGAGAGACAGATGACAGAGAGAGAACGAGAGAGAGAGACACACACAGAGAGAGAGGGGAGCGGGCGGGGTCGACGGTATATATTGGGTGGTAATCGGATATATTGCATTGCAAATGTGGGACGAAAACTGGTAAAATCGCGGTGGAAAAAAGTGGGACGAAAAAGGGTTGTGAAACGAAGATATGGGACGAAAAAGGGGGCATCGGTCAAGCGGGCCACGACGCGATGCGACTTTGAATGACATGCCTGTACATGTTTAGTTGGATGCTAGAGTTAGACCAACAGAAAAAAGGACTTGATGAAACATTGCTTTTCATCACAAGTATGGCAATATCAAGCATAATAAATAATAATATGACTAGCAAATTGTTGGTCCAGGTTTGTTTTTTTTTTCCTTTGGTGTGTAGTGCAACAGTGTCGGTTTAACAAGACAAAAGCACGTCCAGATACGACACAGGCTGTGTAAAATAAATCGAATTAAAAAGAAACAAAACAATGAAGCAGTAGCAGTAGAAGAGTGGACTACCTGATAATGTGATAACTTCTCTGGGAGGGATTCCAAAACACTTTTAGTATCCAGCCCAACTGTCAATGACTTACGCGCTAGTTTCCAGGATACAGATGTTAAGCCCTATAGATCACTTTATTTGAGAGGTACCTGTCTTCAATTAAAATTTGGTCCCAATTTTATATGCGTCGTTTAGCTAAATGAAATGTTAAAAACAATACTTTTACAGTACGAATTTGAACCCAATTTGCCCAAATCAGCTTGTGTGTGTGGCCTGATGCAATACCATTGAGCGCTAACAAACAAAAAAAAATGTTTTTTAAAGGAACGGGTGAGGAGGGAGAAAAAGGGGAGGGGGGAGCAACCACCGAATTACAAGGCACGGAAGTCAACGTCTAAGACAGAAGCCGGTGTTATTACAAAGATTTTTACCCGTCGCGTCCCACCCGCCATTCCATTAACTCTATCTTAATAGTCCCTCTCAATTCACAGCGGGTGCTTTATGAAGCACTACGGGAAGCAGACAAACATGACGTCATTCCCAAATTTTTACTTGTCTTCGCACTTTAGACAATGCTCTCTCTCCTTGGGAGAACAATGGAGTCGGGGAGAAAAGAGGACGTTTTTGTCTTTGAATGAATATGCGCGCGCGTTTGAGTGTATGTGCGCGCGCGCGCGCGTGTGTGTGTGTGTGTGTGTGTGTGTGTGTGTGTGTGTGTGAGTGAGTGTGTGTGTGTGTGTGTGTGTGTGTGTGTTGTTTTTGTTTTGTTTTTTGTGTTGTTTTTGGGGGGATAAGGGGCTAAAAACGGAGGGGGTGCATGGGGAACGAAGGTCAACGTTAAATGGCATAGCCTGCGCTAAGCAAAAGGATACATTACGTAGACCATCGAACCAATAAATAAAGGAGCAGATTTTTTAAAAACAACAAACCAGACACACACAAAACTACAATTAACTGGATATAGAACATGTTGAATCATGTGCACTCATTATCCGAACACACTTGTTCAAACAGGCGGATGAAATGTGACACATTTTACTCGCTCACCTAATTCCCACACCTGACATTGAAGACGATGTCTGCCAAGCGAATGGTGTGTATTCATTTTAAAAAACGCTCACTGTCTGACTGTCTAGTGGCGAATACTAACGAAGGAATTTATATATCATTGCAATGACAGCCTCAAAGAGTCGGAAAGCTAATTATAGAAAATCTCGCAATTTTCATGTTAACCATTTTACCAACATGTACAAAAATAAAATACTCAGAAAAAGATAGCTGTAAAACACTTCGTATTGTCTTTTTTCGTCACTGCAAGGCTGTGAAGGGAAAGGAGAGAGGCAATGTAGGATCATGCAATTGCGTAAGTAGGACTACTCTCCTTTTTTGATGAATGAATCCAATGTGTCATTGCGAGAAAGCGTTGAATAAATGACTAGGCACAAACATTACTAACACATGCTCAGCAAGCAGTGTGGGATTTGGCATGAATGAACGTACATGATTTAGGCAGTGACGGTGGGGGGGGGGGGTTTAATGTAGGTGTTTTAGGCCGCTATCGAGACCGAGACGGATACAACATCACAGCAGAAAGACCGAGATACTCTACAAAATCCTCCTCACTTGGGAATCGCACTCGGGTCTCCTGCGTGCGACAGAGAAGCACCTTACCGACTACACCACAAATGCCGGTTTGACGGAATTCATACAGCAACAGGAAACTCAAAAACCACACCGATTGGCTAAAAGGGACAACTGTAACATATACAAGCACCTCAAATACAGTTTACTAGGGTGCATACGAGATGGGTTTTCCTGGGAGAAGAAAGCATTATTCGCATTTGGACATGATTTCCAAGAAAACGAAAGTCTGTTGGTGGGGGTTAAGGTAAGGAGGGAGGAGGTTGGTTGCAACCTTTGGATTAACATCCGTCTATGGTAGTACGTAGTGGGAAACCCCGTAAATACCTCTAGACTAAATTTTTCAAACCAACAAAACGAACGAAAACAACACCGCTGCCAGAATGCCGATCCGGATGTCCCGTGAACTGGAGAAAAAAAAAAAACCCAACTCCTTCGAGACCGGTAAAACCTATAACATTCCCGGACCTCTTTCCGGTCGCCTGCTCCGTAGTGGGTACTCTTGCTGAGAGCGACTTGATGCCGAAAACATCAGCACAGTTTCGACATTAATTATCGGAAATCTAAAACAAGGCAAAAAGTTCATGGATGGACGGTCGGATTTGAGTTTTAACTCTACACTACCGGCAACAGAAGGGCGCCAAAGCCCAGTTGATATATTGCTGGATTGCGATTGCGATTGCCATGCCCACAACCCTGGTCAAAATGAGAGCTGTACTCATTCGATTTTACTATTCAACATTCGCAGCTATTCGAAGCGTGGCAGAGCCATTCGAAAGCCGTGTGATTTTTCCGAATGATAGATTTTGGTCCCACTTTTCTCAACCCGTTGTTAAATTAGAGCATAGTTTAAGATCATTGAGGTAAATAGGACAACAGCTTGTAAGCCCAGTTAATGATTATGAGACGGCGTCATGAGTGGAGCCATTACAAAATGCGTATAAGAAGTAGATTTATTCAGTACTATTCAATAACCACTAGGTACGACACGAATAGTGTTGAAGGGCACATGACTTTTGAAGTGCAGCAGATGCTTTTGCAAGAAATTAATAGCAGGCCCCTATTCGAAATTCGAAGTGTTATGAATGGTGTTGTGACACCATTGTATCGCACCCCGTGAGTGCTGTCGTGCACTTAGTCAATAGCGCTGTGAGTGTCAAATTAAATGCTGTTGGTGGACTCAAAATATGTCAGGGGAAAAAACAAAAACATTCCCACAAAGTTTTTAAATAGCGCGAACAATTGCTTCAGGCTTCTAAGCATCGATGACTTTTCGTTTCTTCAAAATCGCACAGGACTAGACCTAGTGTAAATCCCCTATGGGGCTTTCAAAACCTTTGATTTCTCGACGAGTTTTCAAAGTTCTCCTCCCATTTGGTTAGGCCCTGTCGGCCATTTTGTCTTATAGTCTGTAATGGCATTATAGTGTTGAAAATGCTGTGAAATCCATACTACACCATGCTGGACAAAATGGACCCCGCTAATGTCTATCATTTTCAACTCTCAAGGTGAAACCGGATACTCCGCCGGTTTTGGAGAGTCACTGGTCTGGGTACGATCAATAGAACCAAACTGGGGTGAAAAGGCTATAAAACCCAAGCATCGAAACTTAGCGTCAGCAAAGACCTAGGAACATAAAAAGGTTGGGCTCCCGGCTTGAAGAGGAAAGTTAAGTGTAATCCACGCCATTTAGAACGGTTGACAAGAGACCAAAAAACTGACGTCTGTGTTGTTACGGTCAGGATCTTCTCCTTGTGTTCAGGTGACAAGACTCTTCACTCCTTAGCTGAGATTTTCTATTTCATCTTATATCTCGGAAAGATTTCTTCCCGTCATGTCTCCTTTTCTTTTTTTTGTTGTTTGTTTTGTTTTGTTTTGTTTTATTTCTTTTGTTTCTTTTGTTTCTTGTTGAGGGGGGGGGCTCGGCCAGGAGGGATGAAGTATATTACAGTCAAGGTTTGCCATTCTCCTGAAAGTGAAAGATCTAAATTGTGTTGAAGGCGTATATAAAACATTAAGAGTCATAAGTATTTCAAATATACACCTACTTCATTTTCAGGTCCATTAGTTCCCCGGAAACAGACTACAAAGTCCGATCCCCTAAAAATGAGGAGTGTTGGGCAAAGTGAATTGTGAAATCCTATTAATTATCCAAACATTGAAGATGCGCTGTCAATTAAAATCTAGGTGCACAAAGGTGCGGTTTCCGCGTTTGTAGAAATCCACAGTCCGTTGGACGTAACGAGATGGAAGTTAAATTGACTGTCAAACGTTATATTTGAAACATTCGGGATGCATCGTCATTTAATTTGATGGCCAGTGTAAGAGTAGGTCGAGTTTCAACGCGTAAAGGAGGTTTGCATGGGGTTG
>NW_004797288.1:1956493-1959671 GCF_000002075.1 Aplysia californica | reverse complement strand
GGGGAGGGGGACGAAAGAAGGGAAACATTAAGTAAGGAAGGAAAAAGGAAGGAAAAGAACTTTTACAGGAAATCGTGATCCCAAACTCTTCTGAGTTGACACACCACCCGGTCACAACTTGAGCGGGTGCACAAAACCCACGTGTGTCAACTGTTGAGCCAGATAGCTTGGGTGACCTAAAACATTACATCAGCGTTTTTAAACCAGGTAGGCTACACAAGTTCACCCACGTGGCTAAAACAGCTATTTTGGGAGTTACCGAAATTTAAGGGGGTAAATGTCTAGAACATGCCATGAACGTTGTACCGGGAGAGAACAAAACTTAGTCGGCGTTACATATGTATGTAACATTACATAATATATGTGTCGCCTATTATTAAACACCACAGTGAACGAAGTACAATGGAAAAACAGATAAATTGGCAAGGTCTGCAGACAAAGTTGACCTTGTAATGATTTTTTTTCACAAAAAAGAAGTGCTGCGATTACCACCAAAGAGTATAACCCACTCATCATTCTTTAGGGCAAACCAAACCTCTGGGAGAAAATATTAAATTCAAATACCTTAGCAGCAATTTCCCTTTAAAAAAACAGACTGCATTGACGACGTCTATCAAAGATTTTAAAAAGCAAAAATCGAATATGTAAAATTAAAAAGCATTTGGAATTCAAGATCAACTCACTGAAAACCAAATTAAAGCATAATTATATAATGGCGAAGCTTTGACGGTACTTAGGCGTTGTTTGGAGATATTATGGAAAACAAACAAAGCAATTCAACAAAAATTAAAAAGATTTCAAGTTAAATGTTGACGAAAAATGTTATTAATGGAATGGAATTAATTTGCAAATAATGAAGTTTTGGAGGAAAAAAATGGGACCTAATACATCAACATGACCACAGAAAAGAGAAGATGGAAATAATTGTGACATGTTTTAAGAATGCCACCAGAGACAAGATTGTCCTTGGTACTGGAGGCGAAATGGAAAAAAGAAAGTGGGATAGACAAGACCAAAGTTACAAGAGCACGATCACGGATTAGGTAATTATCCTGGGCCTGAATGTGAGAAAGTTAGAGGAAGTGGCCAGGGACAGACAAGAGAGGCGTCGGCTGCTCCCTGCCTTTTGCGCCTCGTGATTCAGTTACTGAGTTAGTGAGTAAATTAAGTAACATTGTAAAGATAATAATAATGAAAGGTCTCCTAAGAGCGATAGAAACACAAATCAGTTAAAAAGTATGACATCATTGAAAGTGAATGCAATTTTGGTTTAGATATCCAAAGGTGTGTGAAACTGAAAGCTGACTAGAGTTGCAAACAACATTGTTGTTATAGCTGTATTAAGTCGAAGATGCAGTGAAGAGTGATAGCACTTAAAAAAGGATAGCACGATAAAATCAAACAGAATGGTGTAATGAACATGGCTGGGGAAGAGGAAGTGGGATCTTAAAAGATATCGTTCAAAGTCCTTCTGGACACAGTATTAATATAATATATTTTTTAAAAGAGGAAGATGAATAACAAGGAAGTCATTCAACTTTCACAAATATTGATGTACTGTCTGAGCTTTGAGCAGGGTGGAGTAAACAAATTTGAGAAAAAAAAAAAGAAAAGCCATTACCTTTTTAGACTTGACCCCAAACCAAATGCACCTCGTTGGCAATGCAGGAACTGCAGGGAAAAGAGTAGAAAAATTGTGTTTCACAGCAAAAGCGTCACTACGGAGACAAATAAAAAATAAATACTATAAAAAAAACTAGCCGTGTACATATACATGTACTTAATTGAAAATGAATTCAAGTTCGGTTTTCAATTCTAATAATCAACCATCCCCACCCCCTTTCATCCTCCCTTGCTCTCACTCTTCACATCCTCACGCTACATGTCACCACTGTCCAGACAAAGAATTCCCATTTCAGTTATTATATCCTCCTCATCTAAGAAATAAGTTCCTCTAATATGTGGCTTTTAACCATGTTCAACACATGGTCCTGATGTCGGGAAAAAAAGTGATTCATCGAAGTCTCAATATATTCCGCGACACGAAAATGAACGTGCTTCAGTTTCTAAAACATTGCAAATTAATACCCTGTACTAATCATGAAGGGTGTTGTCTTTGGATTCCAAATAAGGCATCAATGAATTCTAGTGAAAATTCTGCCGAAATGGAAGAAGAGGTGAAAAGAAAGATAAAAGCGGGCACAAATGGGCACGAGGCAAATTGAATCCAATGACGTAACACAATTAATTAAGACAGCGAGACCAGACGAATAGGGTCGCAACAGCCTAAGGACCTATTGACCTCGGACTACGCAGGAGATAGCAAGGGTAATTGCTAGAGCTGGAAAAAATCCGATTCCCAATTCTCTTAACCGGTTTATTTCTTCTTTTTTTTTTTAAACGATCAATGTCAAATGAGCAAGTGATCTTGATTCATCATCTAGTTAAAAGGTTAATTTCATGTAATGATTCGCGAGGATGTGTTGAAGTGAGATTGATGAAAAATGAACAATGTTATATATTATTTCAAATTAATTCAATAAAATTGAACAGCAATAATTTCTTGAGGTAGCTGAAGCCGGATAAGAATGCGAAGGAAAGTACAGTTTAGCTGATTGTATTTTTGAAAGTTGACTCCTTTATCATATTATTATTATTATTATTATTATTATTATTATTATTATTATTATATTAGTTTTGTTTTGGTTTTTAGTACGAGTTTTACGGCACTTGCAGCACAAAGACGAGACATAGGTGCCATGGACGATAGACGTTTGACAGGAAAGAAGCCAGCCATCCACAGTGTCATATTAATTATTATTTATTTTATAGCAACAGTTCCCTCAGACTAAAAACGATACCGGTTAATACAAATCGGTATTCATAGAATCCGTTTATATCAGGGAATGGGTTCTTGCCCAGTTCCGAAAATAACCAACAATAACCAGGAACGCCTTTCGCCACAACACCCCATGACGATGACACAATGAATCTGTGCCTCTTTCACCCCCACGCACCAAGATCTGGCGGGGGCCTGTGTGTGCATGTAACAGTCCCTCAGACGTCAAACGAGGTCATCGAATGTCACTGACACCTCAAAGACGTGAATGGCGCGCTGATCTGAACCTCTAACACCTTCCTCCCCTCTCCCTCTCCCCCTCCCTTTTCCAAACCCTTG
>NW_004797288.1:1953622-1955738 GCF_000002075.1 Aplysia californica | reverse complement strand
TTTTGTTTTTGTAAAGTGTTTTACGGCGCTCGCAACTGCAAAAGGTCATATGAGTGCGCGGGACACACCTAATATTTTCAGTGGGCCGAAGCCTACTCTTATCGATTTTAGACCACCAAGGGATCTTTAACGTGCGCAACTTGCACACGGGCCCTCCGAGATTTTTCGCCCTTGTCCAAGAAGGCTAGGTGTAGATCTTTCCTACCAGGAGATCAGGGGTGTGGCTGAAAGACAGCAGTACGAAGAAGTGAAGGAGTAGCAGTAGAAAGGCTGCAGAAAGAATCAGGAGCCCAGAGGAAGGGGCAAAGGAGGTGAGGGGGTGGGGCAGAAAGAGGAGACGAAAGCAGACGACAGAACATTGCTAGAGAGCAGGAAATGAGGTGAAAGGAGACAAATTTAGAGAAAAAAAATGTTCCGGTCGCTACCCG
This sequence comes from Aplysia californica, assembly GCF_000002075.1. Classification (NCBI taxonomy): domain Eukaryota; kingdom Metazoa; phylum Mollusca; class Gastropoda; order Aplysiida; family Aplysiidae; genus Aplysia; species Aplysia californica. The sequence continues at coordinate 1,955,310 of NW_004797288.1, read as the reverse complement.
GATTCGAACCCGGGACCTTTTGAATGAGAGGCCAACACCTTAACCTCTAGGCCACGAGAGCCCTCTGGACCTGCTCTAACGGCCACCTGTTCAAGACAGTCTCCTTGGTTTGTGATTAGTTTTAGTAGAGGTTTTACGGCGCTCGCAATTGCATAGGGTCATATGAGCGCCAGAAGATTAGAGAGTAGAGATTACAAGAGAGTAACAAACATAAGAAAAAAGGATGGGAGATAAGGACGATAGATGTTTGATAGGAAAGAAAGAGCAAACCACACCAGAGCACCCGCCAACCACCCACTAACCACTAAGACAGTCACCTGTACAACCATTTCCTACTTACATACTTGCAGTTTTTAATCTCTTTGTATTATAATGACTGTCCAAGATGGCCATCTAAAACAAGTTTTCCCTAAGACAATTCCAGTTGTAGTCTAAATAGAAAGATAACCAAGTACTTGAATAAGTACTTAGTGTGTATCTATATATTATTTCCTAATGTAAGGTATCCAGGGATGTATAATTAAGAAGGTACGTAAAACTTCAAATACGTCCCTTTTCTAACCCAACTATTTCTGGTGGCTTTTTCTTTTTTGTTGTTTTTTTTTATGGGGGGGGGTTTTCATCGACTTTTATTTTATTGAAACCTTAGAAAGCTCAGTTGGCATCGTGCGGCTGAAGATCCCGATTCCATTCCCAACAGGGCGTTCTAGAAGTCGAGCGGTTAGGGAGTTTGCAAAGCTTTCCAGACAATACAATGTATATTCAATTTTTAAAAAATTAAAAAATGAACAGACAGGTCTTTCAGGAAAAAAACAGGAATAGTGGGTACTCAATCCGCAATGAATAACTTACATCAAAATCAGCTCAACCCAAACAATTTGAAACCAAAAGAGAATATGCAAAACAAAACAACCCGCCTTCCCCCATGCATGTCAAAGAAAACAAAAAGCAAACTCGATAACGATTTTAAAAAATAACCTCTCAACATGACTATGTTCAAAATAATTAAAAGGTACGTGTGAGGTCTGTCAAATGCAAACCCATCGCTCCCCCCCCCCCTTTTTTTTTCTTTCTTTTTTTCTATTAGCATGACATTCAAGCTTAATAACACATAATAATGTCGTGTGTATTTACTATGAGGGTGTGGGTTTGAATGATTAGCAATGAAGTGAAAGTGATTCATCTTGTTCCTGTCAAGAACAAGGACTCCCTGAAGAAAAAAGTAAAGGGCATTGACATGGCTCGGTGTGTTTTGTTTTAGCAACGCGTACAGAGCAGATTATGACAGCTTGTTATTGTGAGTCAGTGGTCGTACTGAAACACCTTTTCTTTTAGGGATTTTTAAAATCCCGCATCGACACAATTTAGATCATTTAGTTGGGTGAAATTGTTACAACTTTGACCGTACCTTCAACTCAGGTAGAGTAAATACAATGTGCAATCAGATAGGGGAAATGTTATTATGTCGTGAATGCATCTATAATAATCGCGCGCGCTGTGAGTGTGAGTGTGTGTGTGTGTGTGTGTGAGTGAGTGTGTGTGTGTGAGTGTGTGTGTGTGTGTGTGTAAGTGAGTGAGCGTTTCTGTGTGTGTATATGTATTAGAATGTGTGAGAACGTGTGTATATGTGCGTATATTATGTGTAACGGGTGGGTGTAAAAAAAGGGAGGGGGCCGTAAAAGAGAGAG
>NW_004797288.1:1950850-1953040 GCF_000002075.1 Aplysia californica | reverse complement strand
ACACACACACACACACACACACACACACAATCACTCATTAAAATCCAAGATAAAAGAATTTAAAAATCCAAAATAAGGACGAGAAAAAAGCCCCAGTTCAAAACAGAAATGGCACTTGGTAAAAAGCAAATTAAAACCAACATAATGTAAGAATAAAACAACTTCTTAGAATAAGGGGGGGGGGGACCCTCAAATCAAAATGAAATTGGCGAGAGGAGGGGGGAGGTTTAAATGTTATCTAAAAATCTAAATATTATGTGACTGGTCAAGTCTAGATTTCAGTGCCTTTCCTCCGAGACTAATATTGTAATTACCTTTTCCTTCTCTGTCGCTCTATTGTCTCATAATATCCATCTCTCTCATGACTAAGCCCTTGACTCTGCCAGCCTAAAATTTAAAACGAAATCTCTTCGCCAGTGCGATGGGTCAAGTCAGTGTTCGCTCGAATGACCCGTGTCCGTCGCTGACCTCTGACATTTGGTAATTAAAAATCTGACCCATAATACTATCATATTTCAGCACACAGGTAAGATTAAGAACACTGAGAAATATAATCTCTCGGACAAGAAAAAGAAATCCCTGTAATCGCGGCAGGGGAAGTTATAAACTTTTCATTTTCATTCTTTTTAAAAAAATTTGTGTTTGAAGAAAACAAAAGGGGGGGGGGGGTTCTTTGCTCTTTGTTTGTTATCCCTTTGTTTTTTGTTTTGTTTTGGGTTTTTTTCCTTTTTTTTATGGCGGCACATGCGTGTGAAGGTAGAAAAGGGTGTGGAGTGGAGTGGAAAGGGGGGGGGGGTGTAATATTGATATGATACTGTCCAAGACAAGCACGTATACCCGCTAGCTTTCAGTATTTATTGTTCCTCCCAAGGACACAGAGACAAACACGCAGACCGACTTATAAGACAGACTATATACCTATACGATACACTATACTCATCAGGAAATTAAACTTCTCAGCTCCACTCACCATTAGGGCAAATCCATCTTACAGGAAACTTGATGCTTTAGGTTTTACGGCGCTAGCATCTGCATAAGGTCATATGAGCGCCAGAAGATTAGAGGCGTTACAAGAGAGTAACAAACATAAAAAAGAAGGGGAGATATGGACGATAGATGTTTGATAAGAAATAAGAAGCAAGCCACACCAGAACACCCGCCAACCACCCACAGGAAACGTGATAAAAGAAACTGATAAACATAAATGAAGTCGTACAATACAAGGTTCGTTTATACAGCAACAGCGGATGTCGAACTTAACAGAGAGAACATGAAAACATCTCATGAAAACGACGCGCCTAATACGACATCTTATTCATTCTTATTTAGATTCAGAACAAAAGTAACGATCAAACTAAACAGTGTATGAGAAAATGGAGCTCGGAACGGCATTTCTTAGCGTTTAAACATTAATTACCATCATTAAAATTTATGTCTGACATCAGCCAAAAAATAATTGGCGTAAAGTATTAATCTGAAGTGATTTTTCAGCGTACGGTTAATCACAGACAAGTGATGAGTCTCTTTTTACGTCTGTCGGCGACACAGAGTTATAATGAAGAGCAGACGACAAGATTGCTTTTCCTTTTTGTTACTACTAATCTTTTTGGTGAGGAGGACGAGAAGTATCGATCCAATAGATTCTTTATATTTCAATACATGAATGTTGTTTTTTTCTACTTCGAATACGAATTACCGTGTGGCAGAGTGACTCACCGCGTGAGAATCATGGGATTACAATTAAACACAAAATTATACTAAAGATATAGATCATAGGACATGTTAAGGCATGATAAGTACCCGCAAGCAGTATAATATGGCCTCCGGGAACTATAATAAAAGAAGAACAATCTTGTCATCCACGAAAAACGAACATGAACAAAGAGGTGAAATGTGCGGGGACTTAGAGACAAAAAAGAGGAAGGAGAGAAAAAAAATAACTGGAAAATTGAAGGGTTTTCACTTGAGCGGTTGGTGCGTGTTTGAGAGTGTGCGTGCACGCGCGTGTGTGTGAGTGTATGTGTGTATATATATATATATGTGTGTGTGAGTGTGTGTGTGTGTGTGTGTGTGTGTGTGTGTGTGTGTGTATGTGTGTGCGTGAGCAAGAGAGAGAAAGAGAGAGAGAGAGAAAGAGAGAGAGAGAAAGAGAGAGCGAGAGAAAGAGAGAGCGAGGAAGGGAGAGAGAGA
>NW_004797288.1:1945975-1947097 GCF_000002075.1 Aplysia californica | reverse complement strand
AGAGAGAGAGAGAGAGAGAGAGAGAGAGACAGAGAGAGAGACAGAGAGAGAGACAGAGAGAGACACAGAGACAGAGAGAGATAAAGAAAGTGTGAGGCGAGGGGACGAATTGGACGTGATCTGACAGTATCAATGAAAGCGTAGTGCAAAGTTGACAGGAGCGATCACAAAGCCCTCAAGAACTGTGTGACATAAGGGAAATTTATGGGGTTCTCGGTTTCCATTACCGTTTCTTTCTTTCATGTTTTGATGAGAGATCAGACTCGGTTAAGGCCAGTGAGCCCTTTGCAATGGAAAAAACAGGACACGTTCCTTTAACTCAAGATAGTATTCACTAAGAAAAGGGTGGAAATATTATTTAGTACAGAATGTAAATAGACGTAAATATTTACTATAAATCCTCAAATCAATTCTTCCACTTTCTTAGTTTCTTTTTTCGCATTTTGACTGATAGATTCACACACACACACACACACACACACACACACACACACACACACACACACACACACTCTCTCTCTCTCTCTCTCTATCTCTCTCTCTCATTTGCTCCATCTCAGAAACAATTACACACACACATATTACACACATATTCACCCACACACCCACACACCCACACACACGCATATGCACACACACACAGACACACACACAAACACATGGAGACACACATACAAACACACTCGGACACCAACCCTTTATTCGGACAGACCTATCTTTCATGGCCACTTTCTTCTCTAAAGCAAACCCCTGAACGTTATATTACATGACAACGCCACGAGAATTCGTCTTGGTAAGTGTTTGCTCTGTAATCGGTGAATTTTATTGAGTCTGATATAGATCATGATTCTATTTGTGAATACTAATACTTTTTTTTCCTATACAGTTAGCCATGCAGTCGTCTTAATTCATATTGTTGCCATCATCATCATCATCATCATCATCATCATCATCATCATCATCATCATAGTAATCATCCTCATCATCATCATATCATCAGCAGCAGCATCATCGTCATCTCTGCCATTACTCTTTAACCAACATGTAGGCCTACACGTTTAGTTCAGGATGAAGAGTCAAACGTCTCAAATAATACATTTTTCGGTGCAAACGTTGAAACGT
>NW_004797288.1:1944154-1945273 GCF_000002075.1 Aplysia californica | reverse complement strand
GGAGATCAATATATCATTTAAATTTACTCTTTGTTTTTAACTGACGGACACATAGTCATTCATGTTAATTAAACATGGGGAGTGGGTGGTTGATGGGCATTTTGGTGCTCCTTTTTACCTATCAAATATTATATCGTCCTTATCTCTCCTCCTCCTTTTCTTTGTATGTCACTCTCTAGTATGGCCTCTAACTCTAATCTTCGGCCCTTGCATGACCTATTGTATTTGTGTAACAAGTGTCGTAAAACTCTTACTTAAACTAAAAACATGGTACGCTGCAGTTAAAAATCGTCAAAAGAACCTTTCTTCGAGTAAACAGAAGTACGTCGACATAATGACAGTTATTTTGTGCTTGGAAAGAGCAAAACAGACGACATATAGAAACAACAGAAGTACGATCTACGTAAGGTACCCTCCACCCACCCGCAACAGCGTCAAACCTTATGGAATACGAGATTATGAGAAAAGGCACAAAAAGAATCCTTTTTTTTTTAAATTGAGCGATATTTTTTCAAACTACTCTATAGCAGCAAACAATGTTTATAATTCGTTTGTCAATGGATAAACACAAGACATAAATCGGAGAAAAAGGGAGTTCAATCGTTTGCACAGTTAGTTGTCTCACAAAGGTGGCCGTCACAGAAGCTTCAATTCGACTGTAGTTTACACTTAATGAATCTTAATTATGGAGGTGAACACCATAATGGTGCTCATATGACCTTATGCAGTTGCGAGCGCCATAAAACCTCTCCAAAAACGAAAAAATACAATAAATACACAAGTGAGCGTGTATGTTCGTGTGCCTGTGTGTTATGTACAAGTAAGTGTAGACAGCGTGTACATGATTTGCGCTTATGTCTTTGTGTATGTGTGTTGAGAGGTGCACTAGGGTTTGACGAGGCCTGACATTCCAGGGATGAATCCTGTTGGGATTTAGGGCCAGTCAGGCGTGGATGGAGGAGAAAAGAGCTGAACTTGAGACCGGGACAGAGAATGGCCAGGGAAACGGAGGGAGGGGAGGGGGAGAGGGGTTAAGGTCAAAGGTTGGTGTTGTGCGTGGAGAAATACACGGTGCAGGATATCAATAGAGAAGGAGAGGGTTGAAGAGAACGATCGGGG
>NW_004797288.1:1942167-1944054 GCF_000002075.1 Aplysia californica | reverse complement strand
GGGGGGAATCACGATTGATTTACAGACAGACACACCGATTGATATGCAAGATCAGATACCTTGTATGAATACGTTAAATTAGATAATTCAACCCATACAATTTGAGGTTATATGTTCAGATCACCATTTTTTTTTTCAAGAGGAAAGCAGATGTCTATTCTCATTTTGTGTTTGGTCATTCTATTGAGTAGCAGTCTATTCAATAGAGTAATAGAAGCATCTTTGACACTGCATTGATCAAAACACCAAATTCACCCAGGCCGCCACTATTACTATACGCGTGGTATACCATTGCAGTTCTGTTTGTGCACGGCAGACTCAATAACCCAAGCTCGTTCTGCTCGAAGGCTTAAGCACTATCGTCTGGCAACTGTTACAAACTGTTTATTAATTATTTAGAAAAATGATGCTTCTAGAACTTGAGAAAACAGGTTACCCAAGATGTAGGCAGTCCGTGGCTTTTACCATTTGTGCACAGCTCTGTATCTGACTGCACAGAATTCTTGTGTAACTGTTTATGTGGTGCTTACCTATGCGGACAGATTTCGAATAATTCACAAAGTTTATTAATATCAAGAGTCTGAGTGGGACAGTCCGTCTCAACTACTGATTGATAGAGCGCCAAAGTCAGACAAGAGAGAACTTCCTGCAATGAAGAGAGACGCGCGTCTTAAATAATACCGTTTAGGATCTCTATGTCTGTCTACAACAAAATTGTTCCTCAAAATAGGAATTTAAATCAAGTCCTTGGCGCGTAAGAAGAAGATTTTCGAGATAAAATAGCACCGTATGTTTGTATTCTTCCACCCGCAATACAATTATGTCTCGTCATGGCAGCTGCTAATCTTTATGACCATGTCAGTGTTGTCAGGCTTCTTCTCAAGAAAGACAGCTGAGGAGTGAGGACAAAGCATTCCACGAAGTAGGAGAAAATAAATGCTCAAGAATCAGAGTGCTCAACGTGTGGATACCTGAAGGATACTGCTCATTTTCATAATTTGTTTGGCAGATCTACACTCTAAGTCCTAGAGAGATATACTTCTTCCTGCTCAATACAATGTAGCGTTAACAGTCTGGGTAAGTGCCGTTCTTGGCACTGGGTCAAGAGGCAAATCGCGCACGTTACTGGGTCGATAGGATCGACATTAGAGAAAGAAGAAACAGCACACACACACACACACACACACACACACACACACACACACACACACACACACACACACACACACACACACACACACACACACAGAGAGATATACCTTGAATACCTCAGCTAAAAGTTCATGAGGTCGAATGAAAAGCCGAGAGCTCAACAAGAAGGCAAACGTGTATGTTCTCTGAAAATAAACACAAAACAAAATACGTATTAAAATACAAGAATTTTAATTGTAATGGGTATGTGTGGGGAATGGGGAGGGGGAGGTGAGAGGTGTATTGTCATATATACATTGTATTTTTAAAAGGCAGTTTCGTTCGAGTAAAAATATTGGAACGCTAGTAGTATAGTGCCTCAATCCAAAAAATAAAGAAATACAAACAAGAAAAAAGAAACAAATGAACAATCAAAACTCTACAAAAACAAAACAAAACCAAAAGATATGTTTGCATATATTGTTGTCAGTAAAACTCGTCGGTTTGTCAACTTTGTGTTAAAATATGTCACGGTCTCCGATAGCACGAGCTGGTGACATGTGTGTGTGTTTGTGTGTGAGTGTGTGTGTGTATGTGTGTGTGTGTGTGTGTGTGTGTGTGTGTGTGTGTGTGTGTGTATATGTGTATGTGTGTGTGTGTGTGCTTGCATTTGAGTATTTGTGATTGCTCGTGCGCGTACAACGTACATGAATGTGTTTGTCTATGAGCGTGCCAGTGAGTGTGTGTGTGTGTGTG
>NW_004797288.1:1939721-1942045 GCF_000002075.1 Aplysia californica | reverse complement strand
TGTGTGTGTATCGTATGCGCGTCTGTGTATCGTGCGTGTGTGTGTGTGTGTGTGTGCGTGTGTGTGTATGTGTGTGTATGTGTGTGTATGTGTGTGTATGTGTGTGTATGTGTGTGTGTATGTGTGTATGTGTGTATGTGTGTGTATGTGTGTGTATGTGTGTGTGTATGTGTATGTGTATGTGTATGTGTATGTGTATGTGTGTGTATGTGTGTGTGTGTATGTGTGTATGTGTGTGTATGTGTATGTGTATGTGTATGTGTGTATGTGTGTATGTGTGTATGTGTGTGTATGTGTGTGTATGTGTGTGTGTATGTGTATGTGTATGTGTATGTGTATGTGTATGTGTGTGTATGTGTGTGTGTGTATGTGTGTATGTGTGTGTATGTGTATGTGTATGTGTATGTGTGTATGTGTGTATGTGTGTATGTGTGTGTATGTGTGTGTATGTGTGTGTATGTGTGTATGTGTGTGTATGTATGTGTGTATATGTGTGTGTATGTGTCTGTGGGAGAGGAATGGCCAACGCCATGACTGGTGAGAACAACGACAATGATATAAACTAAAGAGTTTAATTACACCGGTAAACACGTCATACAAGACACCAACATGGACACAAAAGAGCTATACTATCTCTCTCTCCAGTTTTAAAACACATTTTACATCATAATCAATTTTTTTACACATTACAAAACTATCCAGCAATCTTCGCTCGCCTTTATTCGACCTGCAGTCATGCATATGATTATCTGACATGCATAATAATGAAGAGAGAGCCCACATGCGATATTTTTAATAGGCCTTGCAAGGGCCAGCCACTATCATGCTCGATCAATAAGCGAACGCATGCACCACCAAGTGAGGCTATCACAAGCTGTCAGTCACTTCAGAATACCAACCACCCCCGCGGTTGTTTTTTAGGGTCCAGGTAAATGTAGGTGGTCTGTTTTGTTTGATTTTTTGTTTTTGTGTCTTTTAATTTGTTTTCGTTAATTTGTTGGTTTATTAACTTGTTTCTTTGGGGATTGGGGGGGGGGGGATTGTGAGTGGGATTTGTTATTATTTCTTTTGTTTTGTTTTATTAGGTTTTTTTCCCCAACGTCGACAAAATTTAGTTTATTTCGGAGGCGGACTTCGGGCCTGTCTGTCACGGCTAACTCGAGCTGAGAAGGATAGAAATTCCAAGACAAAAGACTGAGATACTCGACAAAAAATATTTCCCACTAGGGAACTGGTCCATGTAACCAACGTAAAACTCACCGCATACAAACCAGCATCAGCGTTGTAGCAGTACAGTATAGGCGCCTCGCCGTCGTACGCAGAAGACGTGAGTTCGATTCCAGTGCGAATTGAGCTTTAATTGAGTGTCTCAGTCTTTCTGTAGGGATGGTGTATCCCTCTCGAAGCCCGGCCTGGCTCTGACAGGCAGGGTAGAAGCAGCCTGTCTCCTTAATGATATAAATTGTGTCGATAGGGGCGAAAAACACCTACAATTTCAAATTTTCACAGCACACATACCATTTAGACGCCCACGCCAGTATTGGAACGCTTGTTTTGTAAACCAACGAAGACATACTTCACATTTCTGATGTATTGAACAGGCTATGGGGTACCCATTTAATTCTTTACTCTGTTATTCCTATGCCCAGAAAGAAAAAAAATAAAATCAATAGAAATATAGACCGAGAACACACAGAGAAACAGCCGGGGATCGAGTGTTCAATAAGTTTTGCTTACTGACTGCTAACAAATCCTCTTACATCAAATTTGAGAAGAAGTTTATCCACAACTTTCGTTGCAAGATTTGGTCTTCTCAGGTGTTTCCAAAATAAAGTCAAATAGTCGTATCTGGCGTCATATACGTCACCAGACTTGTGATCGTCACATTGCGGGTTCGGGGGTTCGAGGCTCAGCTTTCACCTTATACATGTATCCTTGAAAATGAAACGGGCACGTTACACGAATTTTTCCATTTGGCCTGGTCGGTCATTTGGGAGGTGAACGTTGAATTTGGAGCCCCTCCTCTTAAATAATCTTCCAGTATAATGTATTATACAAGGGGACATGTTTGCTGCCCTGCCTATAATAACTAGAGAAGAAAAGATTTTGGTGACGGCTGTGATATCTCTCGATACATAATTTTAAAATTGCCCTCACTTTGTAGCTGTTGTTTTAATAAAAGGACGACAGACAGTAGAAAAAAGCAAAAGTTGCAACCTCTAGAGCTAGTACATGAACTTAAGTTGAACGTTTTGCATTTTATTACAAATCGATTACCACAATAGCTGTCAGTCAAAGTCTCTTTTCTTTTTTCCCCCCCCCCC
>NW_004797288.1:1936750-1939621 GCF_000002075.1 Aplysia californica | reverse complement strand
TGTGTGTGTGTGTGTGTGTGTGTGTGTGTGTGTGTGTGTGCATGCGTACGCAAGCTGATCGCTAGTTTTCAGCAAGTTCAGCGAGCATGTCTGTTCATCTTCTCGCCTTTGGAATGATATTCACATTACGAACACATTACAGGAGGACCTAATTCCACACACGGCTAACCTGGACTAAATACACCTATTCTTCCTTTCTGCATAAGACATTCAGCTAAGATCATTCTGATTACGACACTGACTCAAGTCTTCCAGCTAAATCATTGAGGACATTAATGACGCCCATGGAAAGGTCTGCAGGGTAAATGTTTTATTTGCTTCCAATTTGAATAATCTTCAGAAGTTACGGGGTATTTCGGAGAAAGACATATCAGCACACTGGGAAGGTTTAAGATCTGAAATACAGCCAGCTGAAGGGAGAAAGGGAAAAGAACCCTTCCCGCATAATGAATGATCAAAGCTGGGATAGAAGAAAATCTAAAGAAAAGAAAAGAGAGTGAGAGAGAGAGAGTAAAAGTGAGTGTGTGTGCGTGTGTGTGTGTGTGTGCGAGTGAGAGAGGGGGGGAGAGGGAGAGAAAGAGAGAGAGAGAGAGAGAGAGAGAGAGAGAGAGAGAGAGTGTGAGAGGGCATTCTTTTCACACAGCGTTTCCTTAAAACATTCACGCTTACGACGACGTCCCTCAAAGCCTCGCCCGCTGTCAATAGGGGAAATACAGGTTACCTTTACAACCGTGCACTTTCATAAATAGGTCACTTTCGTTCTATTCTCGTGAAATTGGGCCCGTTTAGTTCACGGTGGCCTACGGATCTATTTGGTTTAGTTAAAGATCTAAGAAACCCCAACCGAATCCCCATTCGGAACTATCTTCAGATTTGAACTGTGAAAAGTAGGCCATACAAAGAAACGCAACAGAAAGAAATTCCTTTATTTACAGCTAACACTAAACACACACCTTCCCCTTTTCATAGATAACGAAACTTTCGAACACTCCTTAGGAAAAACGCAACTGAATAAAGCCCATGGGATAGTATTCTAAGGAAAGAGTCTTTCAGCTCGTCTTGAAAACGTTGGAAGAAAATAAAGTGACCGACATGACATATTATCGAAGTCAAGTGGTGCTCTTTTATATATATATATATATATTATATTGTTTAAAACATCTATGACGCGTGATTCGATGCCCTAGCCTCAAAGACGTTCAGTTTCTATTTTACTGATTCGGGTGCCCTAGGCTTAAAGACTTTCAGCTTCTATTTTACTGATTTTTTTAAAGGACAAAATAAAAAGCATGAAATACTTTTACATATATAATATGTGTGTGTGTGTGTGTGTGTGTGTGTGTGTGTGTGTGTGTGTGTGTGTGTGTGCGCGCGCGTGTGTGTGTGTGTGTGTGTGTGTGTGTGTGTGTGTGTGTGTGTGCGCGCGCGTGTGTGTGTGTGTGTGTGTGTGTGAGTGTGAGTGTGTGTGTGTGGGGGGGGGGGGCAGATTTTACTTTTCTCCAGCAACCTACCCCACAGGTCATCTATTAGTGCGTGGGCCAACGAAATAAAAAGTAAAATCAACATCTGTCTTGATTTAATTACCTTTAGTAAAAGCAACGCAATAACAATATGGTCATACACATAAGTGCCGAAGGTTAGAGGTGTTACAAGAGAGTAACAAACACAAAGAAGGAGGAGGACGGAGAGATAAGGACGATATATGTTTGATAGGAAAGACGGAGCAAACTACACCAGACCACCTACCAACCACCCGTTGTCTTGGTTATAATCATTACGACATTGTAAGAAAGACATACCGGGGCAACAAAATACGTCATCCACATTTTTCACGCCGCTCCCCCATTCCGGAAAACCGCGACGTGGAAGAAATGTACAGTTTTTAATATTCACCTTTCCGTAGATGTCATTCCTTTTGGCCCCTTTTCTTTCTCTCTTTATCGTTTGTTTACCCCTGTTCCACGCGCGCCACTCGGCACAAAGGTGCCTCTGAAATCATTTCTGACGTACCCAGATGGAGCTAGCAGACGTGGGAAGGCGAATGACGTCAGAACCGCCAAAAATAAAAACCCGAAAAAAAATGCTGCCAAAATAACGGCCTGCAAGTTGAACAATGTTTGTCTCTGTTAGCCCTCATTTTCTTCTCAAATTTCCTCCCGTCTCTTGATTTTCTCAGTACGGTTCTCCCGTTGATTGGCAGTGTTGCCCATTCGGCATTTTCAAATCATCCCATCAAACTCTCAAACGTCAAAATCTAAAAGTCACAGTGAAAAAGATTGTTGAAGGCGCTCAAGCCTATTTTTGGAGCTGGAAGGAAGAGCAGTCTGGTCTCAGAGATCAGATTATGCAGTGCAACTGTTGCTGTTGTTGTTGTTGTAGTTGCTGCTGCTGCAGCTGTTGTGGTACCTTATCCGTTCGACATGTTTGGAGCCCCGAAGGGCGTGCTGTTGTTGCAACAACAAAAACGACTACAACAACAACAACAACAACAACAACAACAACAACAACAACAACAACAACAACAACAACAACAACAACAATTGCACCACCAGCAAAAAATTGATAATACAGAGCAACGAAGTGAGTGACTTACATCCGGATAATAATCGGTGGTAGGCACCAAGTGCTGTATGAGCGCGTCAAGGGGGCCTGAGTGCAGATTCCCATTCTGGAAGATCAGAGCCTGGGGGGAGAACAAAAATAAATAATTTTAAAAAATTTCTTTAAGAGAGAGAGTATTACAGCGTTTGCAACACAATTACATTATATAAGTTGGAAGGTTAGACGTGGTTGGGAGTGTGTGAATAGATGTAAGAGTAGGTGTGTGTGTGTGTGTGTGTGTGTGTGTGTGTGTGTGTGTGTGTGTGTGTG
>NW_004797288.1:1935153-1936650 GCF_000002075.1 Aplysia californica | reverse complement strand
ACACACACACACACACACACACACAAACACACAAACACACACACACAAATATCACAACGAGGGTAAACCAGGCTCAGGAGCAAACCAGACAAAGACTATAAAAGCAATCCCAAACTGAGAAACGGCGTCCCGAAACCGAACGATCAATAGGTCAACCCTCACATCATTAGGGGTGACCTAAATAAACCACAAACGCACACCACAGAAAGCGAGAGAACTCACCCCCGAGCTACCGACCTACTACAGGCTGTATCTCTCTTCTTTGTCAAACTTTGAGCTAGGGGTATATTTTTAGCGAAGTTGGGTACTGACTGCAAAGTGCTTCTTCAAGCATTATAGGCTCTACGGGAGTAGCATCAGGAAAATGATGCGCTGAGCCCCCGGTCCTTTCTCCCCTTTCGGATACTCCCCTAGTCCCCATTGCATAATAATAATATTCTTTCTTTCCGGCTTTCATACCAAACCTTTCTCTCTTCCCTTAGAAATCTGCATAAAAATATCTCGACCTAGATACATATCAATAGTCTTTCGAAATAAAGGGTGATGACCTAGTGTACAGTCACTGATAACTTATGCGCAAGTACATTGTACGTTCTGACCAGAAACGAACACAAAGACGGATAGGACTACACACAAGCACACATTTGTGTTTGCGAGCATGTGTGTGTATGTGTGTGTGTGTGTGTGTGTGTGTGTGTGTGTGTGTGTGTGTGTGTGTGTGTGTGTGTGTGTGTGTGTGTGAAAAGGATGTGTGTGTGATGGATTTGTGAGAGTGTGTATGTGTGTGTACGCGTGCGTTCGTGCACGCTAAGTCACCAGACAGGCGAAGACTAATTACAGACGATATCGAGGGCGTTTTCTGTGAGGAGTTTTTGTGCATCTGTTATTCAAGCAGAAAGATAAACAAGTTAAAGCTGAACGGATGCGAGACTTGCTCTGGAGCCAGCATTTTGCCCAAAGAATGTCCTGCTAATGTAGGCTAATGAAACAGTCAGACGGAAGGAGGGCAGGATATATTGGGATGGCTGGATCGTGCCACAAACATAATTTATCTGAGAGAACGAATTATTGTTGTTATCGTTGTTGTTCATGCTGTCGTTGCTGCTGCTGCTGGTCATGTTGTTGTTGTTGTTCATGTTGTTGTTGTTGCTGGTTGTTGTTCGAATTGTTGTTATTGTTGTTGTTCATGTTGCTGCTGCTGCTGCTGCTGTTGTTGTTATTGTTGCTCGAGTTGCTGCTACTACTTTTGTTGTTGCTGCTGCTGTTGCTGCTGCTGCTACTGCTGCTACTGTTGTTGTTGTTGTTGTAGTTGTTGTCATTCCAACAAGGTCTTTGCACTTCAAGCCCTCTGGCTCCATGCCAATTTGTTACGGCAGCCGGGCAACAAAGGGAGGTTATACTGACATGCAGTGTACTTTGGTACAGTTCAATAGATCTAGACAAACAATATCTTCATAACGAAAGTAGAGGGTGAGGGTGGAAGTAATGGGGGGGGGG
>NW_004797288.1:1931947-1935053 GCF_000002075.1 Aplysia californica | reverse complement strand
CCTGATGTATCTCCAGCAGTTTAACTTTGGCCTCGAATAAAAAAAAATGTTGTTTCATAAGCAAGGCTTTCTTCCTTTCGTTTTCTGTTTTGATGTTCATACGTGACTTTCAGAGATAAATAACAATGGAGAAAAAAAAAGGAAACATGAACATTTCCTCAAATAGAGGTCACATTTTAGAGGTTTCTTCTTTGACATTGTGTAAGTAGTACAATTGCTCCAGTTTCAGTCACACAGTTTGCTTTTTTATTTTTACTTTAATCCACTAAGGACGCCCATTTCTTTCTTCTTTTTTTTTTTAGTGTAGGTCTTTTACGCACACATCGACACAGTTTAGATCATTAAAGCTTCGACACAGCCTATCATCCAACTCCGGCTGAATGGAATACAACGTCCAAGCACAAAAACCGAGTGGGAGGTTGGTGGGTGCTCTGGAGTGGTTTGCTCCTTCTTTCCTGTCAAACATTTATCGTCCTTATCTCTCTTGTAACACCTATCCTTCGGCACTTATATGACCTTATTGTGTTGCAAGTGCCATAAAACGCTTACTAAAACTAAAACAAAAACCGAAATGCGCGATGTAAATTCCCCCCCACACAGGAATCGAACTCGGGCCTTCTGCGTGCAACAGCAAAGCGCCGAAGTGCTACGCAACAGAGATGCGTATTTTGTTTTTTATTTGACAGCGCTTGAAAGCGTGCTTTTCTGGGGCAGTTATAAAGAACATTAAATTATAACCTTCACTATTCCTACAAAATTTTTACTGATTTTCAGCTCTGTTTCTTTTATCCGAAAATTAAAAACACCGGCAACAACACGACCACAATAAAATACTCAATTCATGTTTCTGATCTGTGTATGATGATCCAAAATGTTGCCACAACACTGCCTTTGGTCTGCTGATGATTGGACATTGGTGTCCGCTTCGTCTATACAGAGCTAAGTAATGTTAAAGTTAATTGTAGAAACACGGGCACTTACCCATATTACTACTACTACTACTACTACTACTACTACTACTACTACTACTACTACTACTACTTCTATGGAGGGCCTGACCCTCAGATGAGTTAAAATGTTGAAATCTTCAGAACAAATTGGCCATTCTCCCTCGAAAGATTTTTACCCTATTTCCTCTTCTTTCTACTTTCTTTTTCTCATGTGTTGGCGCGCCGATAAGACATTTTTGGTATCATGCTGGACCACGGGGTGGGTGGCCCTTGTTGCAATCCTCAACGAGCCGTTTTGAACTTGGGTTGTTATGACCAGTCTTTAATCGGACATAACGCTCGGTTCTGTCAAAGATGTTAGTTTTAGTAAGAGTTTTACAGCACTTGCAACACAATAAGGTCATATAATAAGTGCCAAAGATTTGAGGTGTTACAAGAGAGTAAAAATACAAAAAAGAAGGAGCGGAGATAGAGAAGATAGATTTTTTTTTTACAGGAAGGAAGGAGCAAACCACACCACAGCACCCGCCAACCACCCACCTGTCAAAGATGGATGTTGAAGTCGGAGGTCTCGCCCTGTAAATAACCTTACAGTATTGAAAAGGGCATTAAATCTAAACTATTTCGCGGTTGTTGTTTTTTCGATTCTCAAGTGTGTACTTGAATCTACTTTCTCCGTTTCACTATCTCCGTTTGATATCAAAACAAAACCCAACTAGCCAAACTAAAGAAAGACGCTGTTGGAAAACAGTAAAATGGAGACAGCCATCAAATAACTATTCGGGTGTTGTCCAAACTCGACTTTTCACTTCAGCGAAGTCCCCATAAGTCGCGAGTATTTGGAGTTCTATGGCACTCGGGGCGTAACTCAAGAACACGAGGGCGTAGAAGGACGGGGAGTTATTCCAAAACCGGAAGCACTTATTGGCTCCCAGCGGAGAGATTTCAGATTTATGGGGAGGTATTCTGACTAGCCCGGGGAATAATTGGCATTCTCTGTCACGAGCAAAATTCCAAAGAAGGAGATCGTGACGTAGATCTACATGTAGGCTTCATTTCAAGGTGAAGGGCGCATGGAAAATACCTATAGACACTTATAGTAGTAATGATAATGATAACGATAATAATTAGAATAAAATAATATTAAAATAATAATAAAGCGTGTTTGTATACAGCCATATTTTACGTTTCTCATTCCATTCGCAATGAGTTTTGCTTTGCCAAAAAAAAAAAAAAAAAGCTGCATAGAATTGGGCGGTTTTTTAAAACTTACAGTTCTCCTACCAATCTCTGTTGGCGTTGAGCTCAGAGGTCACAACTTTCGCTGTATTGCTCAAGACACTCGGTAAAGAATAGTTTTGCCCTCTTTCGCTTTTCAGGGAGTCCCTTTCTCTCTGTCAGACAGACTGACGCTCTACAAATTATGTTTCTAAACACAAAAGAAATTAGCTTCCAAAGAGGCTCGTTTTGGCTGAAAGTGGTTGAAACAATGTTTATGTTTCAATTCATGAACTCGCACAGTTCGGAAAAAGCAAATCGAAAGATCACTCCTCTCAAAGAGTATACGCTGAAGGGCCACGACTTCAAACATTCTGCATTATAGCAGTGGAGCATGACGGGACAACATAATCAACGCGAAGAATAAAAAGGAAAGGAAAATAAATTTCTGAAAAAATAACACTGAAAGAGTGAAGAGAACACAACAGGCGTGTGAATAAAAGAAAAGAGAAAAATAGAGATGGAAAATGAACAATATAATAATATAATAAAGCTTTTGCAAAAGGAGACAGGCTTACCTCACGAATAAGTTCAGCAGGAATTAGGTTATGAGTGGAGTGTTTATCTTCACAAAGCCCTTGAACCTGTGAACAAAAAAAGTTGACGTGTGAGGTGGTTTTTGCTACAGACGTAGACAATGGAGTATTTGCTGTATATTCATATATTAGATGAAACAATCGCCATCTTGTGTGGTCGATGGCGACGCACCAAAACAACGTAACTCAAAATGTGACCAGGGTGGCTCCAACATCAAAATGATTGTACAGAAAGTTCTGCATTATCAGAAAGATGTCTGAAAGAGAGAATGGATGGGAGAGGAGGGGGTGGGAAAGAGAGGAGGGGTTGGGTGAGAAAGAGAGAAAGAGAAAGGGGGGGGG
>NW_004797288.1:1928003-1929872 GCF_000002075.1 Aplysia californica | reverse complement strand
CCCTCTCTCTCTCTGTTTCTATCTCTTTTTCTCTTTCTTTTTCTTCTTCTTTCTCTGGCAACGGTACATATACAGCGATAGCATGTGAGATCAGTTTGAAAACATTACATGGATTTTTTTTCTTAGATGTGTGAAACCCGATTAATTTTGTTTTATCCCGGAAAAACACCTATTTCAGACGGTGCCCAAAGAAGTAAACTTTTAAAAACTCTTCTGTTTGGATGCAAGCATGCTTTTTATAAACTCTATACTTAACTTTGTTGATGACCAAAAAAAGAGGGTGTTTCGTTAGTAAATTGGTATCATGCTGGATAACCGAGCAGAGATGGCTTTGGTTCGAATGCTAAACGTGATGTTGTGAACTTGGCTTGTTTTGGGGAGTTTTTTTAAGGCTTTCCTCCTGAGAAAGCCTAACTCTCCACCCATTTGGCTCGGTCCTGTCGGAGACAGAAGTTAAATTCGGAGATCCTGCCACTTGAATAACTTTACAGTGTTGAAAGGGGCGGTTAATTTTTACAAAGCACAATACAATGCAATGCACCAAAAAAAAGGGAATTACTAGTTTTCCTTTACTGTATGCCCATTTTAAAAGAAAAGAACAATCACTATGCCGAGGAAGCAATCATAATGATTCGCCCTGGTTTAACTAAAAAGCAATAACGAAGTGAAAAGTTCATCGAGCACGGAACGCGTTTCCCATCAACATTCCATGAGGTTAGAAATCTATACGGTCGACATACTGTTATACATAATGTAATTAAACTATTCGCAGGAGCTCTTCGCCATAGTGCTGAGTCAGCAAGGTTGTTTTTTTTAAAGTAGCAACTTCATATCATAAAGTTGAGAACACACCTGGCTCACTATAATCAGGTCTGTTCGACTGGACCAAATCAGAAAACGTCACTGGTAAAAAGCTCCAATACCCAAAGGAACAGGAATGCTCCAAACCATGCGACCCAGGAAATAAAACGCGTGTTTTCTATCTTTGTTTTATTTAAGCCATGCTTCAGTTTTTCTAGTTTTAGTAAGTTTTTCGGCACTTACAACACAAATGGGTCATATATGTGTCGAAGACTAGCGGTGCTACTAGACAGAAACATACAAAGAAAAATAAACGAGGACAGACATAAGGACAATAGATGCTCGGTAGGTAAGAAGGAGAAAGCCATGCTAATCATCCACGTTTCATATAATTTTACGCTGGTATAGAAATAGGCATGTAACGCCAAAGGTTCTACATGCAGCTCTTGCATATTAGCAAATTGACATAGAGAGGTGAGCTGAATCATTTTTTAGCACTTTATCTGTCACAAAACGCAGGGAAAAGGATATGGAACATGCGCACCTGCAAGACTGAAGACATGATTCAGATACACTTGCCTCCATGGACTTGGGAGACTCAAATCCGAACAAGACTTTTCGTGGATCGGTCATTGGCATCAGCTGAGTAGCAGTTATGCGCTTCGCCGTGGCACATAGAAGACAAATCAACACATTTCTTATATTCGTAGGTGTACAACCATTAAGTTTTTATAGTGTCGTCTTCAATCACGTTATAGATAATTAATATGGGTTTCTCAACCTATTACAGATGGTATAGGATAGGTTAATTTCAAAAGAAGGACACTCGAACCACTCGGCGAGTATGACAAATTAATTAGCCAACAGTACCACAGTGGCAATAAGAAGCCCGATAGATCATGGGTTGGTAGTGCAAGTCGTGATATGATCTGGCACAGCACTTAACACAGCGTGACTTTCCAGTTTACAGACCACGAGTTTGGCACGATTCAGAACGCGTGGGAGACAGGAGAAAGGCTGAATCCCAATTTCTCTCTCTCTCTCTCTCTCTCTCTCTCTCTATATATA
>NW_004797288.1:1922080-1925808 GCF_000002075.1 Aplysia californica | reverse complement strand
TGTGTGTGTGTGTGTGTGTGTGTGTGTGTGTGCTCGCGCGCGTGCGCGCTCTCTATTGTTAGGGGCAGTAACAAAGTAACTGGGGCGGAACGCGAGTGAATTCCACTGAGAATGAGGAAAACAACATAAAAATCTAAAAGCAATCAGCGTTTTCTTGAATAACGTTGTGAAAAGGCGAAGCACACATCGACAACAACAAAAAACAGATTATTGTCACAAACAATGAATAGGGGATAAAAAAAAAAAGGACCTACCAGTGGCGCTCTCAAACAACATGCTCCATGGGAAAGTGACCAATCGGGATGCTTGGCATTAAACGATTTTCTCTTTCATTTTTTTTTTTTTGAAAGCCTTAAACTTTTTGACACCTGCAACCTTTCGTAAAAGAGCTATTTCAGAACAACGTTAACTATGCTTCCAAGTGGAAATCTGCCCACAGTCAACACAAGTTGCTGCATATAGTTTACGATGTGTATTGTGTTACGGTGAGTAACACGATATCGGCCATTATTTCGTCTGCAAGGAACAAAACTTTCAAGAAGCAGAAAGAGCAGACCACGTCAGAGAGCCCACCAATCACCCGCAAAACCATGGTAGTTCGTGGAAAGTAAGCAATGTTCGGATAATCGAATCCTTGTATAGATTTGTGTTCTCTCGCTTGAGTTGAGCACCAGCACGTGACCAACAAACACCTCAAGCATCAAAGCAGAATCAGATATACACCTTACCATGGAACCCTCAAAGAAAGAACCCGCGTACAGTAAGAAAATTTCGTATCTTTCTCGTCCGCGAAATGCAGTCCAACCTGCTCTAACGGCCACATGTCTGAGGCATTCACCTGTACAAACGACCACTTCCCACTTCTCCCCTTGCCTTTCTCCCCTAAATTATGGTAGCACTGTCAAAGACATCCACCTGTCTAAGACAACCACTGTTCTCCTCGAAAGTGGGTGGCCATCTGAAGCAATTTCGACTGCAGTGAAACGAGAAAAACGGGCAAAATTTGCCTCATTGGCATACTCGCGGTTGTGCAAAGAAAGGAAACGTTCCTCTCGTGTGCGAAGGGCTAAACAGAGAAAGACGCTGATGGAACAAGGGCAGCAAAGAAAAGAACTCGAAGAGGTTTGAAGATCTGTGGTCCATGGCCTTTGATATCTAGAGAGATTAAGAGAAAGGGGGGGGGGTTAAAGAGAGAGAACGAGAGAGAGAGAGAGAGAGAGAGAGAGAGAGAGAGAGAGAGATGCAGACAGACAGACAGACTAACAGAGGCCGAGAGGGAAAGAGAGGGGAGCGGGGAAACGAAGACTGAAACACAGTAATTAAGTAAGTAGACCTAGTGATTGAAAACAAGGAAGACCTTTGCTTGCTACATAGTCAAGTGAGGATACGAAAAATCGAGGCCAGCCGCCTAATTAAGACTCCTGTGGCGAGTCGAGTAATGACAGATTCCTGCTGAGTAAGTCTAGAGTGAGAATGACGGGGCTTCATAATTACAAGAACCGACGGCGGTGGTCGTAGATGAGGTGCTGTTTACTGCGAGGCCCAACGATAACGAATGTCGGCGTGAGTAGATAAGGACAAAAGTAACGATGAAAAGAAGTGGAGGGCATCTATTGCTATAAGAAGCCTATTCATTATTGTGTTGTTATTGTTGTTGTTGTTGTTGCTGTTGGTGCTTTTGTTGTTGATGTTGCTGCTGCAGTTGGTGTTAATTATTATAATTGTCTCGACATGGACCTACAGCTTGAACAAAAGACAAGGAAGCCAAAGAGACGTAACAATGCCAGTCACTAGATACACAGCATGCAAACTTTTCACTGGTGCTTATGATTTTGCTTTTTTCCTTCTTCTAATATAATGTGTTAGCCAGTAAGGAACGCAGGCCACAAGTTTTTGCGCTCAAACCGCCGCTTTTACAGCCTCTGGCAATAACACTAGAAAAAAATGTTAACCTCGAAATGGGTAAGTTAATACATTCTAGCCAAAAGTCTTTAGCTGGTACAACAATTAATTAGCACAAACTCAACCATTGAGTCCATTGGTACTGTGCTATTTCTTTCTTTTTTTAAAGCGAATTTCTCACGTGCTAACAACAACTTACAAAAACTAAGTAGTAGTTCGAAACAACATTTTTAGGCAGTTGGACAGCAAATTTGTCCTCTGCTCCATGAATCTAATTATTCAAAATCCTGCTCTCCGAGTCGCTCGCACATTTTTCAGCGGAGAGATCCTTGACAATAAGTCTCGTCGTCTCGGCACGATAGTTCTGCGCCGTTACTGGAAACAGGGATGCTGCTGATCTTTATCTGCAGGAAACTGCAACGTCAGCAAGGTCTGGTGTGTTGTACTCACCGGCCACCGTACGGATATAATTAACGTTCTCCGGTTTGGGAACGTAGTGCAGACTTGGGAATTAGTAGGGAGTTTGAATATTTATTTTAATACATTGTATTTCTTTTTATAGTTCAAATTTCACGAGCTCCATCAAAATTGTGAACAAGTGAGAAGTTGAAAGAGGGAGGGAAGGGGGACAAGGAAATGACCATTATTATAACAGGCAGAAGTCAGAGAGAAAGGGTCGGAGAACAAGAGAAAGAGAGAGAGAGAGAGAGAGAGAGAGACAGACAGACAGACAGACAGACAGACAGACAGACAAAATTGAAACATCCTAAATTCACTTCCGTTAACAACTGATATGTTTCAAATTCTTTCACAAACAGACAAAACTAAACAAGGACATGACAAGGCAGAAATAACTTTTAAAATTTTCTCAGAAATCTCCCCGCTCCAAATCAGACTGGCTACTGTGATTTAAATTATGACACACCCTCTCCCACTCGGGGAAGTGAAAAGGGTTTTCCAGACTGCGTCGATGACTCCACCGTTTTCAGCCACCGAACGAGAGAGATCTCGTATCAAGTGGTAAAGGGATCGACGTTCGTTGTACATAACATTCCTTAAGGTGACCCGCAACCAAAAGTGGTGATATAAATACATACATAGGGAGCATTAAGGTGAGCCAAACGCCAAACTTGAAGGAAAATGTATTTGACATCTACATGGGTCCCCGAAAGAAAAGAAAAGAAAAGAAAAGAAAGAAAAAACAAAGAAAAAGAAATAGATAGTGCTGGACAAGAGAAAGGTTATCCATGATCTCATCGTTGTTCTCAAAGCTAGAAGATCTTGTACATTATTTCTGCACATGCATAAGTCGTGTAGGCTAATTTTCTGTGATGTCACAATGCTTAATTCGACTTGGGTTTTGTGTTATAGAATCCTTCCTTAGCTATGATCTCTCTTGGTTCTGTCCCCCCACCCCCTTCTCTCTTTCTCTCTCTCTCTCTCTCTCTCTCTCTCGTGCGTACGTCTAAAATCCATTAGTCGTGCTACTTTAGAAACTAATTTAAGCGTCATGTAGCTAAAGCAACTCTTGCGGCACACAAAAACTGTACCAGCCAACCTGTAAACACAAAACACAACAAAAAATAATAGGGTCGGGCGGGCCAGTTTCGTCATATTATTATACAGTACAGTATGTGACCTCACTTCTTGCTCTCCAACGTTACCAGGTAAATGCAGAACCATAGCTTCGTGCTCTATTCAAGATTCCAACTTTCATACTTTGACTTTGAATTAGAATAACTGTATAGAGCCATTTGAATGGCCACAAAATTGGTATATTTGACAGAAAGAGTTGGGAAAGGTTCACCACCGGAGGGGGTGGGAGG
>NW_004797288.1:1920185-1921489 GCF_000002075.1 Aplysia californica | reverse complement strand
CACACACACACACACAGCGCGTGCGCCGCGCTTGTATTAAAATGCACATTATACTATATTTAGATCTATATATACAATATACCGTACATATATATATATACCATGCATCCAGGCACTTATTTCTATTTTAGGGCGCCCTCGAGGTATTTGTGATCAATGAACTTGACAGTTAAAGGGGGAACCTAAATCTTTGCATCCGCTAGAAACACACCTAGGCTGCGAAAACAAACAGGGGGGAAACCAACATACCAGTGGCATTTGGTCTGTGATGAACCTAAATTATTATTGTGACAACAACAGTCAAAACTGTCTAAGACGACCGGCTACTGTCGAGGAGAAAAGAGGCTGTCTTAGACAGGTTGATCCTGCGTTCATATGACCTTATGCAGTTGCGAGTCCCGTAAAACCTCTACTGAAGACAGGTTGGCGTTTTGGACTGTTTCATAATAATATAAGAAAATAACCAAAGGGGAAGAGGGAGGTAGCCATAAGTACAGTAGATAGTCTTAGACAGGTGGCCGTAACAGCAGGTTCGGTAGTATACACTGTATTATAGTTACAGCAAAGTGTCAGACAACTTTGAACTGCACTGTGATGTGTGACAACATTAGCCAACGCATTGTGCATGTCAATCTATTGCAGTGCATTTATTTAAAGTTTACACATGTTTGTTTGACTTGAGAGCATCCGAAACTGTCGCCTGTAACTTTTCCAGAGGGGAAATGGTGAACCAAAGCATCTGTCATACATTTTTTCCCTTCTATGCTTGACTGTTTGTCAGTATTTGTATTTATCTTTTTCTCTACTTGCCTATCTCCCCGCCTCTTTCCACCTCATCCCCCTTTTTAAAAAAAATTAAAAACACACACGTACGCGTCGCGAGAGAAATGTGTTTGAGAGAGAGAGAGGGAGAGAGAGAGAGAGGTAAGGGGCGTATTGGTCTTACTCATAAGATCTCGACAACATTATAAAAATGTCCACCCCGGTGAGCTTAATTAACTACAATTCATTTGCTTCAATTCAAAACCAAATTACACTAATTAAGATTTTAATTCAATTACAAAAGTGAATGAAAATAACTTGCAACAATTGACGCAATTAACTCTTTCTGAATGTTGTAAACACTACAGCACAAACGCAACGTGCGCCTCCAGCTGCCTTGTCACTCCCTTTGTTCCGTATCTCTTTGTCCCCCTGCCACCAACCCCCACACCCACAACCCCCACACCCACAACCCCCACACCCACAACCTCCCCACCTAGACGTTTATTTCTCTTATAAATTATTTAAAATTCCCACTTTCT
>NW_004797288.1:1916694-1917767 GCF_000002075.1 Aplysia californica | reverse complement strand
AAAAAAAACCCCCACAAGAACAAGAACAAGAACAAGAACAAGGCCAAGAACAAGAACACGAAGTAAAATATGTCATGGCGCTCATTTGACCTTATATAGTTGCGAGCTCCGTAAAACCTCTACTAAAACAAACAAATAATAACATGTCAAAGTAAGTAAATAAATAGACGAATAAAATAACGAATAGATTAAACAATTTTATAATATATTATCATAATATAGATTTAATTAAACCTCAGAATTGCCGTACTAACCCAAAAGATAACGTCATATTGCACTTTAAAAGCAGTAAGTAGTTTATTAACGCCGATTGGTGTACTTTAAAAGCAAGCACTGTTTTTAGAAAACATAATATGTCATTATTTTGACCCTTGACAAATCGTAAATGGAAAATGTAGCTCTCGCAATATTAGCATGCCCGGTATTATATTGGTCTTTTCTTCTCTGCTTATGTTGCTTCGGTTCTTTCTTTAAAAAACAGGTTGAGGGAAGCGATTTTTTTTCTTATTTTTTTCCGTTTAATTGGTGGGTGTAGCGTGGGGGTGGGAGTGGGAGAGAGGGGTGGACTAGTACATGTGAATTAACGCGTGATTTGAGGCTAATTTATACGTTTATTTTTCAGGTGAATTATTTGAGTTGAGCCTTGAGCAAACTTGTATGATGACATGTAGTTTGCGTGCTAGCCACAGTTGACCTTCTGGGTGCATGTCGTACCTTCGTCGTACCCTAGGCTCCAAAATGTCTTTTGTCCCGTTCCAAACAAAAAAGTAAAAGTATTCTGTGGATATATGTGAGTGTGCAGCTATTTCAGCAGCACGTCGCAGTTATCTGCGAAGTAAACGTCTCGTGGCAAGACCAAAAAAAAAACGATTAAAAAAAACCAAATTTGTAGTGAAAAGGTAAAATTGTTTGGCAATATTATGCGCTGTTATGTCAATGAGCCCCTTCTGATGGTTTTACAGGTTTGCATTGCAATAAGTCGTGTAACGTCCTCGAAAAAACTCATCCTGTCTTTGAGATAAGATAAGATAAGATAAGATAAGATAAGATAAGATAAGATAAGATAAGATAAG
>NW_004797288.1:1914824-1916168 GCF_000002075.1 Aplysia californica | reverse complement strand
TCTCTCTCTCTCTCTCTCTCTCTCTCTCTCTCTCTGTATGTGTGTGTGTCTGTCTCTCTCCCTCTCTCTCTTGGTTTTTTGTTTATCTTTCTCTCTCTCACATAAACACACACAAACACACACACACACACACACTAAAACACACACACTAACACACACATACACATACAACACATACACATACGCACACATACATATACACATACACAGCCACATACATACACTTACACAACATACACATACACTTTTATACATAAACAAATGCTTACACATACTCACAAACGCATACACATACACATACTCACAAACGCATACACATACACATACACATACACATACATATATACTTACACACCCACACACATACACACACACACACACACACACACACACACACACACACACACACACACACACACACACATACACGCCCGTGGGCGCGCGTGTGCACATACTTATAAACACACACATACTCTTACGAATGGTCACTGGATGGACATACAAGAGTATGTACATGTATTGATGATAGACGGAAGAGCTCGTATTGATGATAGCATGAATGAAATTTGATACCTGTTGGTTCTTGATTTAAAAATACCAAACGTTTGCTTCTAATAAATGTCTGATATTCTGAGTGGATGATAAGTGTCAGCAATGATCTTCTCTGCTTCTTTTACAAAAATGATAACTGGCGCCAGTAGCCTCGTGGTTAGGCTACTGGACTTGTAATCTTGAGATTGCGGGTTCGAGGGTTCGAGCCTCAGCTCGGCCCGACGTTGTGTCCTTGGGAAAGGAACTTAACACGGATTTCCCACTTGGCTTAGTCCTTTCGGAGATGGACATTAAACACGGTGGTCCCGCCATTTAAATAACCTAACCAGTGTTGATGGGGGCGTTAAACTTAAACCATTTCATTTTTTAAGAATAAATGATAATCTCAGTGACTTTTGCCGCTTCCTATAGAACTTTGAGCAAACGTAATAGTAGTTTATGTCGTTTATTGGTTACCGTCAAAACACAAAATTCCGAAAGAAAATGTCCAGGACATTTCTGTCTGTTTCGAATGACTTTAAATTTCTTTGATTCACTTTAACACTGGCAACATGTTTGTTCCAGACAGGAAAGCTTGTTGTCAATAGGGATCCCGTATCAGAAATGATAAAGAAAAGGTCAACTTTAGTGAAGCTCATTTGGAAAAAGAAAAGTCCTCTCCACTCCCAAGTCTTGGTCTCGTAGGCTTAAAATACAATTAATATTTTTTTCTTTTTTTCTTTTTTCGGGTCAAATGTAAGAACGGATGTCAGACAATCTTTTGTTTTCTCTCACGCTCAAAAAACTTTTCAT
>NW_004797288.1:1911349-1914724 GCF_000002075.1 Aplysia californica | reverse complement strand
TGTCTGTTCCCAGAGGTCCCATCATCCGATTCTAAATCTCCCCCTGATCTTGCGCAATACCTACATTATTTCGTCGTTTGCGGGTTAAAATACTGACATGCGCACACACACACACACACACACACACACACACACACACACACACGCACGCACACGCACACGCACACACACACACACACACTTTCCTGCTTGCATACACACGAGCCGCCGGCCCGACGTTGTGTCCTTCGGAAAGGCACTTTACACAAATTTCCTCGCTTCACCCAGGTGGAAATGGATACCGGCCGTAGATCTAGACGGCCAAAGATCTTGTCAGTATGTTAGTGTTTTTTACGCCTATAAATGGCCGCTTGCACTGTATGCTTCCAAGGAAGTTGAAGTTGCTTCAGAATGCTCTCAGATCTGCTGGGGTAATAGCATAGATTGTGAAGCGCATAGAGCTAACTGTTGAGCGGGGATTTGCGCTATACAAATGCTATCTGTTATCTATTATTATTATTACTACCCGTACTCTGTGCACAGAACCCTTGCAGACGCTCCCCCGGGGGGAGGGGGGGGCGATGCTACTTACTGAAGTGTCTTTAGGCCATTCCCAAAGGTGGGATATTTATATGTTCTTATGCTCTGTGGAATTGTAAATGGGCTGATTCATCAATGTCATGCTCAAAATTGTGCCTGAACTGCATCCAGGGAACTGCTGATTTTTTTCCCCTAATCCTTACTATCGCCATTTTCCTCCAATCCTTCTATATGTTTGTCACTCTCTTGTGACCTGCTATTTCATGGGTGCCTTATTAGTCGAAGTAGACTTTGTGCTGTTGAAGTTAGAGAGGTGAGCAGAGTAAGCCTGATTCTCTGTATGGATTTTTCTATTGACATCCACCCCTTAGCGCTCATATTATGACCTTTTGCCGATGCGAGCGCCGTAAAAACTTTATTAAAACAAACAAGCAGAAGCTCGGTGTCACTTTGCCCCTTGGAAATCTTAATTGCACCAATGCCAGGACTTCGTCTTAATTAAGAATAGCGAATTGTCGCTATAATCTTTAGGCAAACATTAGATTGACATGTCGTTTCAAATTTCCTGCTGTTGTGCCATGGGAGATGACCCAGGCCAGAGAGAGAATGTAAAAAAAACAAACAAACAAGGAATCTTTGTTTGAAATTTGAAACTATATTGTATTAACTACGAAGCGCTGCTGAGCGAAGTGATAATGTTGAATTACACATTCAAGATCAAGAGCTTAAGTCGTCGGCCATTTGATACAATGACACAATCCCTAAAACCAACATTTTTCAGGAGAGAGATTACATTTACGCTTCGAAACTGATAATGAAAGAAGTCAATAAGGCATTATTGATTGGTTGAGACCTTAGCGTACAAGAAACCATGCGTCCCGACAGCCCTCTCTAGCAGGAATCTGTGAGGCTGGGTTCTTGCGTGCCATTCGCTCGCTGCATTGTTCGCGCGAAACTCAAATTACTCAATTAGGAGCAAAGCCTATTGTCTTACCTTGTGTGTAGTGTGTAGTAGGCCTTTTAGTGTGCGTGTGCATGCATTTAACACAACGCACTTGTTACCGGTACTTGTTGCCTATTCTTGTTCCGGTATTTGTACAGTAAGATTTCTTCACATTGTGTTCTAACATTATACTAGATCTAGGACTAAGATAGATTTGTTTTGAATGTGTAGGCCTACAAGGTGAATTTCTGACGGATAAACAGTGTGTTTTAATGTGTCTGCAAGGGCTATAATGACAAAAAAGTGTTCCATGGATGCTCCTCAAAGTATGATAGTAAAAGAGGATCGGGCAAGGGTGTGTATTCCTTTCCTGCTGACTACTGACCCCAAACAATGTAAGAAGAGGGTCGACAGTCGACAGCATACCAAGGCACAACTGGAAACACAATGAAGTGACTAGGCATTTGGGCGTTTGCAGTAGATCTATAACACTGACCACCCGGTGCTCCTATGATCAGA
This sequence comes from Aplysia californica, assembly GCF_000002075.1. Lineage (NCBI taxonomy): Eukaryota > Metazoa > Mollusca > Gastropoda > Aplysiida > Aplysiidae > Aplysia > Aplysia californica. The sequence goes on along the minus strand of NW_004797288.1, from coordinate 1,912,743 downwards.
AAATCTAGGCATCCATCTCCAGCTGTGTTCCTCCCAGTATTTTTCCTAGTGTACCCCCATCTACACTGCGTAATGTTGCTCATTCAAGAACAACACAAAACTCCACCTGTGACTTCAGAAGTCGGAGTTCAGTATGGACATTGAAGTCGCAATTAAAGACTTGGAGATAGATTTAGTAACTTAATAATATTAATAATATGTAAAGGGAAGCATGCCACTTTGTCACAGACCCACTTTGTCACAGGCCCACCCGCCTCGACTGTGCCCTGCATGATGGAAGTTATCACTGACACTCTCAATAAGAGTAAATGAATGATTGATTGATAGTATGAATTGAATTTTATTATTTTTATTAAGAGATTAAAGAGAAATAAATACCCAAATATGAGGATTAAAAAAAAAGTGAAGTATGTGAGGAAAGTCAACTTTGCAGAAAATGTTAATATTGTAAAATAAAAACACAAGCGTTCTAAAAAGGCAATTAAATATACCAGATTTTTAGCAACTTTAAATTAAACCAATGAGGATAAATCAGGGTTGTCAGTGAGGATTTTGCAAAATCACTAGATAGATTTCTTGAAAAACTTCTCTCTTTTTGTTAAAAAATCACTAGATTAATTTAAAACGCTTCCCCCCTACGAAAACTTATCAGTTTTGATAAACAAAAAATTCTCAAGGCCCAAGTCACTTGCTTTGACAGCCCTGGGATAAATAACACATAGGTATTGATGTTTAGAGCAGGTATCGGTACCGATACCGATACCTATAGGTATCAATGATAGTAAATAACTATCATTGGTACTATCATTGGTACTATCTTTGTAGGTATCTAGGTATCGAGTATCTAGTATCGATACCTGCCCATCACTACTGCCAGTCAGCCCTCCAGTTTCGCCACGCCGCTAGCGGGTACACTGCATGGTTTCTTGTACGCTAAGGTTGAGACGAATCATTTTGTAAAAAGGTGTTTTTTGTAATGAGATAATTGGCTAAGCACATTGTTCGTGTGCCTGATTCGGATTTTAAGTAATGAAGTCTTAGTGCCAAGTTGGTAGCAAATTTTAATCAAAGTATGTCATTTCGGTGCCGATCAACTTGACGATGTACGTTTCACTTGACGTCAACTGCGAATGTTTTACTCGAAGGTCAACAGCGATGTAAGTATAACTTGAAGGTCTGACACCAAACCAGTCTGACATCTGTTCCACTGGACGGTCTACTGCCATGTGCAGTCCACAACACTAAATATTTTTCCTCTGTTTGGGACTCTCATTGGCCTAATATGTTTAAGCGATTGATGAAGACTCATTACTTTAAGTCTTTGTTGAAGTGTGTTACACATATTTTCCCATTTCTCTCTTTTCAGCAAGGCGTGAAACTGCAACAAAGCCCCC
>NW_004797288.1:1908614-1909977 GCF_000002075.1 Aplysia californica | reverse complement strand
CAAGCCACCAGAATTACTTATCTTTCCATGTAAGACGCCGAAAGTCATCTAATCTAATCTTTTATTTTGTTTTGTTTTTGGGTCCAGTTCTATCAGTAACAATTACTGCTGTGATCCCTGAGTGTAAGACGCTGGACTTCGATGAAGGCGACAGGGCTGGAAGCCATGTCTAAACCTTCCTGTGTCCGAAAGATTTTCTGTCTTATTCTATCAGAGGTGGACTTTAGCTTGGGAGCCCTGTCTCTTGAACAAGATACGTCAATCCTTGCTCAAACAAAACAAAACAGAACAAAGAAAAAACAAAATAGAGCGAAGCAAAACCAAAAAAAACAAAACAAAAAACCACACAAATAAGTCAAAATAGGACTCTGCTCTGTGACGACTTATTATGACACGCTTTGATTGCCTGGACCGAGTCATCTGTACAAGAATTAAAATGGTACCAGAAAGAACAAAAACAGCAAAGTTGTTTTACAAAGTTCACAACGTAAGAAGTAACTTTCTTCCAGGCAGGCTCTGCTGTGTGACCTTCTCATGGCTTAAACTCGAGCCTGTTTCAATGGCAGGTCTGGCTTGTTTCTTTGTTTTGGTAAAGTCATTAGGTCATATGGGCGCGCTGGATACATTAAACATTTTCAGTTTGGTTGGAATTCTGAATTTTTTGTCCGGGTGGCAGTCGAAGTCTACTCTTATCGATTTTAGGAGCACCAAGAAATCTTAAACGAGCGCAACCTGCGCACGGGACCTCCGAAATTTTTCACCCTTATTCGAGAAGGTTATGTATTCGATCTTACCAACCAGAAGATCGGGGGTAAGGCTAAAACCAGCAGTAAGAGGTAGCCAAGGAGTAACAGTAGAATGGCTGCAGAAAGAGTCAGGAGCCCAGAGGAGGAGGAGGCAGAATGTGGAAACGAAAGCAGACGACAGAACATTGTCAGAGAGCAGGAAAGGATGTGAAAGGAGAACATTTTAGAGGAGAAAAAAATGTCCGTCTCTGTCAGGTTTCGAACTCGGCATCTATTGAGTGATTGGCGAACACTGTAACCTCTAGACCATGAGAGGGGTCTCTCGCGGCCTAGAGGTTAAGATGTTGGCCTCTCATTCAAAGGTCCCGGGTTCGAATCCGGATAGTGACCGAAACATTTTCTTCTCTAAAATTGTCTCCATTCATTTTCACCTCCTTTCCTGCTCTCTAGCAATGTTCTGTCGTCTGCTTTCGTCTCCTGTTTCTGCCCCCACCCTCACCTCCTTTGCTCCCCTCATCTGGGCTCCTGATTCTTTCTGCAGCCTGTCTACGGCTACTCCTTGGCTCCTTCTTACTGCTGTCTTTCAGCCACACCCCTGATCTTCTGGTAGGAAAGAT
>NW_004797288.1:1906303-1907413 GCF_000002075.1 Aplysia californica | reverse complement strand
CACACACACACACACACACACACACACACATACACAGTCTCTCTCACACACACACATACACACACATACTCACACACATTCATAGTTTTGACGACTTACACAAATATAACCCTCTGAACTCGGTACATGACCTACTTAGAACTAGGGCATATTCCTTCTGTTAAACCACGACATATGCAAACAAATAAACGAATCCATAAACAAAAAATAAAAAGCAAGGATGTAGTCACAGGAGGGGATTGCGTGCAGACCACAATCCGATTTATCTTTTTATTACTTTCAACAGCATTTGACAACTTTTGTTACTACATGTATATTACTATTGCATATTTTATCTTCATCTGATGTATTTCAGATTATCTTCAAAGATTCAGATTAATCTCAGATTAATCTCAGATTGCAACACACAAAAAAGTTATTTTCTAAATTGTTCTAAATGCTTTGATTAGAGCCTTGGGTGGTTGGCGAGTGTTCTGGTGTGGTTTGCTCCTTCTTTCCTATCTAAAATCTATCGTCCTTATATCGCCTTTCTTTTTTTAAATGTTTGTTACTTCCTTGTAACACCTCTAATCTTCTAGCGCTCATATGACCTTTTGCAGTTGCGAGCGCCATAAAACCTCTACTAAAACTTTAAAAAGAGCCTTGAATTCAAATGTTTCCTCGTCATCTCCCCCTTCCAGGAACATTTCCTCTTAGACTTATACGTGTACTATATCCTCTATGGAAACCGAGTAATACCCAACCACTTCCCCTTTTGCATCCATTCCCATTCCCATCCACCCAACCTGTTATCCGAAATAATAATAATGATAATAATAATAATAATAATAATATTAATAATAATAACAACTACTACTACAACAACAACTACAACAACTACATAGTGTATAAAATAAAATCATAAACCTAGTAAGGTCTTAACAGGAATCACAAACCAGCGTATAACTTCAACTAAGTACCTTATGATATTGCTTTCCAGGACAGGGATTTTCCCCCAATCGATCCTCTGCGTTACAATGAATTTTAAAAATGTCACAGCAGCGGAAAAATGCAATGTTTATACATGCTGGGAAACGGAAAGGAACAGGAGAATGGGTTTGTCTCCCCCCC
>NW_004797288.1:1902061-1904825 GCF_000002075.1 Aplysia californica | reverse complement strand
CTCTCCAGTACATCCTTGGGTAAAGACAATCCCACAAAGCTTACCCAGACACCTTCTCACACATTGATGAATTCATAGTCATAAATTCTTTCAGAATAGAACAGAACAGCATGAATAAACGATAATACTTCAATAATTGTTGTCACTGAGAATCTCATACGTTGAGTCAATGGCCGAGATGGTGTGCGAGTGAAACACATCATCCGGAAGATGATACAGGTCTACACTTCTGTGTTATTCGTAGAACATAGCGATTTTAGAGCTTGGTTTGGAAAAAGCGAAGCACATTATCGGCACAACAACCATCATCGAGTGCTTGGAAAAGGCAGGACAAACACAAAAACACCAGAATGAAAGCAAAAGATGAAAACGTATCAGTAGCGTCCTGTAATCACCTCATGCTTTAGAGACCATGGTTTATTCAAACTGAAGTTGCAACTTAACCGTACTACCGACAGTCTTTTTACGGTTGAGCTATGCCAATCCGCAACCAAATCATAAGTAATGAGATAAGTAATCAATTGATTTAGGATGCCAGAACTATTCTTTACGTTAATTCCATACAATATTCAAGCTTTGAAATTTCCCATGGGCACCAACAGAACACCAATCGTTAAGCCAGAGGTTGCCATGGGAAATCGTAGCCAAGTTACAATTAAATTCCAATATTTTGGAGAGGTCTTCAAGTTAGCCTGTTGGCACATTTGATGGATTACGGTTTCCTAGCGATAGAAGGTACTACGGATTAAACTTCCCCTGGAAACGATTAAGATTCAGTTAAACCAAGCTGAGTGACTTCATTCTAACAATAGTTCTTGAAGAGCTTTAGAAAACTCTCAAAGCAAAATTGTGATAGATCTGTGGCACCGATGAATGACGTTAGCAACAAATTCAAACACATTAAAATCCAAGCTAACACCTCTCTAAACGCAATGCAAACAATTGTTTTGTGGTTGCAATTTTAAACAGCTCTCTCTCTCTCTCTCTCTCTCTCTCTCTCTCTCTCTCTCTCTCTCTTTACGTCAGTTTGTCCCTCTCCCTCTTTCTTTCTTTCTTCTTAATTTCATAAGCGGTGATTTAAACCAACCGTACCAATCCGGCAAATGGCGGGATTTATAGATTAACAGTTAAAGTTATTCGTCTGTAAAATTTCCCCGGTGACCTGTTAAACCCGGGATAGGGGGCCCTCGTGATCAACAGGTTAAGGTGTTTGCCTCTTGTTCAATAGATCCCGGGTTCGAAACCTGGCCGTGACAGAAATTTTCTACTCTAATAAACTTTTCCACTTTCACCTCCTATCCTGCTCTCTGACCATGTTCTGCCGTCTGCTTTAGTCTCCATTTTCTGCCCCCCCCCTCCCCACCCCTCCTCTGGACTCCTGCATCTTTCTGCAGCCTTTCTACTGCAACTCCTTGGCTCCCTTTTACTCCTGTCTTTCAGCGACGCCCCTGCCGTTAGTGTTAGGGTAGTTAAGATCTAACACCTAACCTTCTTGGATAAAGGGCGAAAAAATCTCGCTGGTCCCGTGTGCAATTTAGCTCGTTCAAGATCCCTAATTGGTCCTAGAATCGATAACAGTAGGCTTTGGCCGCCACCCAGGCAACATTCAAAATTAATTCTTACCAAACTGGAAATACTTAATCTGTCCCGTGCACTCATATTATGACCTTATATGCTGTTGCGAGTGCCGTCAAACACTTACCAAAAGAGAGAAAACCCAGGATAGAGCTGTGCTCACTCGACTCTATTATTAAATAAAAGTTAAGGATTTTTTTCTATATTCATAGCTATTCGAAGCGAGGCGGAGCCATTCGAACGCCGTGTAATTTTAACGGATAATGGATTTTTATCCTCATTTTTTCCAACCAGTCTTAATATTAGAGCACATCATCATATCTAAAATCATTTAAGTAAATGCAACAACACTTGGCACCAAATGTTTGTGAGACAGAAAGATAAGTGGAGCCAACAAGAGAATTGAATAGCGAATATCGCTGACTGACTTGCATGCGCGAAATAATTCGCACGCGGTATTTGAATAAAGCGAGAAGTGACTTCAAGCCTCGAAGCCTCGAAGCAAGGATGAAATTCCTTTTCCTCAATATGGCATATCTTCAAGCAAGGGAAACGTCTCACTGATCAAATTCGAGCCATGGGCAAAAGAATTAAAAAATTTTAGGTCAAGGCGTCAAAACAAAGATCAAAGGAAGGGAATCAATTTTCGGTAACTTTTTCTTTCAATATCTTAAATGTCTGGTTTTTATTTGACGTGCTGGGTTCGATAATTTTCTTCCCAACCCTCTTTTCATGTTACATAATAACAAGAAATTATTCAGTCATCGACCCATCCGTTATCAAGGCAACAGTAAATTTTAATGTTTGGCTATTTGTTAATTTGCTTTGGTTTTCCCCAAAGAAGAAAAAAACTGACAAAATTGGACAAAGCGCTCATTTGAGTGATTAGGTATAAAAAAAAAAAAAAGCCCCGTGAATGCTGTTTGGTTAAATGCTTCCAGACGCGAAAGTTCTTCATAAAAACTAATTACATACCAGAAGTTGTCAAGAAAATAAATCCTTCTTCATAAAGTGAGAAAGAAAAAACAAACAACCAACAACACAATTTTTGACAAAATGAGAACATTGTAGATACAACTCGGATTTGAATAGCCAACTTAATGCTGGCAATAAATGATATTACAATGGACATTGTATAATCACTTCAGACACATTCCATTCAAAAACACTTAGTATTCTTTAACCCCCC
>NW_004797288.1:1900401-1901693 GCF_000002075.1 Aplysia californica | reverse complement strand
TCTCTCTCTCTCTCTCTCTCTCTCTCTCTTTCTCTCTCTCTCTTACTCTCACTCTTCTCTCTTTCACTCCCTCGTTCTCTATAAGTTTGTTTGCCTGTCTCTCTGGTTGCCTATCATCTTTCTCAGAGTGAAAAACTGAAACAAAAAGAAAAACAAACAGCCAAACAAACAAACAAATTGTGTACGAATGCCCCACTGGACACAAATTGGATCATTTCGTAGCAGTGGGACTGGAACCCCAGTAGCTCATAAAGAATTCTCCAGGAAAGTAAAATATAGACGAGGGTGGTTGGCGGGTGCTCTGGTGTGATTTGCTCCTTCTTTCCTATCAAACGTCTATCGTCCTGATCTCCCCTCCTCCTTTTTTGTGTTTGTTACTCTCTTGTAACACGTTATCTATTCTTCAGCACTTATATGACCTTATTGTGTTGCAAATGCCGTAAAACTCTTACTAAAACTTTTAAAAAGTAAAGATAATTTTGAATTCAAGAGGGGTTTTGCTTTTGTACTCGGCTCAAATTCACACCGAGACAGACCACGAAAGCAGAGCCATTGTTTATTTTGAGATGGTGGAAAGGGGGAGGGGGCGAAAAATTATGAGCGCGACGTTGTCCTTTAGGGGAATGAACTCACCGGTCACGTATGTTTTGGGGTCAGGGCATGACCTTTTAATGGTCACTCACCTTTGACGCGTCATGAAAATTATAATAAGCATATAGACTACTTTTACACGTCAGGACATGCTTGCACCTGCATTGTACGTTTCCATGAAGATGTTTTCCATGAGCAAAATTGCATAAAAAATGTACACGAAGCATAGTGCCTGGATTTACTTGTCGTTCCTTGTTGCTCCCTTCCCTCAAGTTGCTTTACGAGAAGAGCATTGTTTACCGTCCTTTTATTTATTCATTTATTCTATTATCCATGTGTGCAGTCATTCATAGATCCGTATTCGTTTGGGGTTGTTGTTTTTTTGGGGGTTTTTTTTTGGGGGGGGGGGGTGTTGTCTTTTAGTCGTCCAATTTCGAATTCACTTTTTCTCACCGAGGGTACATACATTCATTTATTCATTCATTTATTTATTCACTCATTCATTCGTTGTCTTTTGCTTTAAGTTTGACACTTATTTTGTTAGAGATGCTGTCAAAGAGTTAATGTCTTCTCAACCGTGTCCCTCAAAATGCGCCGTCCTAAATAGAACGGACCTAATTATATAAATCAGCTAGCAGTTTCAACTTTAATACAAAGCTAAACACTAATTACAATGTACTTTTATTTTTAAATGTATCACC
>NW_004797288.1:1898260-1900301 GCF_000002075.1 Aplysia californica | reverse complement strand
CATTTCGCCAAGCACAAAATAGGTCGGTCGTCCGAAACTGGGCTCAGCTTAATACGAGTGAAGCACAGAATTAGAAAATAAATGCAAAAGATGCAATTTGCTTTTCGAGATAATTTTTTAAGTCCCAGTACTCTGGGAGAAATACCCACCGCAAGAAAAGCCATAAATCTTTTCAAGTACGAGTACTTTAAGTAAGCGAGGCAAGCACTGCTCACACCAACGAACACTTTACAAAAAGTAGCAGCGTCAACAATGATTAATTAGTGGTGGGACACACCATAAGTTGAGTTTGATATCATACTAGGTCATAGTGGGAATGGCGTGGTTCAGATCCTCATAGAGCCGTTCTCAAACTAAGGTTGCCATGTAGATTTTCTTGGCAATGCGCTCACCTCGCTCGGTCTTATCGAAGATAACCTTACAGTTTTGGAGAAAAAAAAGTTTTTAATGTTTTAGTAAGAGGTTTACGGTACTTCAACACATTTAAGTGCCGAAGAGGTGTTACAATACAGTAACAAACACAAAAAAAGAAAAGGAGATAAGGTCGATACATACTTGGATAGTAAAGAAGAGCTAACCACACCAGAGCACCCGTCAAGCATAAATCCCAACAAGTATTATTACATATCAAATCATGCATAATGCCTACCCCCCGCTTCAAACCAAACGTCAATGAAGTGTGCTTGTAAAGTTCAGGTTGTAGGTGGTTGGAGGGGGGGGGGGTGCTCTGTAGTGGTTTGCTTCTTCTTTCCCGTCAAACATCTATCGTCCTTATCTCCCCTCCTTCTTTTTTTATGTTTGTTACTCTCTTGTAACACCTCTAATCTTCTGGCGCTCATATGACCTTATGCAGTTGCGAGCGCCGTAAAACCTGTACTAAAAACTAAAAGTTCAGGTTTTTGTTGTTGTTGTTTGTTTTGTTTTGTTTTTGTTTTGTTTTGTTTTTGTTTTGTTTTGTTATGTTTTGTGAGTTTTGTTTTGCATCTTTTGACTTTCGGCTGAGAAATGTAGTGCTGTCGGTTGCAAAGTGGATTGACTACGCGAAAGTTTAAAACCCGATTCTCTGAGAGGCTGGAGTTTCTCTCGTCCTGATCCTCTGAGCCTAGGGCCCCTCAGGTATAGCAGGACTTAAACTTCAACATGTACTCCTTTTTTAACGAATGTATTTTTACGCTCCCCTCAACACAGCTGTAACAATAATTTAGATGGAGGGATTCTATCCTGCCTGCAGGGCCAACCCGGACTGATAGGGATACAACGTCTCAACACAAAGACCAAAATACACAATCAACTCGGTTAAAATTCTCCCCACTCAGGCATCGAACTCAGACCTTCTGTTTACGACGACGAAGCGCCTCAGTGCTACACCACAGAAGTAAGTCATGTTTCCCAGGGCTCCGTTTTTTAATATCACCGAAAGAAAGACCATACGACATTTTCAATTCTATTTCATAGTATTGGTTTAAACAGTAACACCAATACGGAATGTAAGCTAGAATTCCATATTCACTTGGGTCTGTGGTATAGGAATTGGAAGTTTCTTTGTCGCGCGTAGAAGCTACGAGTTCGATTCCCGAGCTGGGAGAACTTTTATTGAGTAACTCGCTCTTTCTGCTGGGATGTTATATCCCTCTGAGCCCGGGTTGACTTTGAAAGGAAGGATCGAAGCTCGCCAGCAAAATTATCTAAATTGTGTCGATGGAGTATGTAAAAAAACAACATAAAAAATACAACAACAACAGCCTGCATTTAAAATAATTAAACTAAAAAATATACATGGATAAAAATTCCAGACTCAACCCCAATAAAACCGAGTTAAGCAGAATGTCAGCCTTGAAGACTCCCTTAAATCAACCCAAATTCAAAAACACGGCCCGTCGGCTGGGAATTCCAACCAAAGGACATCCCCACATGGAAAATTACCGAGCTATAATGAAGTAAACAATGTCATTAATAAAGGAGCATTCTAGAGACAGAATTATGCCACTAACTCAGAGAAACTGGAGCAGACAAAGAACGGATCCTCAAACCGTGCGGCGAC
>NW_004797288.1:1896218-1897402 GCF_000002075.1 Aplysia californica | reverse complement strand
CTCTCTCTCTCTCTCTCTCTCTCTTCTTTCTCTCTTTCCGTCTCTGTCTGTCGACCTTTCACTCTTTCTTTCTATCCCTCCTCCCCCTATCTTTATTTCGGTCTTTTTTTCTCTGTCTCCATGAGCTAGACCCAGATTCATAGCTCAAGAGGCAAAATGTACTTTTCAACATCCATCCGCAATAGGACTTATCAAGTACTAACAGACCTCGAAAACTAAATTTTGTAATAATTACACGCCCGAAACATTCCAACTTGACTCAAACCCAGAAGCTCAGGAATACAGTCTAAACTGTCCAAGACGGCTACCGGGGGGGGGGGGTTGTTGTCTAAGACAGGTGAGGGTCTGGGGCCCCGGGCTCGCCGTTGTGTCCTTGGGAAAGAATTTCCCTCACTTCACCAAGGTGGGAATGGGTACCCGGCCATAGACGTCGAAAGATCTTGTCAGTATGTTAGTGTTTTAGCGCCCATAAATGGCCACTTGCACTATATGCTTCCCAGGAAGTTGAGGCTGGGGTAATAGTATAGATTGTAAAGCGCATAGAGCTTGCTGTTGAGCGGGGATTTGCGTTATATACAAATGCTATCCATAATATTATTATTTATTATATCATTTCTGAAAAAACCCGTAAGAGAGAAGTTTGAAGTGGTGGTTTGTACAAGCGATTTGTCTTGGACATGTGGCCACAGAGCAAGTTCGTCTCTACTTCATATTAACAGTATTAATAATATTATTAATAATAATGATGATGATGATAATAATTATGATAATAGTAATAATAATACTCAACGTCGCGGCCCTGGCTTGACGGGGTTCGAATCTACGACCTTCCGGTTGCAAGCCCAACAGCCTATAACCACTTGACCACAACGTTTCGTGTGTCTAAACGCTGCATTGAGAACATAGATTATTATACCGCTTTTTAGTATTCACAAACAAAGAGTACAATAACTAAAAGCGAACTCAAGATTTTTACTCTGTTTCGAAAACTCCACAAAATGGGTACTCTTTCTTCACGAACCAGCGAACCGGCGTTCGGGCTCAGGATCGGGAGTTTAGTTAAGCTTCAACTCCCAGAGAGTCAGTTCTATTACATTACATAAGGGACACATTAATTCGCAAGATTTTGACTACAGAAAACAAAACAAAAACAAAAATAAAACCCAAAAAAATGTTATCCCCCT
>NW_004797288.1:1889276-1895501 GCF_000002075.1 Aplysia californica | reverse complement strand
CCCCACCCCCTGCCCTCACACCCATACTCTATACTTCTTCTTTCCAGGGCAAACGATATGAGACGTTTTTAAGAAACAGAAACGAAACTGAAAACAAGTCTTTGAAAAGGGTTTCGCGTGGTCGAGAGTTTACGGTTGTTCGCCTCTCATTCAATAGGACCCAAGTTCGAATCCGGACAGCGGATTTTTAATTTTCTTCTCTAAACTTTTCTCCGAGCATCTCCTTTTCTGCTGTCTTACAATGTTCTGTTGTCTGCTTTCGTCTCCACTTTCTGCCCCCACCCCCGAACCCCTTTGCCGCCTCCTCTGGGCTCCTAACTTTTTTCTGCAGCCTCCTTACTGCTGTCTGTCAGCCACACCACTGATCTTATGGTAGGTAAGATCTAACACCTAGCCTTTTCGGATACGGGCGAAACATCTCGGAGGTCGCGTGTGCAAGTTGCGCGTGTTAAAAGGATCCCTTGGTGGTCCACAATCGATAAGAGTAGGCTTCACCGCCACCGAGGCAAATTACAATTTTCTACCAACTTAAAATGTTTAATGTGTCAGGCGCGCTCATATGACCCTTTGCAGTTTCGAACGCCGTAATGATACGAGTAGTAGGATCAGTCACTATAGTATTTTAATACACATGCAATGACAATAATGCAATGGTGATGATGATATTATTATTGGTAATAATAAGATGATGAAGATAATATAGATTTTCAAAACAACAACGAAGATGATCTGCACAACTCACAACCCATGCAATATTAAAAAGAAATTAGTAACAACTGGTCATTTTGTTTCTCTTTTACCGCCCTCGTAAACGTTGACCATAAAAAGCAGACCCCAAAAACTCGAAGAGAGCTGTGACGGGACAATATTTCACCTGTTCGCTCCCTTGTCTGGATAAAGCTCCTCACGTCACGCGTCCGTAAAATCTTAAAAGGAGAAGTCTTAGCCTACTCTGTATTAAGTCCTGGAGCATGTTCAGCCTGATCTATATTTAGAAAAATGCTTTGTTGGCTTAAAAGAGTAAACGCTAGGCAAATCTTCCAATTTTTTTTTTCTTTTGTTCAGATTTTTTGGTAATCCAAAACACGCATTCGCGAGAGAAAAAAAGTGTATACTCTAGTCTAACTGTTTTTACCAGGGGTTTTTTTTTTGGGGGGGGGGGGGTGGAAAAAGGGTGTGGGGGTCAGTTACACGAGATAAGTATATCTATTTATTTTTTTAGAATAGAACAGGGCGCTGCACAGTGTCGACCAGCAATAGCATAGTTGTGAAATTGTTCTGTATTGGTGTAATATTGTGCATTTATGTATGTATATTATGTGTATGTAGTTAGGTATGTATGTATTTATAATTAAGTAATTATGTATGTATGTTTGACATTGTAAGACAAATTGACCTTCTGTGATCAATAAAAATGTAATTTATTTATCTACTCATTTTAAAATTTATGTATTTATTTGTCGCTAGACGTGAATATGAGCTTGTCAACGTCATCAAGTTAGTAAAAAGTTTAGAGTAAAATTTTAGAGTAGACTCTAAATTGATTTTATTGCAGGTATTGTTGATACACATATTATAATAATCTCTTGCTTCAGTTACTCTCCTTCTTACCACTTCTCTTATTCTTAACCCTCCCTTCCTCCCCCCCCTCTCTCTCCCTCTCTCTCTCTCCCTCTCTCTCTCTCTCTCTCTCTCTCTCTCTCTCTCTCTCTCTCTCTCTCTCAATCTTTCTCTCAATCTCTCAATCTTTCTCTCAATCTCCCTCTATCTCTCTCTATCTATCTATCCCTACCTCACACTCTCCCTATCTCTCAGCACAATAGAGGGACTTAAATGGGGCTTTATTATGCACATCATAGTTCGCGAATGCAAAGAGGATTAAGACTCCACAAGAAGATAGTCGTAACACACAAAAAGGTCTTATGCCAGTCAGGTTGCCTTAAACAAGCTTACCCGTAGTAAACACCACAACTTTTCCCTTGCCGAGATGAGTTATGAGGAAGAAGTAAAGCGTCTGATATATACACTGATTACCGAATTATTATCCTTTAAGTGAGTCCTCTTGTTTTTAAGAGACCTTGTACCTTCAATAAGACATGACCATGGAAGATCGGGAGTGCAAATCCGTTAAAGGGGGTAAGGGTTGTGTCTTTTTCAGACCCATGAAAACACCAGTTTTTACAAAAATCAAACAGTTGATTATTTAATTTTTTGAGCGAACGTTGACTAAAAGTAAACAACTGCGGTTGATTTAAACAGGGTTTAGACACAGTGTCATAAAGTAATAGAAAATACCCTATGCATATAAACATTCAAAGCATCTACATTGCAAACCTCCAAAAATTTAGAATATTACTCAATGCATTAATATGTCTGAAAGGTGTATGACATCATACGTCTAGGATCATATACGTGTGATATATGTATGCACTGGATGTGTCTACAGTGTATATGTGTGTTTTCCTACCAATAAATAAATAAATAAATAAATAAATAAATTAATTAATTAATAAATGAATGAATGAATGAATGAATGAATAAATGAATGAATGAATGAATGAATGAATGAATGAAGAAAGAAAGAAAGAAAGAAAGAAAGAAAGAAAGAAAGAAAAAAAGAAAGAAAGAAAGAATGAAAGAAAGAAAGAATGAAAGAAAGAAAGAAGCCTGTACTTCAAGTATCCCAAATCAAGTTACCAGTTTCAAGACATGTTATTAAGATCCATATATTATTAGTTTGTTGCGTAATTGAAATTTGTCTCACCGCAACGCAGAGGTTTTGTTTTCCTGTGTGATTCCGAAAGAGGAGATAACAATGATAGGGTTAGAACCAGTTATCGTTTATCAAGCACTTAATTGCACTCCATTCTCTCTCTCACCCCACCGCCACCCCCACCCCACCCTCCCCCTCTCCCTCTCTCTCTCTCTCTCTCTCTCTCTCTCTCTCTCTCTCTCTCTCTCTCTCTCTCTCTCTCTCTTTCTTTCTTTCTCTCCCACCCTCCTCTTTTCATATTTTCGAAACACAGAGACGGGTAAATACGAGCACCGTCATAAGTAAACACACAGAGCACAGAATAAAAATAATTATCAGACAAAGCAAACAAAAAGTCTAAATCATCAAAAAGCAACGAGAAAATTTAAGAGCCAAAGATAAAGATTAATGGACCGTCTGACGCAAATGGTCACTTTTTTTCCTATAATGCTAACGTTTTCAGCATATAATATTGTTTTAAAATGGGGAAAAAAGAAAAGAAAAGGAAAGAAAAGGCCGAAATCAGACAAACACAGGAAATAACCCAGACCCGAGCAGGACTATATTATTTCCAGAAGACATTCTTGAGTACTTTGTAACTTCAAAGAGTTAAAATCCTTTACATATTTATACTTGCTGTCCTAGCGGTCAGGAGTCAAACGTGGAAAAAAACCCAAAACAAGTCATACATGCAAAACAACATAGTATTATGACTTCGATTCCTTGTCAGGAACTGCACTTTTCTCCAAACACCCCATTCCACCAAGACACAGGCAGCTACACTGTAATCGGTAGAGAGGATATTCTGATGTTATGTATTTGAATGATAACGACTTGCTTCTAGCAGACTGAAGCACGATAAACAATACTTGAGTGTGCGTGTGTGAGTGTATGTGTGTGTGTGTATGTGTGTGTGTGTGTGTGTGTGTGTGTGTGTGTGTGTGTGTGTGTGTGTTTGGAGGGGGGGAGTGGGAGATATATGTATGAGGGGGGAGGGAGGATATGTGGGGGGAAAGTAAGGGGGATATACGGAGAGGCGAGGGGGAAATGAAGGGGGAGGGATAGTCCGGGAATGGAAGCCGCTTGAGTCTAATAAACTACAAACACATATTTGGGGTTGGGGTTAGGGGCAGGGGTTGGGGTTAGGGGCAGGGGTTTTCAAAGTAAACTAGAATCTAGCATCCAGCAAAGATAACTGTATCGTGAAATCGTGTGAACCTTTCGTCAGAAGGAATACGACTGTACATAAGACAAGCTTTCTGGTCATTCGACAAAGCTTAAACAAACTTATGTTTGGGAGTACTGTGTTAAAAAAAGAATGACAACTTCGTTATTTATTGAGAATTTTCCTGTGTGTTTTCTTATCCAGAAAGCCTGTTTTTTTTCGCGCTCGGCCCACAATAAAATAAATCAATGCCTGTTTGCGATTTGTGCATGGTGACTGGAAAAGTGCTACAACACAATTTTAGTCTGCTGCTGATCGCATATTATGCTCGGTACGTCATTAAGGAATTGATAAAAGGAACTTTCATCTAAGTACTCTGTCAACGTACGAAGAGGGTCGTTTTATGTAGCAATTAATATTAGTAAATCCATTAATACTTGTTCGATAACTTACCGATTAACCGCAAATCACTTGAACATACATTCTTTTGAAGCCGCATATTTCTGGGTAGATCTAATTTTTTTTTAACTTCAGCAATGGAGAACGTCAGAGCCGCGCACTTTCGAAAAAAAAACATCCCATAAAAGCTGAGCACTATTAGAATCGCTCACTTTTTGGCGATATTGATACAATTAAATTGCCCATTACCAAAATCAATACCATCTAACGATTAAAGTCCCCTCTGTGTTTTACTGGGACAGGGAGTAGAATATATCAACAGGATGTGCTGATGTGACAAAATGATGGTTTCTCTAAATGTTCGTCTTCGCCCACGCCTTGCAGGTCTTCGTGCAGCAAAGCCAGTTAAAGTGAAAGCTGGCCCTTCTGTCGACCCTGAATTAGAAGTTTTCTTGAAAAATAGCTTCACTGCTCATTTGAGCAGTAAAACTCTGGCCTTGAGTCAGTCATGGTGATTAAGAGGGGAATGATACACGAACACACCTCACTCAATTTGACAATTGGTTCAACTGCAAAGTAATTTTCGTGACTCTGAATTTTAGGGAAATGGTACGAAGTAATTTTGTCAAGAGGACAACACTAAGTCTTGGACGGAATCGACAACATAATTGTATCGATATCGTCAAAAAGTGCACGGCCCCGATGAAAGTGCCCAGCTTTGATAGTTTTTTTTGTGGTTTTTTTGTTGTTGTTTTTTGTTTGTTTTTGTTTTTTTCCTCAAAAGTTCACAGCTCTTATATATAGTTCTCCGCCAAAAGTGTGTAGTGAACAAACACGTACACGTTTTGGGGAAACGATTTTTTTCCTACCACTTTATTTCGGAGAAAAAAAATATTTGAGAACTGCAGAATGATGAAGATTTGATACAGATTTCTATGCAAAAAGAATCAAAAGGTACCCCCAGGCAGCTCGAAATGTATTGCTTTCAGATGTGTGGTCAGTGGGACGTATCCTTGACAAAAACCTTATAACCCTCAACAAAAAGGTGTTGGATTTATAGGTCCAGAAAAAGAAAGCATTCGTGAAACGGTCTGTACGGATAAGTGATATTGTGTATTATGTTATGGGTTGTAACTTGTAAATATATGGATGCAGTGTTGAAATGTATTTTTTAAAACTATATTTGTTTTCTTTTCGTTAAATCATTTTATAGTTTCTGAACCTTTTCTACTCATCCAGTTGTATTTTTACTTTCCACGTAATTCCTACCGATGATGATGACGACGACCAACAAAACGACACCATGCTCTTTCCAAAACCAACATTTCATAAATTTCACAAACTTGACACCCTTGAACTAACACTCTTAACTTAACAGTTTTCAATGCTCTGGTCAATTTCCTCTATTATTCGGACACTATTATTATTATGATGCGATTCTACACTTATTCTCAAAATTATGACCGTGCGTTCAATCACTTTAGGACGGAGGTACCAGAATAAGACACAACTGACATAATTCCTGCCAAAAGGATAAGAATCATGTGCGCAAGGTATGCTGCTACAGTAACAGGAATTTCCATTACCGTGACAAAAGAAAATGAAGAAAGCATTGAGCATAAAATATAAGCAAAGTCATAGCAAATATGATGACCCGAAAGAGAAAAAAAGAAGATAGACGACAGTGAAAAAGAAGCAACAACAGCAACAACAACAACAACAGCGAAAACAACAACAACAACAACAGTAGCAGAAGCAGCAGCAGCAGCAACAGCAAGAAACAGAGCTGTGTTATTGAACCGCTATCCCATTTTCAGCACCAAAAACAAGAATCTAAATAACCGCGGTGAGGTCACTTGTCAACAACATAAGGCCCTCTACAATCATTGCATTTCTATCAGCAGCAATG
>NW_004797288.1:1882820-1886779 GCF_000002075.1 Aplysia californica | reverse complement strand
AGAAGAAGAAGAAGAAGAAGAAGAAGAAGAAGAAGAAGGAGGAGGAGGGGGAGGAGGAGGAGGAGGAGGAGAAGAAGAAGAAGAAGAAGAAGAATATAATAATGATATATTTCTTTTGTTTGTTTGTTTTAATTTTATAACTAATCTTCTTGTAGCTGGACAACCTCATAACATAATCGAAACAAGGCAACAAAGTGATACTTTTTAATAATGTCTACACTTCATTATACATGAACTGGGCTGAGGTCAATGGTTTTTTGTTATGGTGAAATAGATTTTAGCCTATATCTGTAGCGGAGATTGCACAATGCGGACATTTAATTTTGTCATTTATTTTCTCTTCTTCTCACAGCGCTCTTTCGCGCAGCTGTTACTTTTTCATAGCAGCTAAACATCATTCCTAGTATGGTAGGCCTACTATTGTTGAACTGGCACCCCGTTTTATATTCACGATGTTTGAATGGCTATTCTGTCTCGGACGAAAACAGTTTCACCAATTATTGTTGTATACGCCCCTCCTTTTGGCTACCCGCGACTTCCCCAGGGAACACTCCCCCACAATAAAACTATTTCCACCTTACAATATTCAAGATTTCTCAAATAGTCCCTTTGAAAGCCATTTGATTGCCCCTTTGAGAATACACGGGCAACCGGTAGAACCGATCTTGCCATCCTGAAAAAGCCACAGTGGGTTAATTGTGATAATGAAAAAAACCAAAAACAAACAAAAAGTAAATATACTAAAGTGAGTTAATGATTCTAATTTTAAAAATTCTTGCACTCAACGCCACTGTGTGGGCAGCAGTTGGTCGAAAGCGTCCCGAAAACCTAGAGTTTTAGTTGAGGCAAATAAATACCAAAGTAGAAAGAAGAGAAAACAAGCACCTCTGGCGCCACTCATTGTTCCGTCAGTTACCTAAAGATTATATTTTTTAAAATTCCCATCACCGCAGAAGATAAAATTGTTGTCAAGAACCATCTTTAAAAGAGAAGCCAAGACACAGATAACTCTATCATTCATTACGAGATTACCTTTATCTATTATATCTATTTGTGGTGGCCGAATTTTGCTATTCAAAAGGCTTTTTAATGGCAGCATCGATCGACATGCGGTTTTCGCCAAAAGATTCTTAAAAATATTCTCCCGATCATGACGCCCTTCGTTTTTTTCAGTTTTGAGACGGTTTTGCTGCAAAAAGCTAAATTTCTTTATTTCGCCAATCGCTTTTGTAGGCCGACGCTTCTGTCTCTGTAATTTTAGAAAATCCGCCAGGTTTGTTTGTTTCAAGTCGTACTTCCGTTCGATACTATCGCGCATTGTCGCGCAATACTGAGCACTATTTTAAGTGTACAACCCGTATAGATCTAGATCTAAGTTTAATTTTCAGTTTTTCTTTAGTTTCGTTTAGATCTATTCTTGGGAAATCCGTCTTCAAAGACGACCATGTAAGCAAATGAGGCTTCCGTTCACTAGCCGTGCGTACTGTTCCTCAATGACTCGATTTTTTAAATTCCTTTCATCGAAAGGGGGCCCAGCTAGTATAGTCAATGATAGTACATAACAAGATGGGCCACTCAGCCAAAAAAGTGTCCGCAGGAAGTATGCTCTTTGCTTCAGATGGCGCTGCAGTCTGTTTTGAAGCTCTCTTTCGTTTTTCCAGAAAAAGAATAGGAATAGCACCTCCTTGCGTGCGCAGATCGACTGCTGTTCATCAGCAGTTCGGGTACGTTCAGTGGGGAGTTTTAGTTTTTTAAAAATTTTAATGACCTCTCGCCTTTCACTCTAAAGTCAAATTAAACAAAGAAAACCATCACCCTTTCCTCCGGAAGAGGTTTTTTGTCAGCGTAACCATTTTAAAAAAGCGTTCTTCCGAAATTTATCCCAAAACTTGCTAGTTTCACTTTGATTTTTTAAAACTCAAGTAGGGTAACTCTGTTCGCAAAGAGTGCGCTTTTGTGAAGAGGGCGCCACCAAATTTTGAGGACACTTTTTTAATTGGCTCAAAGAGAGAAGTGGCCCATCTTGTTATGTACTATCATTGGTATAGTATAACAAGGAGTCACTAATATGCCAGTCCCGTAATAGCGTCATTGCTTTCTCTTTAGCGGTGAAGCAGACACCAGACATAAGGCAACGTTTTGACACATTTTGAACCATTAAACGTTATACTCAAATAATGAGAATAAAATTGTTCATGTCATGGTATGCATGTTCTTGCCTGTCTTTTAAGTTTCAGATAAAGAAAACAGAATTGAACAATCTGGATCAATAACGAAGTTATGCTTCGTTTTAAAATTGCGTCAAAATAGCGCGTTGTTGAGTAACCAGTGTGCAGTGCGCGCGTCCTAGTGTGTCCATGCAAGCTTTTGTTTCAGCTTCACGGAACTAAACTACAACATGTGCCAGTATTTAAGTGGTTATAGAAGCCGTACTGACAACGGACACGCGGAATTTATTCTGTGTGCGCAATGGCAAGCTGACAAATTAGCCTGTACTCGATCTGTAACTGTGGAGTTCGTTTACGTAGAATACATTTTTCAGAATTGAAATAGCTATAGGTGTGTTGTTCTCAGATTCCATGCCAAAAGCAAGGATTCATTTTTGAATATCCACAATTCGTCTCAATCCGTTTGATGGCGGGTTTCGAAAGTAAAATACCCCAGATTGAGTGAGAGTGCGATCGTATCTCCCACTCAGAGAAGGCCAGCGCAGTGAGAAAAGAACTTAATGTTAAAGTAAGTACGCTGGCGTTTGTGGTTTAGAGGCCAGATGCTTCGCCGTCACACGTAGAAGACTTGAGTTCGATTTCCGTTTTGGGAGGATTCTTATCGAGCATCTTGGTCTTTCTGCTACGACGCTGTAGCCCCCTCAACCCGGTTTGGCCTTGACAAGCAGGTCGAAGCCTGCCTCCTAAATTATATAAGTTGTGTGGATGGATGCTTAAAACACTCACACCTTTTTTTTAAAGGGGGAATGTAGCCATACGCTCAAACAAATGAACACGTTCATGCTGAACAATCTGATCTTTTTATTAGTTCACTAAATTCTGAGAGTAATTTGAAAGGAATGCTTCTGTCTCGACTTTACGCAAGTAGAATAACCATGACCTTTTCTAAGGTCTTTTTCAACTCTATAAGTTTATTAAAGAGATACGACCTCCAGATTTATTGACCATCAAAGATAAAAGGCAAGTTGAAGTTGGTGAAAAAAAACTTAAAAGCTAGACAAATGACCCAGATTCGAATAGGGTTTCAGACAGGGGTTATTCGTTCTGACCAAGGCCATCCGGACAAGAGCCAAGGAGAACATCAGCTGAGGTAAAGGTGCACAGCTCTATGTGAGAACAAAAAAATGGTGCTAAGCCGTCACTTGTGACAAGAGGCAGGCGACACCTAGACTTCTTTGTCGTGTCGGGCCTTTTTTTATCATTCTAAATTGGATTATGTTTTGGGGGGATTTCTGGGGGGTTGTTCCTTTTTTTTAAAAAAATTTTTTTTTGGGGGGGGGGGTAATTGGGGGAGAGGGCAGTTTTAAAGTATGTTCCTTGTCACAATTTAGGAACTTTTGAAGGTGAAGGACTTTCTAGTAAATGTTTCTCGTCCCTCAGAATACAATGCAGATTAATTAGGAGATAAGATGCTTTATATTTTCCTGACAGGGCGAATCCGGGGGAAGTGGTGTGCAGTATCCAAGTAAAGAGACGAAGAAACTCAAGACAGACATACCCTCTTTGAAATCGAACTCACGCCTCTTGCGTGCGATATATGAAGAGACCAACATTTTTTTTCTTGGGGTGGGGTGGGAGGTAATGTAGATGTTTAATGCTCCCATGGCCATGGTTCAGATCATTTAGGAGGTGAACTTCGACCCTGCTTGTCAAGATCAACCAAGACTGAAAGTGATACAATATCCAGGCAGAAAGATAGAGATACTGGATTTTTTAAAAAGACATCCCCCC
>NW_004797288.1:1880834-1882720 GCF_000002075.1 Aplysia californica | reverse complement strand
CCACGGAAATCGAACTCTGGTCTTCTGCGTGTGACGGCAACGAGTCTGCTCCAACGACCACCTGTATAAGATAATCACATGTACACACGGCCACTTCCTATTTTCTCCCTTGAGTTTTAAAACAAATATAATGATGACACTGTGTACGACGCCACCTGTCTAATACGGACAGTTTTCCCCTCGACAATGGAGATGGCCGTTTTAGATTATTTAACTGTACTTGGACGTAGAGCCATCGCGTGGATATTCTGTCCTGGGCACTCTGGAGAGAAAGGCAATGAGGAGGCTGATAGGCTGGCGGGCAGTGCTATGGTTGATGGTGAGGTGAAGTATGACAAAGGAGAAGTGTTGAAGACCCTGGAGAAAAAGTTGCGGATGAAGAAGACAGGGAGACAGCAGAACACCACGCAATCATTAGGATGCGGGAAATGGGGATAGAGAGGGGAGAAAGAAGAAATGAACGATTATCTGGAAAGGAAAGACGTCGCCATAACCAGACAGCCACCGGAACAATCAGCGGGGGGGGGGGGGGGGGGGGACTGAGCACTTATGGACCTGTCCGGTGTGCCATGACGTTGGTGCCCAGGACAGGTACTACAGGTAATACTTGGACTTTTGTAAAGTCACAGAGCTAATAGATAATACTATTTCACCAAAGATTAAGGGGAATACTGTATGTGCCACACTCAGATTTGAACGTCGAACTCTCGAAAACAGATCCAAGACATAGCATCTTGCCAATACACAGACAC
Source organism: Aplysia californica (assembly GCF_000002075.1). NCBI lineage: Eukaryota > Metazoa > Mollusca > Gastropoda > Aplysiida > Aplysiidae > Aplysia > Aplysia californica. The sequence continues at coordinate 1,881,968 of NW_004797288.1, read as the reverse complement.
ATTTCTGTTGTCAGGTCAAACAGGGTGTCTGGTGTTGTTCCCATTTGCCAAGCACAAAGTTATTCTATTCTTTGTTCGCATGAGTGCATCGCCTGTTTCAACACAATAAGGTTGCGTATGTTTTTGGGGTCTCCAATTTGATGTCCATCTCCGATAGGATCGAACCAAACGGGCGATGAGTCTCGAAACTTGTCAAATAATGAACGAATGGGTATGCCCTGTTAGATATTTGAAATAGGATAGCCCACTCCTCAGCACAGCATGAGATCAGAGAAAGCTGACAATGGACCACTATAACTGTAAAGTATGTCTCATCCAATGGTCTGTTCATAATAATTATTATTTTGTGTGGCTTTGTCGTTCTCTTTCAACAGATGAGTGAGCGTATGACTCATTGCAAAACTACTACGCTGTTCCCTAGGCCAGGTCTTAATAAGTAACTTACTCAGAAGCATTGTGGCCAAGGCCATGTTATCTTTTATTACTGCGCTTGTCTTGTGTTATTGTTGTTGATGTTTTGGTTTGATTGTTTCTTCGTTGTTGTTGTTGTTGTTGTTGTTGTTGTTGTTGCTGCTGATACTGCTGCTGATGTTGTTGTACTTTTGATTTGTTTCTGTTTCTGTTGTTGTTGTTTGGCTGCTTTTGTTTTGTTTTTATTTTGTTGCATGTGTCTAGTGGGTGGGGGTACGCGGGACAGGGTAATATGAACCTTCACTAAATGACCTCCAATAAGGATAACTTTATATTTGTGAATAAACTGGGGAGAATGTTTTATGTGGGCTTCGCGGGGGATTCATTGTTTGACATATTTCTCCATGAAGTATGACCACTAAATCTAGATCTATTTCTAAGGGGACGATAACGGGGTCAACACGGATGTATTTGCTTTATTTCAAGGATCCACAACTGGCCAAGAGATCATGAAAACAAATTGCTACCTCAGAATTACAAAGTTCTATCTGCTCAGTACCTTGTTTGGAGAAATTTTGACGTAAAAAAGGTTAAATTTCACTAAAATGTCAAGCTGTTTCGAAAGCAATTCTTTGAATATTAGTGGTGCAATTGATCGATCAAATTTTTCGATTAACCGAGCAAGATTCTTGGTCGAGTAAACCGACCAAAATGGTTTCTTGA
>NW_004797288.1:1877808-1878937 GCF_000002075.1 Aplysia californica | reverse complement strand
AGAAAATTTTTTTCGGTCAATTTCATCGGTTAACCGAACAATTTTGCATTTAACCGATCATTACTCGACCAAGATTTTTCGCTTACTCGCACACCACTATTGAATATCTTGATAACGACTCCGAATAATACTACGATTTTGAGAGAACAGATAGAACATTCGATTCCTGACCTCATGGTGTAACTCAAAGCGACCAAAATTAATGTCCAGAAATGTCAGATAGAACTTTTTAATTCTAAGGTAGCGAAATGTAAAACACAGATTATGTGAGAGAGGGACTTTACACATAAAGGGTTATATACCGCGGAAAGGCTTATCAGGAGATAAACCCCAGAAACTCCGAGATAACGGAGAACCGTTTCAGTTGTTCATGTTAACATAATAATTACTACATGTGTATTTTCTTTTGGCCGACTGGAATCGAAATTATGTCACTTCGATTATTGTACGAACGGTAATCGAGTTCTGTCTTGTGCGATTCCGTTACCCACTCACTCATGTCAGCCATGGCCACCGTTACATCACGTGGTTTGGAATGGGAGGGACAGCCAATCAAAAAAGCTGTCGCCGTGGACTGAGCAACCATGATGGGACGACTAAGAAACAATGCCCTGGACAGGAGCTCATAGAAATGGAACAAGGACAGAAGATGCTGTCCCGTTACTAGTTTCTATCTGTTATAATACGTATAGCAATCAAAGTGCAAAAAACGACGATTACTATTGTTACCGTCTTGAATCCTAGAAACAATAACAGTATTCTTAATCATTTTACACAGACTCACCTTCTCATCACACAGATAATAGCAACTGTGCCATAAACCAGTAAATACTACGCATCTCCAAACTACCATGGAACGATAAGACGGAAAAGGAAAAAGATGAGATAAACGCAATGTGTTGATCTACGTAATGAGATTTGTTTTACAGCTGCTTGTACATTCATTATTACTTAACACAATTACGCAATAACACTTCGCTTACAATGTAGATATACTTCTCTTATTAATAAACGTATAAATCATGGTAAAAGTATAAGCTGGGGGCTCTCGTGGCCTAGAGGTTAAGGTGTTGGCCTCTCATTCAAAGGTCCCGGGTTCGATTCCGGGTAGCGACCAAAAAAATTTTCT
>NW_004797288.1:1867843-1875916 GCF_000002075.1 Aplysia californica | reverse complement strand
CACACACACACACACACACACACACACACACACACACACACACCAGAAACATGCATTTTCATGTTATAGAATGGATGTTGGTTTCCTGCCTGATTGGTGTACACTTCTTCAGAACTGACTATGATAACTCTTGACGTTTCAAGTGTCTGACAACTAACATTCTCTGGGAGCTGTTATTGTCATTTTTAAGCCTCTGAAAAATAATTTGATTTCCATCTAGTTTTCATTGCACGGGTGGCAAACATTTTTGTTGATCATACCCAGCAGGAAGGTATTATTTTTCATTCTTAAACTGAAGGTTTGAAATAGTGCCAGAACTCTTCTGTTTCTTACAGAGAGGGGAAGTGAGAAGGACGGAGCTGATCCTAACAAAGATGGAAGCCCAGGTACTCTAGATACATCCCGCTTTCAAGTTAATAAAATTGCTTCTTCTGTGTTACAAAGGTTGTGATTTTGCTCTACGCAACAGTCATGTACATAGGAAAAAACACGTGCGGGAAAACGTGGAAAAAATTCTCCTAACCACAACGCTGGGCCTCCTGGAGATGTAGAAATCTAGCGGTAAAAAAGAAGCATAATGAAAATACAACAATAAACTTGATGCGGAAAATGTCTAGGGTGTCGGCGATATATTTAGGTGGTCGCAAAACCCCTAGCATATGTCATAACTGTCAACGGCTAATAAATGTCGGGATTACGACGCTCTCAGCAGTTCTAGTTAAGAGCTCTTCACCTACAGTCGAGAGTTTGTTAAGTAAGGGTAAATTTATTCAAAGAACAGCAGCTTCTGTGTGGGTCATAGTGTCTGTATAGTAGCGCTGAGGACAAGACTCAGAGCGTGAGATTTTTAAAAAGCCACAACACCCTTCCCCCTTATGTAAAAAGTGTTGTCTGTTTCAGTCTCCACTTACTTACAGGAATGTGGCCAATTTTCCGTCAGGTCTTTCTTCGGATATATTCCTCCGCAGGAGTTCTTTCTTTCTTTCTTATTGTCCTTAGTTTTACTTTTGCTGCTGTTATTACTTATGTTGTTGTTGTTGATGATGATGTTGTTGCTGTGTGTGTGTGTGTGTGTGTGTGTGTGTGTGTGTGTGTGTGTGTGTGGTAGCCTATCCGTTCGAAATGTTCGGAGCCCCGAAGAGTGTGCTGTTGTCGTTGCTGTTGTTGTTGTTGTTGTTGTTGTTGTTGTTGTTGTTGTTGTTGTTGTTGTTGTTGTTGTTGTTGCGCTGCTTTTGAAAATGTTGTGTTTTCACATATTATCCTTATTGCCGCACATGCTTGTCTTTTCCTGTTCGGAATATTCCCTCACCCCTTTTTCCAGAAACACAGCCTGATTAAATAATTTCATAAACTGGTGATGATTTTTTTAAAATTAACAAACATTCAAGACAGTATCGTAGAAGCTTGTTTTCTGCTATAGATACTTTTCACGCCCCTCCCCCCCGCCCCCCCCCCCCCAATCGACACAATTTACAGGTCAAAATATTTTTTTTTAACTTAAAAACTTTTTTTTCAGAATGACTCGCTCAAAAATTCTTCTCAAATGCCGTTATTTGAGACCGACGTAATTCATTTAAAGGGAATTTGTTTGAAATGAAATTCATGAAGATGAAACTTATTATCGAAAAAGAAAATGTCTAAAAGAAAAAAAACACACTCTTAAACACAAACTGTCGCAATGCAAAATAATATGTTGAAAGGAAAGTCATTAACCGATTGGTTTGCTTTGTTTCTTCCTTTTTATTTAATATTTGTTAATTTCCGTTCCTGTAACATTCAAACAATACTCAATTTCTCTTACAGAGTTTAAAAAACCCAAAAATGTTACTTTCGTATTGTAGTATTCTTAGAGCCAGTGCTCTACATGTCTGTCCTCCTATGGACTCGGAAACATTTTAACGTGTCGTTCATACTGTTCAATGGTGGCCAAGCACAATTGGGCCCGCCAAACCACCAATGATTAAAACCGCACACAAAGTACACTTTTAATTATGAAGGGTCTTCTAGATATAATGGAAAAAGAGGGGGGGGGGGGGTGCCCAATAGACAGCATTGGTGGAGTTAACATATCCTCAAAGGTGAAGATGGGCTTTGCCACGGAAACAAATGTCCCAGCGGTTCACACTTTTCAAGACGATCGAGGAAGCACGAACACATTGCCATCCTCTGACCCATGTCAGCTCCTCGAACATGAAAATTAATAACTCAGTTACTGAATTCTGCACCCTGGTTGCGTTTAAAGTGGTGTGGGTTGTATATGTTCAATCTGAAGTGGTCTTTTTGTCTTGAAATTTTGAGTTCTGATTCCCTGTAGATTCAAACTGACGGACAATTTCAACCGATGACATCAAAGAAGGTCTTGGGGGCACTTTAGCTTTCTTTCCGTACTTTGTGCGTATCTTATGAAATGTCAGGGATGATGAATTGGAGGCGAGGTCGATCTAAAGTTCAATACGAAAAACTCGATTCTTTAGGTAACACAACCATGATCTCAGAAGGCAAAGGAACTGGAGAAAGACAATATCTGCAAACTTCTGTTGACCTGCTATAGCTTGCAATATGGCGCGATCTTTACGACTTTTAGGGGGAGGCCTAATGTTAACTAGTGTGTAAATGGGGACAATGCTTAAAATGGGTTACTTTCGTATGCTCTATCTTAAGCAAAGCTATTTTGTGGAATTATCTAAAATGAATATCAGACGAATTTCTTTTGGCAGCCAAATATTGTGTTCAAATTTGAAACACAAAGCTCCTGTGTTGTGGAAAATATTTACAAAAAAAGTTGTTTGTACATTTTTGTTTGATCACCCTTTCGATCATTTAGACGGCGAGCTTCGAGCTTTGTCTATCAAGACCGACCGGGTCGAGGGGGATACAGTATCCTAGCAGAAAGACCGAGAAGATACTCGGTGAAATTCTCCCTCATGAGAATTGAACTCAGGTCTTCTGCTATACCATAGACGCCCTGCGTAAAGTTTATCCCCCCCCCCTCCCCCCAAGTCAACATAATCATGATAATTTTGCTCGACTGTCCTTTTTCCTGTTTCTTTTATGTCGTTCTTAGGTTATACCTCGCTTTTTACGGACACAGGGCCAAAGCAACAATATAACTAGGTTTATAGGTGACATGGTTTGGATTCTGTCAGGAAAATCTGCAATGTGTTTCAAGTTGCAAGTCTTAGTGTTGTGGTGTTTCTTTATAATCATAATTGAATGTGGCTTTAAGAGACTTGATATAATATACCGATGACACAGCACTCCTTGCCACAACACCAAGAAGACTAAAGAATGGAATAAAATCTGTCGGAGTACACAGTGGCGAAAAGGGCAACATCTGAATGTACAGAAGGCTAAAATCATGGACATAGACATTTAATGCAAAGAAGAGTCTGTAATAGGAATGGAATGGGAAGAAATGGAAAGACTAAGCAGTTTTGAATATCGCGGAGCGAAATCGAGTCAAATGAGAAAAACAAACCCTCCAGAAATTAAATGGAAAAACTACAATCGCACCATAACAACGGAAAAAATGGCATCCAGCTGGAAAGGAAATGCAAAAATACAAAACGTAAAATTCTAAGAAGTAGCATATTCCCCACCGCTACATATGGATGTGAAGCAGGGATCATCGATGAACAAATTTTTTTTTTAAGATTATAGATTTTGAAATGAAATATAAGAGAGGAACTCTGAGAACATCTTGAAGAGAGGAAATTAAGAATAATATGAGCATATCATAATTCAAGACATGATTTTCTCCAGAAACATATTCCGGGAGCAAAGGAAGAAGGAAAGAGAGGAAGGGGGAGACAACAGAATATGAGAACAGGGCATAGAAACCTAGCTTGGAACCAAAACAACTCAGGTAAATTGTTTTAGAAGAGACAAAGTGTTGTTTTTTTTTATTTGCAGAAAGGCCCGAGAAGCAACATCCCATAACTGGAAAAGCTAAGGAGAAGAAGAAAAAAGAAGAATGGTTTCAGACTCTCACAACGTAGACATTTTCAAAGAGAGAGAGAAGGGGGAAGTCAGAGGGTAAAGTACTTACTTGTAAACAAAACAAAAACAAAACAGACAAAACAAAAACAACAACAAAAATAAAACCAGCTAAAATCTTCTTCTTCTTCTTCTTCTTCTTCTATCCCGTGGTTGGGGCAACCGTGGGGGAACCACTGCTTTGTCCTCTGCTTTCCTCAGATTGTCACCCATCGTCTTTCCTGTCCACTCTGTAATGTTGTCCTCCCATCTCCTTCTCTGCCTTCCTCTCTTTCTCTTACCTTGTACGGTTCCTTGCAGGATTATTTTAGCAAGTCCTGTAGATCTTGTGACATGCCCATACCATTTTAGTTTTCGTCTCTTCACTGTGGTCAGTAGATCTTCATGCTGCCCCACTGCGTTGGTGATTCTCTTTCGCACCTCAGCATTTGAAAAGTTTGTACGAGATGTCAAGGAGTCGGCGGTAACATCTCATCTCTTTAGTCTGAATCTTTTTCTCTAATTCTGCTGTAAGTGTCCACGACTCGCAGGCGTATAAAAATATTGAAATGACCAGTGAGCGCATTAGTCTGATTTTTTAGTTGTGCATGATGTTTCTGTCCCTCCAAATAGGCTTCAGTTTTGACAGCGCAGCTAAAGTAAGAATGGCCAAATAAAAACCAAATTGCCCTGATGAGGAAACATTCATAAAAAGAGAAGAGTGTTCAACGACTGTAAAATATTCTAAATTACAATTTTTAAAAATAATTTATTTAACTATAATGCGCCTGTTCCTTTTTTTCTTAACTATAGAAATACGTCTGTGACGGTAACAACTGCAGAGAAGTAAAGCTACACACAACATCGAACGACCTGTCGATGTGAACGATGACACAACAGCACTGTCTTTTTTATATATATATTTTTTTTTTCTTTTTCTCTTTCTTTTCGTTCTGAATATTATTAAGTTACGTAGAAAATGTTTCGAAATAATAGATACTACTATGCTTCAAGGAAAATAAGCAAGAGGGGGAAATTGATCCAAATAGACGACGACGACGACGACGATGATGTTGATGATGATGATGATGGTGATGATGATGATGATGATGGTGATGATGATGATGATGATGATGATGATGATGATGATGATGATGAGAAACCCAATATTTGAGAGCGATGCAAAGGGTTAACCTTGATGTTTCTGTATATCTTCATTTGGTGGACTTGCACTCCGATGCTATTGTCTAAACACGTTTGCCTGTGAACCTAAATCAGGGATAATTGCCTATCATAATTTACCTCACAATTACCCCACGCGTATAAATAATTGTGACAAGAGCCGGTCGGCTCATCTCCTCGAGCCACTGTCGGGTGGTAAAAGCTTTATTTACAGCACCACTACCCGGTAGCGCCCCCGACACGAAAGTGTCTCTTGTCGGCAAAGTCACCTAGGCTGAGTGAAGCACGCACGGCAGGGGACCTTGGAGTGACCGACACAGACTGGACTAGTTCTTGCCTGTTGCTGAATTGAATTACGATTTTGCGCACGACATGAACGCAGCGTCGACCATAATTCGTCGGGAACGTAATCATTATGGATTACAGAAACAAAACAAACAAGGTGCAGCTGACTCCAAAATGTCCTCTGCAACTATTCACCGCTTTTCCTTATTTTATTTTTTTTAATTCTCGAAAAGCAAAATATATATTTTGTATAATAAATATTCTAAGTATTGGTCATAGACTTGAATAATTATTTAAATTGAAAATGTTTAATGTGTCCCGCGCACTCATATGGCCGTATGCAGTTGCGAGCGTCGCAAAACACTTCGTAAAACAACTGCATAAGGTCATATGAGCGCTTAAAACACTTTATAAAAAAAGCATGTCTTAAAATATCGTAGACCGTGCATTGTTATGGCTGCAGCTCATTAATTGCTCTCTGTAAAAAAAATCGCTGGGAAGCATGCGCCCTACGGGTGCCCAAATGAGGGGCTAAACCCTTGTTTCGCTATTGTCGAGTGCGTGCCCCCCCCCCCCCCCCCACACACACACACTTTTTTCCCCTTTTTTCCCCCTCAAACTAAGTTATTGGTGCACTCCACAGTGAACCGGAATTACTCCAGAGTGTACAAACTTTCTTTCTATTAAGGGGCTGTCCGTCCAATGCAGGATGTAGCTCTCCAACACTGAACTCCACTCTATTCTATCGGTTGTTCTCTGTATCCAGGTAGTCTAGGCAATGTCTGTCCGCTGACTGATGTCTCCTGTCTGGTCTTCTTCTTTTTTTTTAGTAGAGGGTTTTACGGCGCTCGCAACTGCATAAGGTCATATGAGCGCGCGGGACACACCTAATAATACTTTTAGTTGGTAGGAAATTTTGAATTTTGCCCGGGTGGCGGCCGAAGCCTACTCTTGTCGATTTTACACCACCAGGGGATCTTTAACGTGCGCAACTTGCACACGGGCCCTCCGAGATTTTTCGCCCTTGTCCGAGAAGGCTAGGTGTAGATCTTTCCTACCAGAAGATCAGGGGTGTGGCAGAAAGACAGCTGTAAGAAGGAGTCAAGCAGTAACAGTAGAAAGGCTGCAGAAAGAGTCAGGAGCCCAGAGGAGGGGGGCAAAGGGGTGAGGGGGTGGGGGCAGAAAGAGGAGACCAAAGCAGACGACAGAATATTGCAGAGCAGGAAAGGAGGTGAAAGGAGACAATTTTAGAGAAGAAAATTGTTCGGTCGCTACCCGGATTCGAACCCGGGACCTTTGAATGAGAGGCCAACACCTTAACCTCTAGGCCACGAGAGCCCCCTGTCTGGTCTTCTTCTTAGTCGTTTCCTGTTCTTTGTTACAATTTCAGTGCATCTTTTTGTCCGTCTGTTGTCCTTCACTGTACCAATCGCTACCTCAGAACTACAGGGTTCTGATATTTTTGGCCGTTTTGAATGACTAAGACCATGATATGAAACTCAAAATCTTTGACGCCAAACATCTCAAAACTAGGCACTTAGCAGAATCAAAGAGTCTACACAACAAGAGGGGCCACTTCTCTCTTTGAGCCAATTAAAAGTGTCCTCAAAATTCGGTGGCGCCCTCTTCACAAAAGCGCACCTTTTGCGAACAGAGTTACCCTACTTGAGTTTAAAAAATCAAAGTGAAACTAGCAAGTTTTTAAAATAAATTTCGGTAGAACGCTTTTTAAAAATGGTTACGCTGACAAAAAACCTCTTCCGGAGGAAAGGGTGATTGTTTTCTTCCTTTAATTTAACTTTAGAAGGAAAGGCGAGAGGTCATTAAAACAAAAAAAAAACTAAATCTCCACACTGAACGAACACGAACTGCTGATGAACAGCAGTCGATCTGCGCACGCAAAGAGGTGCTATTCCTATTCTTCTTTTGGTATAACGAAAGAGAGCTTCAAAACAGACTGCAGCGCCATCTGAAGCAAAGAGCGAACTGCGCGCTCATATGACCTGAGCAGTTGCGAGCGCCGTAAAACCCTATACTAATACTAAAGAGCGACCTTCCTGCGAACACTTTTTTGGCTGAGTGGCCCATCTTGTTATGTACTATCTTTGGCAGAATATCAGATCGAACTTTGTAATTCTGAGGAATCGTGATGTGACCAACCCATTTCTATTTTTTGTTGGAGTATAAATTTGAGGATGTATCTGCCACTCCAGTTTTCGTCCGTATTTCTGATTGCTTTTTTAAAATCTTGTATCTTGTATTCTTATACTAGCATCTTCCTTTCCACTGTTCTCTTCATTGTCCTTAATTTCTTTAAAACATTTCTAATATTATACGCTCGTACAGCAGGTCTACGTTATAGGCTTATATTTACAGTGAAATCTGAGACACACAAAAAGAAAAACAAAGAACCTCCAGTATGTGGCAACTAAGACTTACTGACTTTGATGCATTCCCTCAATGAGACAAAGGTGGTGGATAGAATATTGGGCTGCTGTGGAATGAGGGTTAGCTAAAAGAGTATGCAGTTTTCCTGTTTATAAATCATAATATGATAAACAATTTCCTTAGAACCCCATGCTATTTATTTATTGTAAACCGTTCTCTAATATCCCCTCCTCCCCGCCACCC
>NW_004797288.1:1864152-1865323 GCF_000002075.1 Aplysia californica | reverse complement strand
AAAAAGGGAGGGGTGAGGAAAAGGAGAGGAAAACGGGATACAGGAAGGTTAAGAGAAGGACAACGTTTTGCAAAAGTTAAATCATAAACAAATTAATTACTCTTCATGTTTCTAAAACACCAAAGAAACCATTACATGCACATTCAGACTTTACTATTAAGGCATTGAAAGCAAACCTTCACTTCTCAAACCTCGCAATTTCAATGTCTCTGTTAACATTTATACAGTATTGCTCCAACTTTAAATCCGCTCTTCAAAGTTACTTTAAGCCGCTAAGCCACCCTTTGACTCTTTATCGAAAACCACAAAAACCTGACCCTAGTACCATACGGTAGTGTGTCAGCTCCTGAAAGCCTGAAATACGCCCAGACGACTTGATCGATCTGTAAATAATTGATACATTTTCAATAGCCAATCGCTGAGCTGCTTCCTGTCAACATCACTCCACTATATCATGACCTCAGACTATCATGAGTCTACGTTTAAGTTATAGCAGTCTATCGTAGACGTTTCAGTTAAATTGTTTCTTTTTTGTGTGTGTTGTTTTTGACACGACTGGGCTGCGCTTCATTTGTGTTTGGAAATACGTGTACATTGTTGGAATGCACTAGTATTTTGTCCTGCATTCATTTTGAAATGGAGGTAAGATATAAATTTCATGGTTTTGTGCACAGTGAACTTGTGGAAGTCCTATAAACAGACGTAGAGCCTTAAAATGTTTTTTTATTTTGTTTTAGTAGAGGTTTTACGGCGCTCGCAACTGCAGGGTCATATGAGCGCCAGAAGATTAAAGGTGTTACAAGAGAGTAACAAACATAAAAACGAAGAAGGGGAGATAAGGACGATAGATGTTTGATAGGAAAGAAGAAGCAGACCACACCAGAGCACCCGCCAACCAACCGCTTAAAATGTTTAATAATCTTTGTTATGCCTCTTAAGTTCATGTTATCGTTTCATTACCACAGCATCATGGTTGTTATCATTGTGACGCTATCACAGCTAAGGGACACTATACCCATGTTGGTTGGGTTAATAATGCGGAAACATTTATTGTGTTTCTCTTCTCTGAAGAAAATATGCAAAGCAAAATGGCATACTTTAATATAGTTTCAAAAGAGTAAGAGAGAGAGAGAGAAAGAGAGAGAGAGAGAGAGAGAGAGAGAGAGAGAGA
>NW_004797288.1:1860979-1861946 GCF_000002075.1 Aplysia californica | reverse complement strand
ACACACACACACACACACACACATCCACACACTCACACACACACACACACACACACGAACATACTAGAGCGTGGTCACACAGACGCAAATTAAAACGACATTCACGATTGCTCTGACTGTGCAGAAGAAAAATAGATTGTGACAAAGACAGCCCCTAGGTTTCAAATTATTATTTTATTTATTTGTCTTTTTGGTAAGTGTTTTACGGTCATATCAGGGCGCGGGACACATTAAACATTTTCAGTTTGGTAGAAATTTTAAATTTTGTCCGGGTGGCGGTCGAAGCCTACTCTCAACGATTTTAGAACCTCCAAGTGGTCCTTAATATTGTGGAATTTGAACACGTGACCTCTGAGAATTTCACCCTTATCTGAGATGGATAGATGTTAGATCTTTCCTACCTTTAGATCAGGGGTGTGTCTTAAAGGCAGCATTTGTTGTTTTTTTGGGGTGGGTTTTTGTAAAGTGTTTTACGGCGCTCGCAACTGTATAAGGTCATATGAGCGCGCTGGATACATTAAACTTTTCCATTTGGTAGGAAATTTTGAATTTGGCCCGGGTGGCTACTGAAGCCTACTCTTATCGATTTTGGACCACCAAGGGATCTTTAACGTTCACAACTTGCACCTGGGACCTCCGAGATTTTTCGCCCTTGTCCGAGAAGGCTAGGTGTAGATCTTTCCTACCAGAAGATCAGGGGTGTGAATGAAAGACAGCTGTAAGAAGGAGCCAAGGAGTAGCAGTAGAAAGGCAGCAGAAAGAATCAGGAGCTCAGTGAAGGGGGCAAAGGAGGTAAAGGGGTAGGGGCAGAAAATGGAGACGAAAGTAGACGAGAGAATATTGCTAGAGAGCAGGAAAGGAGGCGAAAGGGGACAAATTTTAGAGAAGAAAATTTTTCGGTCACAACCCAGATTCAAACCCGGGACCTTTGAAGGAGAGGCGAACTCCTTAACCTCAAGGCCACGAG
>NW_004797288.1:1856251-1858675 GCF_000002075.1 Aplysia californica | reverse complement strand
GGGTGATACAGTGATTCAAACGTCGGCACTCCACATTTTGTACACGAAAATATTATCATCAGGCCCTGGTACAAATGTAACTGAGATACTACGATCTTTTTAAAAAATCAAGTCCGCAAAAGCGCCAGGGGCAAAAATCATTTATTATTGCCTGTTGGATATAATTTTAATAAAGTTACATATACATGTATTCCGTACAGAGAGAAGAATGAATAAAGATTATTACAAAATAACGTACCTATCTTTGAGAAACGATTGGAAACGTTTTTATGAGCACTTTTGGCGATTCTTTACTATGTCTATTGAGCGCAGATTGCCAAAGACCCATTCAAAAAATTGAGAGTACTGTCTGAATGAACTTAAAATAGTCTTTGATGTCCCGTAAATAGATTACCGAGATGAGGCAACAGAGTATTTTACTTCATAAGAGTCACGAGACAACACTTGGAAACATTTACATGTATTACAATTGAGTAGGTGTATGAGTGTGTGCGTATGTGTTGGTGTGCGTGTGTGTGTGGGGGGGGGGGGGTGAAAGAGAGAGAAAGAGAGAGAGAGAGAGAGAGAGAGTGTGTGTGTGTGTGTGTGTGTGTGTATGTGTGTGCGCGTGCGTGCGTGCGTGCGTGTGTTGTGGTTGGGGGGGGGGGGGTGTTGAGGGTGCACATATCTTAAAGTTAGAAGGATTGAACGGCATGCCGACTATCAACTTGTTTTGTTTTGTTTTTCAGGTACCGAGGCAGCAACAGAGAGAAGTTGTACAAAGAAAACCGCATTCTGAAAGAGAGGCTGGACAGAGTGACCAGGGAAAACCTCATGCTGAGGGGAATGGACAGAAGAGAAAAGAATACACGATTGCCGTAGTTTAACGGAGAGAGAGAGAGAGAGAGAGAGAGAGAGAGAGAGAGAGAGAGAGAGAGAGAGAGAGAGCGCCCGCAAGAGAGAGAGAGAGAGAGAGAGAGAGAGAGAGAGAGAGAGAGAGAGAGAGAGAGAGAGAGAGAGGGGTGGGATGGGGAAAGAGGTGAGAAAAGTTTAATATCACATTGTTGCCTTCATTTATCATTGTCGTATATCCAAATGCGAGATTTTCAGGATAAGAAAATTACTGTTTCATTTCGGGCCGGATATTTCAATGTTGTCGATATAATTACAATATGTTTAATTCCTCTAAATCCATATAACTATTTTAGGAAAAGGAAAAAGACTAAGATCAATCGATAGCCCTATCAAATTCTATAAACATACATGAAAATCTACTTGATTTTCATAAACAACAGAGTTGAATGACGGGCACGACATACATGTGTTTATAATGTAACCTACCGTTTAATGTCAGTAAGTATGATTACATTTACAAGTACAATTTTCTATTTCATGTTCGGTTGTGTCTTGTTTTTCGTAAGCCTTTTACAGCATTTTCAACACAGTTAGGTCATATCAGTCAGTGCCAAAGAGAGTAACAAACACACAAAAAGGAGGAGAGAGGAGAACGATAGATGTTTGAAAAAGCAAACACACACCAGAGTACCCGCGGAACCCCCACACGGTTGTGAACTCAGTCTGTCCCGAGCAGGTTGGGAGACATTAAATTAATAGTCAGCTGTCCCAACAGTAGGGGTGCACCGTCCACGCTGTTGGGTTGGCGATCAAACGCAACACACTATCACTATCACGATCAGGCATATTTTATGAGTGTTGTACTTACCTCTCATGTCACCTACACTGTCTTTTGTCCAGTCTTTTTTAAATCTTATTTTATCGGCGTTATGAAGTGAAATTCGAAGTGGTTAGGCGATTCATCGTAGTGTAGTGCACAGGAGACTAGTGGTTCGATTTCCAAGTGGAAGAATTTGTTATGGGTATCTCATAAATTGGTCTAAAAACACATTTATATATATTCTGTATCATATTCTATTATGTGTGCAACTAGTTATATTCTTTTTTCAAAAGTGTGATCAGCAACCACAATGATTTTCTGTTTATGAATGCGTTCATTTGTCAAATTATAATACATGACATGTATATTACATGCATTTTGAAATTATTTTTTTTACATTGAATAGGCCAGTATGCATAAAACGCGTCAATGTATAATCTGTCGACTCTTTTAAAGTTATTTTATTGTGCCACCAGGGAGTGGGCGAAATTGGAAGTAATCCTCACTATTATTTACAGAATACTGTACGTTAAATAAGCAGGTGTGCATGAAACGGCTCATCGCGGGAGCTGCAGAAATTATTTTTTTTTACTGTGATGTGCATAGAGCCCCCAAGGAATGGACGCTATACAAGTGATCTCCATTATTTCATGTATCATTATTTCAATACCTTAGAATTACAACACCAACAAAACCTATACCATATCTTTGTGGATTTTAAAAAGGCCTTCGACAGGGTCTGGCATGCAGCCTTATGGGCAACCATGAGG
>NW_004797288.1:1810971-1855775 GCF_000002075.1 Aplysia californica | reverse complement strand
CTGACCACAGTGAAAAGATGAAAACTAAAATGGTATGGGCATGTCACAAGATCCACAGGACTAACCAAAACAATCCTGCAAGGAACCGTACAAGGAAAGAGAAAGAGAGGAAGGCAGAGAAGGAGATGGGAGGACAACATTACAGAGTGGACAGGAAAGACGATGGGTGACAATCTGAGGAGAGCAGAGGACGAAAATAGATGGCGAGAGCTGGTTTTCCAATGCAGTGGTGCCCCAGTGGTTGCCCCAACCACGGGATAGAAAAATAAGAAGAATTACAATGTTCTATCTGCTCAGTACCTAGTTTTAGAGAAATTTGAAGTAAAAATCTTATTTTCACATGTCAAGCTTTTTCGAAAGCAAATCTTTGAACATACTTCTGTCCCCGTCGTTTTATGCGATTCTGTTAATTTTAACAAAGAATGATAAAGGAAAATAATCAGAAATTATGCAAAAAATGATAACATTTTGCTAAATTATGCGGGGTGCATAAAACCACGGGACAGAAACTTAAACGCAGGTGTTTTTACGCCCCCTTAGACACAATTTACATCGTCTTGGAGGTGAGCTTCGACCGTGCCTGTCGGGGCAAAACAACTCCGAGAGGGAAACAACATCGCAGTAGTAAGAGTAAGACTAGGGTACACATTAATTTTTTTTTAACCCACCAAAAAAAAAAGGAATCAAACTTCCATTTTGGAAGCCAGCAGGTAAGGCAAGGGATCAGAGGCGGTTTTCGCTGCCTAGAGGTAAAGGTGATCGCATCTCATTCAATAGGTCCTGGGTTCGAGCCCGGATGGTCACGCAAATTCTTCTTCTCTAAATTGTCTCCTTTCCCCTCTACACCTAGCCTTCTCGGACAAGGGCGAAAAATCTCAGAGGTCCCGTGTGCAAGTTGCGCGCGTTAAACTAAAGAGACTTGGCGATCCAAAATCTATAAAAGTAGGCTTCGGCTGCCACCCGGGCAAAATTCCAAATTTCCTACCAACTGAAAATGTGTCCCGCGCGCTCATATGACCTTTCTACATATTTCATTTAGTTTAATTAATGGACTGTTGGGAATGTCACTTCCCATTACACGTACAATCTACATCTACAAGACACATTGTCACCCGGTTCTCAATAACAAGAGAACAGTGGAAAAAAAAACGATATTCAAAACACTTCAATGTTTTTTCGTTCCATTTTTTAGTTGGATCTTTATTTGAAAGAAAGATGTACAAATGTGTGTGTAGTATGTGATAAATTAACGATATGCCAGACGCATTACACAGATGTACAAATGGTACTCAGCATAACAGATACGTACTGCGCATGCACATACACCCTTTATTTGATACCTTATATTTATAACATAACGTGGTTCAGCAGAAGGTCAGCTGATTTCTCTGCCCTCCCACACACAGGACCAATGTTTATCGACAAAAATCCCTAACCTTACCAACTTTAACTGCAAGAACGCTATTCCCCTGAGGGTACAAAAAAAGCTCCAAATAAAACTAAAACAATCTCAATATCACAAAAGGAATCCTCCTATTCTTACTCGTTTAAACTCACAAGGAGATTGGAACAAAGTTTGTTCAAAAGAATATCTGTGAATTAGTTTTTTTAAGAGAATTCACAGAATAATCAATAATACTCTTGAGTATGTTCTTATTTATGCCTGGAAACAGATCAAGACCACAGTAAAACTAGAAGAGTAGGCACAGACTGAACCAGAAAGCAACTAAACTACCTCCCCTCTCTTAAAAAGACACCCACTACTGTGGCTGGGTATGTTGGAAGAAGGTGACCCTGAGGCTTGAATCTGTACCTTTGATTACACGGCTCAATACGGAAGAAACAAGGTAATCAGTGTCACCATGTATTGGCCCATCTATGCAAGTTAAATGAACACTAAGACAGATAACTTGTAAAAACAAAAGTTACTGTCCTACTGTTACAATATCTTGACATAGAAGTGCAAGATAAAGTGTAGAAGTCTACACTTTACCATTGTCTGGAACTTAATAAAGTTGAACATGCAAGTATGCAATGTATTAATATAATGAAAAAACTATAGGCAACATAACGCAAAAATTGACACTCACACACATTCAAACAACAGGACAATGCACACTAGCACACATATTTACCTTGAGAGCAGAGAACAGAATTTGACAGATCGCAGTGCGCATATACCCCATGTCTTATTTCAAAGACAAGGTGAAGGGTTAATAAGTTAACATGAAGTTCGAGGGCAAAGATACATGGTAGGCAGAGGACTTACATTCCTTGTCTCACGAAAAGAAGGTACAACAATATAACTTTAAGGAAAACAATAAAGTTGGCTCACTGCAAATGGAGAGTCTTATTTACTCAGTGGGCTGGTCACATTGTATTTAAAGACTATACTATGTTGGAACAAAGTTTGGTTGAATTTACTGCCCCTAAATTTTAAACTAAATGTACTGTAAACACAGAATAAAACTGTACATTTTCTCAATATTATATAAAGAAAAAGGCAGTTTGTTTCTCCCCTGGGGACCACGCACTACAGGGGTGTCCTTTCAGTCATGGAATATATTAAATTGTTTTACACTTTCTGACTAATGCTCCTAGCCATCTGGAGAAGAAACACTGCACTTTGACTAAAAATTACAACCAGTGCCGAGATAATTTTGAGAATAACCTTGTCACCAAAGTCACATTACCAGGGAAAAAACAATGCAACGATAACTCATGGCCGATGTCACCGTAAACAGTTTTCAAACTACATCTTTATTTTCATTTCCCCAAATCGAACCAGTCACAAATTTGGTCTTTACTCTGTGAGTACATTGAAAAGAAAAGAGAACAGATTACATAGAGACATACAAGGCATATCAAAGCACAATCCTTATAAAATAAAGCTACAAGCACAAAGACAGCCAACAGCATAACAGACAAAAACCATTTGAAATTCAGTCAAACATGGAACAAAACTCGGTAAACCTGCCAAGTCGGGCGGACATAATACATGGAATTTTTTTTTTTTTCGATGTGAAAATAAACAAGAACAAGAAAATGAAAAATGACATACAATCAAGCATTTATTCGCTTTTGGTTTAGCCACATGTCTACAACTACTGTTCAACAATAGGCACTTAGACATGATCTTAAACAAATAAGAAAAAAAAACCCAACTCCTGAGTAGGAGATTATACAACCCTAAATGACAAATATGAGAAATTGCATTGAAACAAAATGACTGTCTAGCTTATATTCATCTTCCATTCACATTGAATTAGACCCTTCTGTACTGTGCAAGTAAATCCTAGCCAAGCATTTATTTTGTCAAGGTGGACAAACTTAGTTTGCATAAAACAAGAAAAACATTAATGTAAAAGGAGAAAACATAGCTTCCTTATGGCAGTTTCTGTTGAAACTGACAGAAACCTAACGGCTAGAAAGAAAAATCAGACAAATTTCTCAATTGTTGTGGAATGCAACGTTCATATATGTAAACAGAGTGCAAGTAAGCATACTGCTAAAAATCTTATTGACATGAATTTATACTGAGAGTCCCAAAAGGTATCTTTAATCAAGTTCATAAATCGAAGAACACATATTTGACTGTTCATGACCCAATTCATTCCTTAAATATCTTAAACTTTTTAAAATAAATATCAACATAAGGAAACTAAAAAAAATATGGTTGTTTGACATCTGCAAGTGATAAGTCTATATATATTTCAGAGCAAACATATGCTCCAACAAAATTCTAATGCATCTGAGGTTGCAACTGTCAAATGTACACCTTCATTCCACGCCATATGCTCTGCTGTAGCACCTATGCCATAATGCCAAATACAGGGTTGTGGCGACATATGCTGGGGCCATACTCGTCATAGTCCGCTTTGGTGTGACATACTTGGTAGAATTCAGGCTGTGGAGATCACACATACAAAGATATTTAAGACACTCTTACAAAGGTAAACATGTATGTCAATGGCTAAGATGAGACAGACTCACATGTGATAAATTTAGAAATATATTAACTTTCCTTCTAAAATGATTGCACATTTCGTTGTGCTGATTTTGAAAAAAAAATCCAACAGAATTGCAGATAGTATCAGCAATATTGGTAGAAGGGTGGGACTTGTCATATATGTATGCATGATTTTTTTTGTCAAGGGCCGCACACAGGCCCCCAGCAGGGATAGAGTCCCGGTGGCGTTTCATAGGGTGAAGCCTACAAAGAAAATGAAATTTAGTGCTTATAAAGAGTTGAAATCGGCATTTGGAAGCCTGTTAGAAGAGATTGCCAACAACCCATAACACCTATTAAAATTTTTTTTTACCAAGGTTTTGTCTTGTTTGATTTATTCATTGACAGGTCTTTCTCTTGCTGGCAACGTTTAAAATCAGGTTCCCCTTGCTATTGCTAGTATAATTCAATTAATTTGTTATCGCACCATTGACGGCAGGCAAATCTGGGAATAATGAATAAACATGTACCTTAACTCACTGAAGAGTGGGCCTTTTTCAGGTCTTTTTTAGTTTTAATAGAGTTTTTACGGTGCTCCCAACTGCATAAGGTCATTTGAGCGCCAAGGGGTGGAAGTAAACAGAAAGGTCCTTACAGGGAATTAGATTTACTCTGCTCACCTCTCTAGCTTCAACAGCACAAAGTCTGCTTCGACTGTCAAGGCACCCCGGAAATAGCGGGTCACAAGAATTTAACAAACATACAAAAAAAGTAGAGGAAAATGATGATAGCAAGGATTAGGAAAGAAAAAGCAGCAGTTCCCTGTTGCAGTTCAGGCACAATTATGAGTATGACATTGATGAATCAGCCCATTTACAATTCTACTGTACATGAGAACATGTTAATGTCCCCCCTTTGGGAATGGCCTAAAGATACTTCAGTCAGTAGCACCGCCACGGGGGGGGGGGGGGGGTTCGGGTCTACATGCGCTGAAGACTGGCATTTTTGGGGGTTTGTCAATATTTCAAACACCCTTCTCAAAGACAACAACCACCATTTTTACACACATAACAGATCTAAACATGTCTAATATTACACAAAAAAAGGGAAATGCAATATCTTTTATAGTTTTTTAGAAATTATTTTTAGAAAATGTGCTTAAATTTGTTGCTCGCCAACATTTTTTGACGTAATGTCTTTTTTTAAATAAAAAAAGCCAACAAAATCCCCCAAAATTAACCTTGTGCGTGTCTTTTATTGGGTATTGTGTTTCAAAATGAATAAAAAGTCCAAACTCATGAATAGGCAGGTAATCCCATGGTAATCCTTATATTAGCTAATCCACTTCAGAGTGATAAAAACAGGGCGGAATTTTTCATTTGAAAGCCTAGTCTAGATCTAGAACATTTTCTAACAGAATCAGTGCTTTGATTCTCATTTACATTGAAATCAGGATTCCCATGGTCTAAAATATCATAATCAGGATTTTCTGATCAGTCAAAGTCGACAAACACTTGATTGAAAAATGTTTGCTTTTTGTGCTGCCAAGTGGGTGGTTGGCGGGTGCTCAGGTGTTTCCTACGAAACAACTCTCGTCACGATCTCTCCTCCTTCTTTTTTGTGTTTGTTACTCTATTGTAACACCTAATCTTCGGCACTTGTACGACCTTATTGTGTTGCAAGTGTCGAAAAAACGCTTACTAAAACTAAACGTGCTGCCATTGTACTGACAAAGTGTTGCGAGAACAGACATGTCAGAGAAACGAAAGTAGGGCCTCAGTGTGATTAACTTTCCTTCCGGGTCGATAACTCAAAAAGTTTCCAGCCAATTTCCGCTGAAACTTCGCACAAAATGAAACAAAGGTCAGCTGCACGGTAAGAGATGGTTCACTCAGCTTTTGCGCGCATACTTTACCGAGGAGAAAACGCGAAACTTGTGCTTGCACGGAGTGCATGAACCGCCTCTCGGTAAAACATTGGTGCTAGCAAATGCAGCGAGAAACGTCTCCAGTTAGTTAACGATAATTACCTAACATATACCCTCCATTTTCACGTTTGAATGTCCAATGTCACAACCTCGTAACACTACTTCGAATTACTCTTGATTTTAGAAGTTTTAGTGTTAATTTCTTTCACTGCAGCCCTTCTTACGCCCTCGTAGAATCATCGCACTGACAATTTCTCTAGCTCTAGACAAATTTTTTTTAAAGTTTCTTCTTGATAGTGATTTTCTTCCTAAATTAACAAGTCAGTTTACTTGATCAACATGAAGATTTTCCAGCTGTGGAATACAAAGGGGAGTATGGATCCTTTGCTATGGCATCTCAGTAGCTCTAAGTTATTTCACTTTTTTAAGGATGGAGTTTATAATGATGAGAAAGCAAGTGCGGTACTGTCAGAAAGTACAGATTTCCGTAAAAGTACATAAGATTGAAAGCACTGGAGTAACAGAGTAGGAGAAAAATAAAAGGAATATAAGGTGTTAACAAGATACAGCACAATTACAAAAAAAAAGAATGAAAAAGAAAAAAAATTCAAAGAATTTAAATCCCCCCCCTGCGAAAAAAAAAATCTCATAAATTAGACCGCTGTGGTAGACCCCTCACATCCCATAACAATCTACTCACTGTGGAAGCCAACATGGAGCCACCAAACCAGACAGCATATCTCTGCATGTGGTGGGTGATCACAGAGACATCAATGGGCTTCGGCTGGAAACGAAAGAAAAACACAAGGTGAAGAATATTAACAATTTACCAGTGTATAGTTTAAGATGTTACGCAATATTTGCTATTTTGCCTATTTTGAGAGGAAGTCTCAGCCTGCTAATGATATACTCTCAGGGCTGCCTACCTCAAAGTTCCCATTTCAGGTAGATTCAGGGTCATTTTCAGATAGACTGGCCCAAAATCAGGTAGTACAAAGACAAAGAAGGAAAAAAAAGATGATCGTTGCCCCACCGAACACGCTTGCTTTCCATGATACATATATTGGGTAATTATATTTTGAAAACTTGTTTGTGCATGCAGTATTGGGTAATTATATTTTGAAAACTTGTTTGTGCATGCACATGTGTGTGTGTGTGTGTGTGTGTGTGTGTGTGTGTGTCTGTGTGTGCATGTTGCCATGCTCTCGCATGTGCCTATATATGTAATATGTGCGTGGGGAAGGAAGAAGGTGTATGGGTGTGCACAAGTTAAGAAGAACAGTGTGTATAATGAAATGAGGCGAGGCTGGGTTTTTAAAAAAAATCATTTTATGGACTATCGTTCAAGGCACCTATCATTCAGTATTGAATCTGGAATTGAGTGCAGGGTGATTGCCAAACTGACTTCAAAACCCCTAGCCCATAGCAATAGAAACTAAATTAAAACATATTTCCTGACACTAGCATAGGACACCGATAGGTCCTTTGTGACTTAGGTATGACAGACAATTAATTTTAACTAGTTTTACCCTAAACATACAAAATGAATCCTGTTCTGGGCCTGAGGAGAGGCCAGAAGAACACTAACTGCCAAAACCATGTTTGGTTTCAGAAATCACAGATTATAAAAAGTATGCAAGACAAACTTATTTATAAAACCTTTATAGTTAGGCTCCCGGCAGAGCAAAAAGTGAAAATAAAAGAGAGTGTGTACCGATATAGCCGGAGCTGGAAGGACTGTGAAAGTGTGGGGTGTAGTGATGCAACAAGCCATCATGATGCATAGGTATCCAACACAGAGCTTTCCGATGGTTGGGGGCATTTACTCATTGCCACTATTCAATTTGTCATCACTGACAAATCCGACAACTCCGGGAACACTAACCTTGAAGATATAATCATCAAGCCTGTGCTCTAATGTTCCTTCATTTACGCACTCGATTGTCGAAGGTCAAAACCACGTCCACTTATCGTTTTTATTTTAGCATCAGTTTCTTGCACCGCGGCCTTTTCCTGCTGCCGTAGACTGTATAGCATCAAACACCTCCCCTCAATTCCGACGCCCTGCAAAGCTCCTACTTTGAATGAACTTTGATATGGCTTTCCCCAACAACTACCGGTTGGTCCCTTGCTTATGCCGTACTCACGAACTCTCACAGGTCCATTGACCGGTCACGATGACGGGCCCGACAATCTAGAAATTGGAGGACGCTTGTTTTCTTTTTCTTATTCTTTCTTGTCATTATAGTGACATCAGTGAGAATATCGATTTAATGTTTATGGCTACACTATGTTTTTTAGGCAAAAACTGCAGGTTACAAATTTTTATTAACTAAATCTAACGTCAACGAACTATCATTCGACAATTCTGAGCGGTAACGAAAGCGAAAGTAGATTTTGATTTTCCCAATGGAGTCTCAGTATTACACCTACACTTCCGATTGCCACCATAGCCGCTCATTCGCGCGAAACGTACTCTCGGACTGGGGAAAGCCAAAAGTAATATCACAAACGCGACCAGTAAAACATGAACTCAGACGGCTTTTCAGATTTGGTTTCGGGGACTTTGTGCATTTTCTCGGGTCCCGGGTAATAAATTCCCGCAGTCCCCCTGCGTAGAATCCTTATTTGGTACTGACCTAGGCTTTCTCAGTTCTAGGTACTGACCAATTCTCTAGACCAAGACAGATTTTAGAATGTTATGCTTCGATACCGATTTTCCTTCTAAATTCCCAATTCCGTTTTCTGGATAAATGAATTAAATGCAAAGATTTTCCAGCCGCAGCAAAAAAACTGAAGATAGAAAGAAAGAATGAATGAAAGGAAGGAGGAAGATTATCTATCGTGAGTAGACAGATTTCGGCCGATATGCACTTGTAAAATTATTGCCGACCGAACGGCACAGATAGACTCGTAGACGAGTGTACGAACTGCGCAATCTGGCAGTTTCTAAGACAACTTATTGCCGAGAGTTGCTGTAAATATCTGACAAGTTACGGAGGCAAGTGCTGATCTCTCTCTCTCTCTCTCTCAACGCATGGAGTTGATATGATGATGCGGCAAGTACGGAACTTTCGGAATGTACGGATTTCCGTAAAAACAAAGAAGAATGGAAGCACTGCAGAATGGTTTTTTTCTTTTTATTCTCTCGGCACCCATCGAAAATCCAGTAGTTTTGACACCTTATCGGTATGTCGGTAGAACAGGCCCAAAATCGGTATCTACCGGAAAAATCGGTAGATTTAGGCAGCCCTGTACTCTGCATGATTACAGCTTCTCCACTAAATATCTGAACAGAAATAGTATTTTATATACCCATAAGACAAAAAAAATGATTCCTCTCAACTTAAAGGTCTTAAAAAATCTAATCTATAACAAGATCTGGATAAACATTATATTAAAAGAAAAAAGGAGGGAAGGAACCTCAAAAACGTACTGTAACAACTGAAGCCAAAAGCAAAATTCCCAAACTTCAAATCTCCGTTGACAAAAAAAAAAAAACATACCTTGATGCGACCTGCACTGAGATCCTCACTGACTTTGAGTCTTGCATCAACTACACGCTTCACATCCCTTTGAATCTTTCGTCCAAAGTCTCGGAACATGGTCGAACCACCAGACAGAACAATGTTCTGTAATAGAAACCAAAATGTATTGCATGAAGAACTTAACTACAAAGAAAAATAACCTAACACATGGAGGATGTCATTTGACAATCTGCACCAAGGAATGCCAGATAGCCACAAAGTTGATGCATGGTTCAAGATGAAGAAATCAAAAACATTTTGATTTATATGAATGAAACAAGAGATGCCAGCCAAGGAAAACTGTTCAAGCAACATGTATCACCGCCACGCTAAAAAAATCCATGCATTGTAACCACAAAAAATTAAATGGCTTCCTGGGAAAATAACAATTAATTCATAAAGTGAACAGTAAAAGGAACAAATCTGTTGCCAAGCTACATTTTTTTTTTGCAGAGTAAGAACAACTTAACTTTTTTTCTTTCCTTTTCCATTATATTATGGAGAACATCACATACCGAGACAGAAAAGTGGGTATTGCGGGAACTTATAACTTATATCCACATGATAACTTGCTTTTCATCAGTAATGGGAGGCAATCCAAACAAAAAGAAACAAAACAAAAGAAAACATAGATCTCAGATGCCCCATGGACATCTGGAGGCTTTACCTTATACAGTCCTCTCCTCACATCAATGGGGCAGTTCTGAATGACATCATCAACAACTTCAGAGATCGGTGCCTCAAAGTCAGGATTAGAAAACTAAACGGTTGGAGGGAAAGACAAAAGTTTACATTCACATTCTGACTTCTGTCAAACAGAATAAACAATTTTTGAAAAGGTGAAATAATATCAATACAAATGCAGCACTAAACTTGCGGATGTATTTTTAAATAAACATAAAACCACCACTGAAAATGACTTAAGAGCCACATCACGGAAGCATTTCTGTGGGACTCTGGAAAAATTAAAGGTATCTCAAATGCTTAGATATTCTTTTAGACAAAATCTTAGTACAGGAAGCACCATCAGTGAGGTACAAAATAACCATGAAATACGTCATAGAATACAATTGTCTATAAAATGGGTCAATATTACAGTATGCAGAATTATCAAGGTACAGCTATATAACCACAAATCCTGCAAATACTGTATATTATGTCGTCCGAGTAATTACCTCAGGATGGAAGAAGATTTCAGGTCCCAAGAATCTCTCGTAACCAACATCAACACTGAACTTGCTCTTGCTCACGGCATTAATGCCTTCGAATTTCTTCATCCATTTGGCAGGGTCAGAATCATACTTGGCAAACTCTTTGGCAATGTCAGGGCACACGTAACTGTAACGCTCCTAGTGGAAAAATGAAAATAAAAAAACAATGATGAAAACTACTGTAAAAAAAAAAAAAAAACAGCCTTTATTAGAATAGGACCACACAGTTAATAAAATAGTACTGAAAAAAGAAAGAAAGACCAGCCTAATGTTAAAGTAGTATGAGGAAGAACTTAAAAGAGCATCAAACAATCAGAAGTGAACAAGTTCAAAATAGTAATCACTTTAAAAGAAAGTAAACATGAAACAGAGAATTACAGCTAAAGTTCAAGAGAGCTTTTTGACTGCTGCTTCTTTTGGGTGTGTTGCGTTCACGATAAAAACCTTCTATTTCTCTTTCTGGAGTACTTAAAATTTGATCTAATACCTTAACACATTACACACTACCTCGCCCGTGAATTTCCTTTCGCTTTTCACCTTAACTCGTCCAGTCCGACCAGGCATCTTTACAAACGAAGTCTCACCTTAACGAGACTCTGGGGCCGAGATTTTGTTTTACATACTTATTGCAATTGTTCTTCCTTCGTTTGATACTGAAACTAAATTTTTCGGACCAGTAGCGTTAATATTAGAGCTGATCGAAGCGTGATCGCGTTTCCGACATTTCGAAGGTGTCCCGAGTTGTTGAAAAGCAACACAATCGAGTTTGAAAAAGGAAATAAAAATGGATTTGAGCAAGAACAAGCAAATGACAAATCAGATGAATCAGATATTGATGAAACATTGTAGAAAGAGTTAATCAGATGAAGAATTTAGATCTATGGCCCGACCGCAAGGCTGACAGTGTGAGTGACGGGTCGGACACCCCGATTCAAAAAAGTTAGAACATTTCCTACACATTTTTCCTAAACTACATTCATATTTTGTCTTTTTAACATTTATTTTTTTCAGGATTTTTGGAATTTGTTTAGTATTTTTTTTAATGTGTTTTTTAAACGCTTGTATTCACGGGAGTTGGTTCCTTCCCCTTGTTTAGGACGTGGGGGTAGGCTTCCCGTTCAGACCCTTTAAAAAAAAGATAATTTGAAGTAGAACTGTAAAGAACAGAGAAATGTCAAAACATACCTTAATTGCCTTGGCAGTCTCCAGTGACTGCTCAGGGGGGATGCCCACCTCTCTCTCTCTCAGAAGCTGCTGGATGAAGTAGGTGATATCACGGCCAGCAATAGGGATGTGCTTGATGCAGCTACCGATGACGTAGCCCTCAGCCTGAAAACATAGGGTGAAACAACAGTATCATGTAACTGAACCTGAAAATTATACCAAACAGTGAGCAATAACAACACAATAATTAAGCCTGACATTTTTCAAATTCTTTTTCTTACCTCTTAAGATCAAACTTTAAATGGGCAGACTTTTTGAGACAGGAAACAGAGTAAAACAAAAGCAAAGCAAAAAGAACAAAGCCAAACTGCCTTTTATGGTAGTTATGCAGCCGCACAACCGTGTTTTGTCAATTGCAAACAAACACTCAACCAGTCTTCCTCTTCAGGTTTCCATAATTCCGGTTTACATACTTATGCTGTCGTTATGCAGAACTGTGGCTTTAAGTACACATGCATGTCTCTGTAAATACATGACTACAGTGCCATGCCCTCGAGATCTGATCAATAAGGGTAAGTGAAACGACTACTGAAAGAGCAGAACTTTTTACAGAACAAACATAACAACTGCTCAGTGTAAGACTCCATTTGAAATAGCGTATGGCGGAGTCTTACACAAAGCAGTCGATAAGAACACCAACCACGTAAGAAAGAGGGATTGGGGGAATATGATAATGTCTCCTCCGTAATATTTATACAAATTCCATTTCACCAAGAATAAAATACCCTACAGAGCTGTTACATACCACTGGGATAACGTGAGTCACGCCGTCCCCTGAGTCAATGACAGTGCCCGTCAAAGTTCTCTCTCCCACTTGCCGGGAGGTCCAAGAAGCAGCCAGAGCAAGGACAGCCTGAACAAAAGTTGAGAGAAAAGATGAATGCATAATTAGCAGAACTTATATGAACAGGTTTCTTTATTCAAAATTTAAAAAATGTTCATTTTCTTCATTAATCTAGTAACAACTACTGCTGGCTCACTTTGGCACTCACAAAAATGGTTCATCTTTTATTACACTATTGCAACATTTGTTACTCTTGAAAGTACTTTAGGGGCTCTCGTGGCCTAGAGGTTAAGGTGTTGGCCTCTCATTCAAAGGTCCCGGGTTCGATTCCGGGTAGCGACCAAAAAATTTTCTTCTCTAAAATTGTCTCCTTTCACATCCTTTCCTGATCTCTAACAATGTTCTGTTGTCTGCTTTCATTTCCACTTTCTGCCCCCACCCCCTCACCTCCTTTGCCCCCTCCTCTGGGCTCCTGACTCTTTCTGCAGCCTTTCTACTGCTACTCCTTGGCTTCTCCTAACTGCTGTCTTTCTGCCACACCCCTGATCTTCTGGTAGGAAAGATCTACACCTAGCCTTCTCGGACAAGGGCGAAAAATCTTGGAGGGCCCGTGTGCAAGTTGCGCACGTTAAAGATCCCTTGGTGGTCTAAAATCGATAAGAGTAGGCTTCGGCCGCCACCCGGGTAAAATTCAAAATTTCCTACCAACGAAAAAATATTAGGTGTGTCCCGCGCGCTCATATGACCTTATGCAGTTGCGAGCGCCGTAAAACCCTATACTAAACAAACAAAACAAACAAAGTACTTTAGAATATTTCTGCTAATTATGCATCTTGTAGAAAAAGACTCTCCAGAAGTGAACTTTCATTCTCAACCCTTACAAATGTAACAAGAAAAGGATATCCATCCATGTTATCAGTTTCTAATCCAGCCTAAAAATTTATAAAACCAACTTTCAGGAATAATCTAAGATCACACATTTTCTGTGTTTCACCTTACTGGCACAATCCTCGTGCCTTTTTTTTGTTTGTAAAAACAATTCAATTTCATTTTAAAAAGTAAATCAGAAACTGAATACTGACAATGGCAAACCAGTTGAATAATTATCTTTTAACAGTATGTTAATAAAGGAACTATTGCATTCGCTGTAGTCTATAAATTTACCTGCACAGCAATATACAAGCCTGGGACATTGAAAGACTCAAACATGATCTCAGCAGTGTACTCTCTGTTTTCTGGAGTGTTCAGAGGTGGTTCTGTCTGGAAATGACAAATTAACAAAAAGAATTTTAAACAACCATCACTGTGAGATTGCACAACTTTAACAACATTATAACGACACACTGGTAGTGTACATGCAAATTATTTTTTAGGGTGCTCATTTTTTTTTTTTCATTTTGATTTCTCTTCAATCATACGCTTCCTATCTCATTCAATTTTTTTCAAACTGTGGCTTGTTGATTCTGACATTTCCCTGAGTGTGAAAGACCTGAAAACTAAAAACAAAGAACGAATACAGGAAGGGGTTATTGCAATTTTAAAACTATATCATACGGAAACATAACAAAATTCACAAACAAAGGCACATTTATAAGACACCATTATCCTTGGGTGATTGATTTGAAAAAAGATACAATCGTCAAAGTACGACTTTAACCATGAATCAATCAAATTAGGTCAAACACTTTCTAGTCCCAATTTATTTTATTCATGACCTTAAATAATTATAATAATAATATAATAATAATAATAATTGCATTTATATAGCGCATATCCATGCTCAAGAGCTTGCTCTATGCGCTTTACAACTATTATTACCCCAGCAGACCCTCTGAGAACACTCAGAAACATTTTCAGCTTCCGCGGAAGCATACAGTGCAAGCTGCTGATTTCACGCGCTCAAACACTATCAAACTGACAAGATCTTTCACCGTCTATAGCTGGGTACCCATTTCCACCTGGGTGAAGTGAGGAAAATTTGTGCAAAGTGCCTTTCCCAAGGACACAACGTCGGGCCCCTGACGGGATTCGAACCCACGACCTTACGGTTGCGAGTCCGAGAGCCTAACCGCTAGGCCACCGACGCCACAAAGAGTAGTGATACTATGTGTTTTTATAAAAAACAAAAACACTACACACAATTTTGAGCAATTCTGATAGATGATTAAAAAGATTTGACATTATTCTAATATTTCTGAAAATCAGTATTCATATACGAACACCATTTCAGCCTCACATCAATGATATTGAGTTCTAACATGACAATAGCAAATAAATTCCTTTAATAGTGTAAGTTAACAAAAAGCTACACAGTAAAAACAAAAAACTTAAGAATAAAAAATCAAAGAAAGAGGAAATGAACTGGGCTGTACAAGCATGTACAGGAAAGTCAAAGTTTGCTCTTACCAGCAAAAAGTAATGATCCTCTGGTTCTGCCCTGAGATATTTGAAAATTGCCTGCTCATAAAATCGTTCCATCAAGTCCCAGTCTTCGATTATACCATGGCGAATTGGCCACTGACAGAAAAGAAATGAAACACAATGTAAGTAGGGTTATCTTACAAAAGTAGTCACACGAGGAATCAATATTAAAATGCATCACAAAGCAGTCATATTTTCACATAAGATATGGGTATTAAAATGTAAGCCACTGCAAAATTTCATTTGCCTTTTCACAATGTAACATTCTGGCCACTGACATATATAAGTAGACAAATCACCTCAACAGATTGAGAGCATAACTCCTAACTAATCTAGTAATGTTAAAGAATTTTCTGAAAAACAATTACACTGAAATTTTTAAACTCAACTTGGGGTCACAAAATTATCTATTTTCTTCAAAGTAAGCCCTATATGCAACTGACAAGCCATTGAGCCTTTTATCAAAAACTTTAGAGATGTGTCTACCCTACTTTCCGATGTTTACCATGAAAAAAAAATGGCCCAGTTTCTTGAAATTAACTTTCTCTTCGCGCCATTTCTATCCTTATGATGTCTGAAATGTGTTAATTGTCAAATGAGAGGAAAACATTTGTCCGCAGTTGCCTCGCTGTTCCACTGGAACAATAATCCAATACCAGTTGGACACATCTCAATGACTTGGCTGGGGAACTAGTGGCAGTAAAAGAGTAGTAGCTCAGCAAACATGAAAAGTGCATATATACAATATACAGTATAACCCAGATAGGTCGAACACAGAAGACTCGAAATCACACATCCGCCAAACTGTGTTTTTTTCCTTCTTGATCTTTGTAAAAAAAATTACGCGAAGCTCGAACACAAACACAGAATGGTTAAAGTAATTACCCCGTCATAGAGGTCTAAAGTCCATGTCCTTTGAGATGCACTTGAGACAAGATAATAATAATAATTAATTAATTTTTTTAATGAAAAAAGGCAAGGTCTGCAAAATACCACCTTCCCCCTCCACAGAAGCAGCTAGCTGTGCTATTTTTAGCGCGTTGCTCCACACGCTTGCCTAGGTTTATGTGGAGCGGGCGAGAAGATGGGTTGTACATCAGTCACACATGATCTATTGTTCTACTCCTAAAGTAGCAATCGCAATCTTTATTGCTTCCCCTGATTCTCTAACACAGCCCATTCCATAACACTGTTCACATATCCCTCAAACTACAGATCCCTCGAATTATTGAGGCCAGTCCCAACAAATTCGAGCTATCCGTGTTATACGGTATATCTTTTTAGCAATAAACAACCGACAAGTAAGATGGGGAATTTTAAGCCACAACACTTTGATTAAAGCATGGAGTATTCTGAATACCTTGGTGGCATATGGTGGCTGATTAATGGCTTCATCTCCAATGTAGAAATCGAGATCTTCCACTCCTTTCCCAAGTCGTTTCTTTGACTGGTCTCCAACACTCGCTGACTCTTTGATGGCTATGGCTGAGGGAATAATGAACTGCGGTTCTGTGTTCCCTGCATAGCCCATCTTTGAATACCTGAAAATATGGAGAAGAAATTATTATTTCCAAGCCATATTATATCATATGCTGCTGACGTATAACACATAGCAATTCCAAATAAATATAAAAACCTTTATGTATTCACGATGAGGTATTATCTTACTTTCACCAATGTCTTTTAAGCTCAGGTGTTGTTGAGTATCATGTAGCACTTTTCTTGTTCCTTAATAATATTACATGTGATCTCAACTTTATTACTTTATACCCATTGCAAATTATTACTTTCTAAAATATTTAAAGATTCAATTTGAACTATATTACATAAAGGCCTTACTGTGTAGTAATATTTCACATGTTTATAAAAATCTGCGGGGGTCCAGGGGAACATCAAAACTTATTTTTGGGTCAAGACCAAAAGCTTTTACAGATAGTTTTGTCGTATTTTAGAGTTGATCTTTTATGTGAATTCAGCGTGCTTCTTTCATTTAAAAACAACCTTGATCAGAAAAAGACAGCCCAAAAGTTTCTATGGCAACAATGCTGTCCAAAGGCAAAGGTAAGAGCAAAGCAGGAGCCCCATAATATAACGCTTTTCGCTCGACAAAGCAATTGATTTGGAAAATTCTGATTATTTTTTTCCAGTGACACTATCTCAGATTAAGAGCAATTCCAATTGATGAGAATAGCCCTGACAATGCTGATGACAGTGATGATACATGAGACTTTGAGTGGGCGTGGCAGGGGTAGTAAATGAGTCATTCATTAGTTTTAACTTGCCATCAACGTATATAATATATATATATAATATATATATATATTATATATATATATATATATATATATATATATATATATATATATATATATATAATATATATATATGCCCTTGCTGAAAACACATGGCAGTTAAGTCAGTCTGAATATAATCTTTTAAGAGTTCCTAGAAAAGGGGGTAAAAAATTAGCGGGAAAGATCGTTTGCCCACCTTACTCCATCAGTTTGGAACTCTCTTCCCCAACCCTTGAGATACAACATCTGAGTCTAAATTTTTAAAAACCTTTAAAGACACATTTAATGATATCATTTTTATCATATTTTATGTCAGTAGATTCATGTTCAGTACAATGTTATGTAAATGACTATGTATCCATTTATGTATTTTGCGAATTGCATTGGGTATATTATTCTATTATGTATGTATGTGCTCATTTCGTAACGATGTGTAAGCGTACACGTAAGCAAGTAGATGTGTGTGTGTGTGTGTGTGTGTGTGTGTGTGTGCACGCGCGCATGTGTGTGTTTGGCATGCATGAGTGTGTAATGTGTGCGTGAGTTTGTGTGTGTGTGTGTGCGTGTGTGAGTGTGTGTGTGTGTGTGTGTGTGTGTGTGTGTGTGTGTGTGTGTGTGTGTGTCGCGTGCATGAATATTGTTCGTACATGCATTTAAAGCGCCTAGAGCTGTGTTTTACACAGGAGTGGGTGCTATAGAAATGATCTTCATTATAATTAATTATTATTATAATAGTAAGGTACCCTCTCACAACAGGCGCTCTTAGTAAATTAATTCAGGTCCAGCAGGGCAAATCAGTGACAAAAAACTTCAGGCACAATACAGAGCAATTAGGCTTTGTTTATACTTATTCAAAAACTATTTATATTTTACTACAGATATATATATAAATCTAAAATCTGTGAAAGCCTGATCAAATAAAAGGAGCAAGAAAAGTGCTGTACTATAGACATGTATAAATACTGCCTATAGATCTGAAACTCTCAGTGAGATGAGTAGGGCTTCCTACTCACCTAGGCAGGCCAAACTAAAATAATACCCGATGAAGATATTTCCTGAATATTTTGAAGGAAGAGGCTAGCCGTACTGAAGGATGGCTAGACTGGAAGGCTAGCCCTACTTTATGATGGCTAGACCGACAAAAAGCAAAAAATACTGATTTGTAAATAAAATTTTAGTTTGTAATACCTAAAGTAGTTTTGTATTTGAGACAAAACCAAAAGGTGCCTATTATTGGCATGCATGTATTTTAAACCTGAATAATTACTAATGAGACCTGTGTACTCAACATTTTTCTTTATTTGTTGATTTCTCACTAAAATTGCCTCAAATTCTGGGTGCATTCCACTGCTCAGTGAAGGGTGGCCATTATTGAGAGACAACACTATATTGACACATTTGGTGTATACCCATTGATATTTCTCACTTTTCTCAGTTGAAAAGGAGAATGTTGAAAGTTTATTTGGAATCAAATTTCATTCAAAATGAAAAAGAAACAAATGAACAATAGTCATCTGAAAAAGCAAGTGTCACTTATAATGATTTAAAAGTATGACTTGCCTGCCAGTCTAGCCGTCCTTAAGTACGGCTAGCCTAGCCATCTAGCCCAGGGCTCCCCTTTTCAGGCCAGCTAAGACGTTCCTTCATCCTTTGATTTTTTATATATCTTAAAACGTATTTAAACCCTAGTTTTAGAAGCTTAAAGGGTTGTTGGGTTTTTTGTTCAATGTCTGACAAACTGATCCTCAAAAGTCAATTATATCTCCTAATTTTATAGTAAGACTTTTGCATGTAAACATTTAACTCACACGCACAAATTCACACAGTGACCATGACTACGACTGAATGGTAATGATTTTTAATTAACTAAAATAATAACTATAAGGTTTCATTGTAACAACAAGAAATAAATTACTAATATACACTTCTCAAACATTCCCACTGAGACCAAATCCACGCTCATTAACTCTATCTTCATCCCAATCTTGACGTACCAGTTCCAAACATGGACCCTGACCAAACGTCTGGACCGCAAGATAACAACCTGCTAGATGAGATGTCTAAGGAGAGCCGCGAACAAAACCAGACGGGACATGGTCAGAAACAACAAGATCAGAGAAATGACTTGCCTCCACTACATTCGAAGGAAAACAATCAGGTGGTTTGGAACTCAGATATATGGCACCTCACCAGCTTACCAGTAAAGCTTACTACTACAGAAAAGTATCAGGGTACACAAGGCAAGAGGAAGACCAAAAAAAGACCTGGATCCAGGGTGTGAAGGATACCCTGAGAAAATATCCAACCCAGCCAGGCCATCAAACTCGCAAGAGACAGGGAGCTTTTTCTCCCCTCGACGCCCTAGAGGTGCAAGAGGATGGATAAAGTAAAGTAAGCAAAGCAAGTCCACTTGGAGGGGGGGTGAAGAGTGGTCATGGTTGGGCCAATCAAAATTAAATGAAGTTGACAATGTAGGGGTCAATTCCGATTGTACTACAACTACAATACACAATACACAAAGAAAATACTTCATTATTCTTCAGAGCCATCCCAGAGTTCATATTCCAGTTTTTCCAGACTTTCAATTATTATCCCTCTTGATTATCTCATCAGCCTCCTGGATCACTTCCTTTTCATCAAATTTTAATGAAAATGCCTCTCAAGCTTGTTTTCATGCTAAATGATCAGTCTGTTGTTAACACAGTGTTTGTGGTTAGAGTTGGGTCGGGCTCGCAAATTCCGCGTCTGCGAGTAGCGAACTACTCCCTGGCACTACCCGCAAACGAACGGACGGGTAACGAGCCGTCCGCTTGCGAAGAGTAGTTCGCTACTCGTTACTACTCATTACTCAACTTGCAACACATCGGACAGAGACAACAGTACATTTAGCGAGCGGACGGGTGGATGGACGGGCCGAGAGACCCCATGCATTCGAGCGGGCGGACGGACGGGGAGCTACTCCTTCCATTGCATACTACTCCCCCCCCCCCCCCCCGAAAAAAATTACCCTCCTACCCCACATTGCAGAGGTAAGTGTTCATGGCGGAAATTTCTCTACTTCCCCCCCCCCTCCCAAATGAAAGGCCTTTGGGAATTATTTAAACTTCGCCTTCGCGATAATTACAAGTACAGAGTGAGACCCCACACTGTAAGGTGAAAGGTTACACACATAGTACTACGTCCCCAGCCTCTCTCATTTCCTGTGGCACCGCTAGTGGCTTGACACACTAGGCCTAAATAACAACCAATAGACAAAGGGCTCAACCTCGCGTCAAGTATCTCATCTGCTAGAGTTCGTCCGTTCGCCCGCCCGCTCTAGGAAATAAAATTGTGACGCGGACCCAAAAAACAAACTGACTTGAGGCTTGAGGTCCGCAGTCCGCTCGTTGAGAGAGTAAAATTGAGGAGCGGACCGAAAAAACGAACTGTCTTTAGGTTCGCAGTCCGCTCGCATGGCCGCCCATTACCCGCTCGCTCTGACTGAGTCCGCGAGTAACGGACCCGTCCATCCGCTTGCCCCATCCCTAGTGGTCAGTGAACTACGGAGTGCTGCATGAACACGATTCTGAGCTGAAAACCCACGGTCACAGGGCACGGAAGTAAGGGGGGTGGTGAGTGAGGGTCTAGCAAGTTTTGTAAAAGCAGGGAAAGAATACTTGACTATTGGGATGCGAAGAGTTAAGACAAAGTAAAGCAGGAGAGAGAGGAGGACTATGCCCTCTACCAGGAGTTGAAGGCTAAGAAAGAGAGGTAAAAAAACTTGGGGGACAATTTCGCTCATTGGGTGAGAAGGGACGGCAAAATTCGGAACATTGGGAAATACCCAACGGAACGTCAGAAAGAGAGGGAGACAATACAAGAAAAAAGCCGCAGACAGCAAAGAATGTAAATAGTTTTGGCCATTGTTCGCCTTATTTTTCATATTTTAATTATTTATAGTTTGACCATCTCTTTCTGTACACAGAACAAAAGTTTCACTTCATTTTCTTCTTTTTCATCTACATTTCATTCCAGTTGGAAAGCACATACATACTTTAAAGAATTATACTTGCTTGTATACAAACGAAGATCAATTGTTGAACCAAAGAAATGAGTTGAAATCTATGGTGGAGATTTATCAGCCTGATATAATTGCTGTAGCGGAAGTAAAGCCCAAAAATGCAAGGTTCAAAATTCAAGAGAGTGAGTTATCTTTGCATGGCTATGACTAAGAATTATTTCCCAACCTGGAAGAAGAAGGTCGAGGACTAGTGTTGTATGTGAGAAAAGCACTGAAACCAGGGTTGTGTGATGAAAAGTTACGTTAGGTAAAATGAGTTTTATTTAAGGATGGTGTTTCATTACTCATTGGACTGATTTAAAGAAGTCAACACTGCCCTACAGTGGAATAAGATGACAGTCGTTGAAATAAGAATACTAATAATAGGAGAACTATTGTTAATAGGCCTAGTCTAGATTTCTCGTGTTTGTGAGTTTGGAATCTCCCAGTAGCCTGCCACTAGATCTACTCAGACTCAACAGCAGACCACTCTCCGCCTCCAGTCCTGAGGCAAGGATCAGGTCCAGCTTTCTGAAGTAGTTACCACGATATGAGGGAAATATTCTGTTCTTTAGAACACCACGGGGCATATAGTAATTTAGATTCCGATATAGAATCTAGAGAATCTAGATTTGACTTGTATAATTTACTAGATCTAATCTATAGATTCTGATTTCAAGGAAGAATTGCTACGGAAACGGCCGGCACACGCCCACCAATTTGTTGTTGAACCCAAAATCATGAGGAGCCGTTTTCTGGCAAAAAGTTGCATATGATATCAACCATCACACAAAGCGCAATTTTTGACAGATATTAACTTACCCAGTGCCATTATCAATGACAACGGCAGGCAATCGGTTTGCCATAGCACCAAATCAAAGGCTAAATCACCAAAGTTCTATCTAACTAGGAAGTAATCCCTGTCTTGCCGGATGACGGATGGTGAAAACGGAAGTACAATATTTTACCACAGTCACAATTGGACGGAACAAATACATTTAGTTACTGTTTTTAAAAGATATCGAAAGAAATAAAAGTATGGGAGAATAGTATTACAGTGTATTATTATTATTATTATTTTTATTTTTTTTTACATCAAATACAACTCTTCTAATGATAAACAAATGATGCAAAGCTAAATTTTAGATGTCAAGCTGGTTTATTTAACTTCTCCTATTGAACAGAATTTGCTCAGATATACGGGCGACAACTCTTGTATATTACATTATTTTATTGAGTAATCATGAAGTTCAGGCCCAATACTTCGCACACCTCCATCTACTTTTGATCATCCCTTCGTGTTTCTTAGACTGGAATTAAATAAAAACAGAACATATCTAGATCTAAATAAAAAAGAATAAAAAATATCTGCAAAATAATAAAATTAGTTAGAAAAGATAAGGGGGAAATTAAATATAAATAGCTAGCATTAGATAAAGCAACCACACTACAAAAGACAAATAAATACTAAAAAGCAAAGAAAGCAGAATCTTACAATCTACACTGCCCTTTTTTTTTTTTTTTGCTCACTTGGACTCATATGAGGATATAAAAGAATGTTAAAGGCGTCTAGTAAAAAGTGCATATCCTGCCATGGTTCTTACGATAAAAATGGTGCAGTGCATGAACTAGTATTTTTAGTAGCCTATATATATTATATATATTATATAATATATATATATATATATAATTATGTGTGTTCGTGTATGTATGTGTATGTGTGTGTGTGTGTGTGTGTGTGTGTGTGTGTGTGTGTGTGTGTGTGTGTGTGTGTGTGTGTGTGTGTGTGTGTGTACCCTTTCTTTTATTGTTCTTCTATTTATCAGAAGGGGGGGGGGGAGTAACATATGTACGTGTAATTAGTATAATCATTCATACCTATTCTGACTGATCCCCCCTCCACCCCCCCCCCCCAAAAGAAATACCCTTCTCCCCACACATGTGCATGTGTGTTTCAGAAACGGGTAAACATACCTATAACATGGGTGGAGATTGACACAGAATACTCATACCCTTTCAACAATTAACCAAAATAAGTATAATATTACTTGCTGAGTGCTTGCAATTGCGTTCACGAGCATGTGCAAGCATAATGGGCGCTCAGGCACACACAAACACACACACACACACACACACACACACACACACACACACACACACACACACACACACACACACACACAATCACATACATACATGCACACACATACAACACACCGATACAAACACACACTGACACACATACACACACACGAACACACACACACACAAACAAACACATTTATGCCCGCACGCACGCATTCTACCCCCCCCCCCCCCCCTCTCTCTCTCTGTCTCTCTGTCTCTCTGTCTCTCTGTCTCTGTCTCTCTCTCTCTCTCTCTGTCTCTCTCTCTCTCTCTCTCTCTCTCTCTCTCTCTCCCTCTCTCTCTCTCTCTCTCTCTTTCTCTCAACTACTTGACAAAGCATTCCAGATCTTGCGGCCTTGTTATTCAAATGCCCTTTCACCCATTGTTTCAGAGTTCAGAGACGGCAAAAGAAATTGCAATGTCATCTGATGACCTTACTGCCAGTTGGAATGATCAATCTCAACCGAATTGGTAATTATTATATGGCGCATTATCATTCAAGTAAGCCTTTGTGGCATAGATTCGAGTGGCCTGCTATTGTTCATAATTCTTTTCAGAACATAAACCAGTGCAGTGTCCGTAAAAGAGGTGTGGAAGAGTCTGCTCATATTTTCTGTTAAACTAAACGTGTATCATTGTTTTGGATAGTTTGAAGTCTTTTCACTTTGTCCAGAGATCTTATCCTGAGCAAGTTAGAATAATCAAGTCTTGATAAAACTAATTTAAGCTAATAATTCAGTATACTCAATAGGCCCTAAACATAGATTAGATGACGCATTTGATTTATTTTTCTTATTTCTAAAGACATATATAGGCCTACATACGCAGCTGATCACATGGTTTACCTCGGCCGACAGTGACAAACTGGAATGAAAATAGATGAGATTCTTAACTTTTTTTGGAAATGCAATTTCCGCATCCACCAATCGTCATGTGATCGTTGTAAACCTCATTAACAAACTTTGCACCAATGCCAGAATGACATAATATATGTTTTGTCATCGTTGAACTTCAATTTGTTTTTGTTCATCCGGTTTTTCACCGAGTTGGTAAACATTGTGTGCGCTCCGCAGAGTTGATATACTTATATAAACGGGATATGAGCGCTATTCATATAAAATCAATTCTATTATTGCTATATATTATTGATTCTTATTATTATTATTATTATTATTATTATTATTATTATTATTATTATTATTATTATTATTATTATTATTATCATTATTATAAATTATGATAATGTATGTAGGCCTACGCACGCTCTCTCTCTCTCTCTCTCTCTCTCTCTCTCTCTCTCTCTCTCTCTCTCTCTCTCTCTCTCTCTCTCTCTCTCTCTCTCTCTCCCCCTCTCTCTTCTCTCTCTCTCTCTCTCTCTCGATCTCTCTCTCTCTTTGTCTTTCTCTCTGATCTCTCTCCCCCTGTCTCTCTGTCTCTCTCTCTCTCTCTCTCTCTCTCACACACACACACACACACACACACACACACACACACACAGACACACGCACACACACACATATACACATACACACACACGCACGCACGCACACAGCCGCACACACACACACACACACACACACACACACACACACACACACACACACACACACACACATACACACTCACTCACCGAGACAGACAGACAGACAGACACGTAGTACAATTATTATTATTATTGCTTGTGTTGGTGGTTGGTCTATTGAGAGTTCTCATGACTCGTGTCATTTGTGTTCTTTTTCCCCTCACTTTTTTTTTTTTTTGGGGGGGGGGGGGGGGGGGTATAGGCACAGGCCTATGAGCGTGTTTTTATACTCGACACGATAGATTTTAAGTCGTTACAAAGGCAGACATCATTCCTACTATGATCGTGGTTTCGTGGTCTAGATCTACATTAAATTTCGCAAACGTAATCCTGAATCGACACACCACAAATCATTATGAGTGCAGCACACACACACAGCAGATAGGCTTACAGAAATCGATAGAAGAGATAACAGGCCATAACTATCATACTCCACACGGGTTGTGGCTTGATTTTATGAGGTGCGCGAGCATTTTATCATTAATGAAAATACATTATTAGTTGTCATTGGCTTGGCCTACTTGAAATGACAATTTTATTATAAACGCATTTTAGTCATGTCCATGTTTTCTAGAGCAGAAGATGTAGATCCCGTTCGAAAACTTCCGGTTTCGATTGTGGCATCTCCTAGGCTTGGTGCTTTTGTTTTAGTTCGAAGTAATCGGCGAATTATTCTGTTGTCTACTCTTCATTATGACAACGTATAGAGGGTACCAGCACTAGGAACGAAACGAGGGTGAGCGCTCTTTTTATTCTTTTTTTCAATGGAACCTGGTATTTATTGCAGACGCAAGAGAACTGACTTTACGCTGTTCACGGTCACTTGTCCTCTTGGACTTGAAATGCTAGACAGTGAAAGTGAAGTGTATGAACTTAGAAGTCCTACCCAGCCTGTCTCTGTTCAGCTCGACCGGCACTGCTACAGTGAGAGTCACATTCAACGAGGTTGCGGGGACCGGCTTGTTGTCCTCGTTGGTAGGCTTGGACAGAATTGCTATGAATTGGAATTGCTCAAGAAAGTCCTAACACCTTGAGTTTGTTGTTGAGATCCGCAAGTGCCAAGTCACACACAAGTCCCAAGCCCAATTCCATTCTCACCCCGGGTGAGAATTTAATTTTACCAACCCATGTCTCGCTATTCTCACCCCAGATGAGAATAACTCATGACTCACTATTCTCACCCCCTCCCCCCATCCCCTGGTGAGAATAGCTCCCACTCCGGCCGGTGTAGGCGTGAGGTGAGGACTCCCCCCTGACCTCTCGCAGGCCGATAAAATCGCCTAGATTCTAGAGATCTAGATCTAGGCCCTTGGTGGCTTACCGCATGTGGTTGGGAACAAAGAACAATAATGTAAAAACATTTTTCGCCTCTCCAGTAAAAAAAAAAGGCTCACTACTGACACTACTGAGCGGGATGTGGGACCGACCGCTGCAGGACCATTCGTTGTTTACACACTTAACGATGGCAGGCCTCTCACTCTCTGCCTGCACACAATAAATAAAGTTCTTGGAACAGAGACTGAGAGAGCGTGTACAAAAGTAACGAGAAGCAAGCACGAGACAATTTAAAATGCTATTGCACGACAGTAGAAGAGATTTTAAAGTTATTCAGACTAATACAAATGGGCGAGGGCGTTAAATCGTGTTAACTAGTTTATATAATAAAATTAGGCCGTAGCAATACAAGCTCTTTTCTTCACTTTCATTTTTTTTAAAATTCTATATTTTTCTTTTTTTCTTGCCTCTTCTTTCCCTTTCTTCATGAACTTTTTTTGAAATTCTTCGGGCCAGACACGATCCAAAAGAGCCAAATTTATGTGAATTGGCTCCAAACCGACAACCCTGACTGACTATTCGGGCACGAACAGTGACGAACATGATGCTGAAGAGCATCAGCATTTAACCCCCCGGGTCATGCCCGCTTACCTATAGCTCAGCCCTGATTCCTTGATTCCTTTAGGGTAATTTCCGGTAAAATGAGGGGGTGAGAATAGCGAGACATGGGTTATTCTCACCCGAATTCCTTTCATCGTTATCCTTATTTTGTTGTTTTTCTCCAACCAACCACCTATGTCATAGGCTAGGCTATGTTGAAACGTCATGGAACATCTTTGTGATACTTGTTTGGTTGATAGTTTATTCAGTTGTATTTATTGATTGATTAAAATTTTCCTTTGTTTGTTCATTTTTTGTTGTGTTCTCTGTTGTATTAATTTTAATAAACTCAGGAATTGCATCAGCCTTGGATGGCAATGATGAATGATGGCATTGAAGCCTTATCTGGGCGAAGGCCTGCCTACCTCTTATCAAGGAGGTGGACTCAACCAATCCGCCAAGGGCGAGCAAATCCTAGCTAGTAATAGGGGTGGTACTGCCTATCCCTTTAAATCGAGGAAATAGACCCAACCAATCCGCCAAGGACGAGCAAGTTCTAGCAAGTAGTAGGGGTGGTAGATGTATTTGAATTAAAACAACCAACTGAAAACACTAAATTTACTAGAAGCACACCAGTTTTGAGCATTTCTTTAGGCCTTGGTTCACTGAGTCTAGGTCTAGATCTATACTCAAAAGTTTGTACTCTGCGTTTAAATAATTTTGTCTTTTGATTGAGGGATATTTTGCTAGGTCAAGACTTGGGACTTGCCCAGATCTGAATACTTGGTCTCAACACTACTTGGTGGGCACGAGAATTGCAAGTACCTATAACTTCCAATGCCAAGTCCTGCACAGGCCTACTCGTTAGATCCGACCTCTCGTTGAACGTGACTAAGGCTACAGAGAAAAGTAAAAGGGGAGACAAGTTATTATATTACACGTTATAGGCCTGCCAATACTAGAAGTAATTAAGAAGCTTTTACCCCTGATGACGAAAATCTCGAACAGCATCACAGTGTGCGCGTTATTGAGCTGTGTTCTGACCGTCATTTCTGTATAAATTTTTTTATTTTTCGGAAAACTTCTCTTGTGGAAACATACCCTCTCACATCTAGGCCTAGATCAATGCGTTCCCACCCACCCCCTCCCATTCCTACCGGCTAGGCCTAATCACAGCACAGGCTCAGTTTCACACAGCCCGCGTTGTGTTCCCACCAAGGAGGTACAGTAAGGTCCTTGGTTCCCACCCATCCCCTCCCATCCCTACCGTAAGCCAACCCTCGCCCATCCTCTTGGTTTTGGGGCCCATATTTAGTATTAGGAGGCACACTTGATAGCAATACAATGCTTTAGGAATGGAGGAAGGGCTTTGTGCTTCGCGCAAGATGGAGAGAAAGTAGAACATTTATTTTTTTTGGGGCTACTAATTGCTTTAATTTGGTTACCGGGACCTCGTTGAAAGCAACTTCAGTCTGTTTGCAACCTCATTAGAGCTAACGTACATTTACAAAGAGATATAGAGGGAAAAATCGGGGATTAAGGATTGCCTCGTTGGAGTCGAATTCTCATTGAATATGACCTCGTTGAATGTGACACCCACTGTACTCAGTTAACTAGCCTGTTCCCCGGAACGATTGATCTTCTGTCACGTAATGATGGTCTAACTGCTGTCTGTTTCTAAGTAAACAACTATTCCTGTACATTTTCCTGTTTTAAATGCACAATGCTAAAGAGCTTTTAGAAGGACTAAGATCCAGAAGAAACTTATTTTAATAGAGGCCATCTTAATCTCATCCCAGTACTCTGCTTTAGGCCCAACTGTAAATTGCTGTTACTGACACGTCTAGCGTTACAGTTACAGACTAACATTTTCCTTTGACCATCAGTATGAGCTGTCCTTATAGCTCACCG
The DNA here is from genome assembly GCF_000002075.1 of Aplysia californica. Taxonomy (NCBI): domain Eukaryota; kingdom Metazoa; phylum Mollusca; class Gastropoda; order Aplysiida; family Aplysiidae; genus Aplysia; species Aplysia californica. The sequence continues at coordinate 1,826,904 of NW_004797288.1, read as the reverse complement.
TCAAAAGGATTCGCTGATGATGGTAGACTGGTAGATCAAGATCTAGATATTTCTTGATGACCACAAGATGGTCCACTCACTGCTTCTAATCATACCTTGGTCGCTGCTTGCTGTACGTGCATTTAATTTTTTTTATTGGTTGTTATCATTTATGATAACACAATTGAGACATATTCTCATCCCATTGGTTACTGTGTATGAAACATTGCTGTAGTTTTGGGTGTTGAATCGACGGTAAAACAGTAAATTCTTTGTGTGGGAGTAGAGAAAACATGATGTAAAAGCGAGTGTGTATAATTTTCCTTACTTAGATAAAAGACTCTCACCCCAGAGTTGACAGGCCTGAGAGGGCAAGAACTTTATTATGACTGTCTTTGTTTTTTGCAGATAGATGCGAATGTTTGATTAAAAAATGGGTACAATTGCTTTGAAAGTTCAGGTGAATACATATATATGTGATGATCATTGCATCATCAAGTAGTCAAGTTTTTTAAATTTTAGCTTTTGGGTTCAAATCATTTACAAAATATATTTTAAATTTTGCACTCTCTCAATAGTGGAAAGTGTATGTTCTCTGTCGCAACACTCATACATACAATACAAAATAACGATTAATTCTCTTTTTCATTTCCAGTGTTACTTTATGGCAAGATGCTCTCTGGATGCCAAGCGTGACTTCTCATCATTGAAATAATTTGCTCTGAGTGTGTGAGAGAGATTAAATTTGGTGAATCTTTTCAGAAGAGGTCCATTCTTAAACTCAAGAAATATCAAGGTGAAGTCTAATTAGTTATACATCCTGTTGTTTTAAGAATAGTGAGAGCAGAAAAATAGAAAAGGTCTTAAATAAGGATGCAGTAATGAATTAAATTTAAATATAACAGCAGTCTGTTTTTATACCCCTTCTTTGAAACTGTTGCTTTATTCAATTAAATGTTGAGTTGGACACACAGTTAATGGGATGCTTGTAATGTTTTTTAAAAGTTTGTTATATAAGCTTTCACGCCAGGGTTAAGAAAACCAAGATTAAATATTTCGATGAATTTGTGGGTTGTGATAAATTAATTCTTGTCGCAATTTGTACATCTTTAAAAACAAAATTTTCATATGCAGGCTGCAAGGAAAGAGTTCAAAAGTTTCAAAAGAGTTCAAAGTGATCATCACATCTTCTTCTAGATCTAGTAGAGGTTAACTTAAGATATTAAGAATCCAGTCTGTGACTTTGAAATTCTGTTTTTACTGACCACAATTTTTTATCACCCTTGGTTGAAATAATATGGTGAGTTTATCTTTTTTTGATCCCCCAAACTTAATTGAAGTACATGATATATATAATATTCATAGTGAATAATAATGGTTTTTAAAATGTTGTTTTTTTAAAAATAGATGATCACCTTGAAAAATAAACAAGCAAAACGGAACCAGGAACATACAGATACGACCTCTAAAAGGCTGTCAATCCGGGACATGCTCCTAGTTAAAGGTACTCAAGAGTAAAGTGTGTATATGTATGTTTGTTTATTCTATCTCATCTCCCCTTTTTATTTTTGCTGAAAATTTGTACCGTTTATATTTTGAGGGTGAATTTAAAAGTAATGGAAGTTGTGAATTATCTCAAAATCTTTTATGCCATGGACATGAAACTTTCAGTCCCTCAAAACAGTCTCCTAGACTTCATATATGCAGGATTCCAGCCTCCACAGCCACTTCTGGAAGACACAGTAGTGTAGTTGTTAGCTCCTGGTGTGCTTCACGGCTCTGAATTGATAGCTCTTCTAGGTCCTGAATTTTAAAAACTTTTGTCAGCAAGCTTGACTTTTAGGATAGGAAATAATCAGGAGTCACAAGGTCATGGAGCAAAGTTGTGTCTGTAGGCTTGATGAGGCAAAACTTGGATCTCTTGCTCTTGTATGCACAGAGTTCGTGGAACTTGTTTTATTGGTTGCTAACTTGTCATGGAGGAGCATTGTGCGAGCGGTTCCAATCTTGGGTCTCTGCTCACGAGCGCCATTTTGTAGCTGGAGCAGTACCTTTTGCAAATACAGTCAAACCTGTGTAAAATGGCCACCTATTATTAAGGAGAAAAGTGGCTGTATAACACAGGTGGCCGTCTTAGGCAGGACTGATCAAAATGAAGGAAGTAAATCATTCTCTTCCGAGGTCTAAACTGGAGCTGATCTCAGGCTTTAGACTGCCGTAAGGCTGATTCAGAAGGGTTTTTGTTTTGATTTTTTTTCTAAAAAGGGGGAAGGTAGTGAAAGAACATTTTTTTTTTTTTTTTTGGTTAGCTGATTTTGTGCAAGGGTAAAATAAACTAAGTATGTTATAAGTAAGACATGTAGACTGAGTGCCATGGTAAAACAAACACGCGTGTAGCTACTACTTGGCTCGGAGAATGAGCGACGCTTCTGTCGCAAGTTCACATCAACGTCCATTGTTACTTTGTTACAGATTAGATAAACAAAACAGTGGCCAGCCACGTCACATACGATTTGTGCATGAGTTGCAGGCGGGACTTATAGGTGATGACGGATCACGCTTCCTTCACCAGCAGTTGAAAATGTATTGTTAGGCCTACCCATTAGTCAACTTGGGTAAACATTCTTTGGAGGGACTAACAATTATGACAGGTGAATGAGGATCCACAGCTTGAGGGGTCGATTAAAAATTTATGACAAATCTTCGGGCAATGAGGGACCACGCCTGGCCGTCTGAGGCAGATAAATTTGCCTGTAGGTTGATAAAATAAGGTGGCCGCATTGAACAGGTGACCGTTTTACACAGTTAAATTATATAGAAAAAACTCAAGGGGGGAAATGGAAAGTGGCCATTTGTAGTGGTGGCCGTATTATACAGGTGGCCGTCATGGCAGGTTCGACTGTAGTAAGAAGTCATAGAAATATTATGTGGCATGATACCAACAGGACCATAAGGGGACCACTGTAATTGGAAAAGACTAAAAATTCTCTTTCTGCTTTGATATGGTGGAAACCAAACAACAGACCTCCTTTCTTGTCGATCCACATGCGATTCTGCCGTTTTGAAGAAATTTTCAAAAAGGGAATCCATGTTTTGTCTCTGGTGATAATCTTTCTCTCTATCTTGCTCCTAAATTGGTAAATGGGGTGTCTAATGGGCACACACTTTTTTTCATTTGGAGTTCACCTCAATAATATTTTGCATTGATCCAAAGAAAAGTTCAGACATGCCACTAAGATCTCATACAGAAGTGTGAGGATCTAGCACAACGTGGTGCTTTGTGATAACATCAGTAGTTTTCTCATTCACAGAGGAGTATTTGGGCAGCCAGAAAATGGATGATCAAAAGTGTCTTTCCATTCACTAAATTTCTCTTACCAAACAACAAACTATTATGTGAACAAAGCAGATTTTCTACAAAGAGAACATTTTCATAAATCAGTTTTAGTAATCTGCAAAGTTTACTGTGCTTGAAAATGTAGAAACAGAAACAGATGTTTTCCTTTGAAAAGTCCATCTTTTTCTTCCAGAGTGGAAATCATCCTTAGATCGTCACATGAAATAATCAAAAGTGTTATCACATGAAACTCCATTGGTTGGTGCGAGATTGGACATACTATTCATTAATTAAGTGCATTGCTCTTATCACTGAAGTTTTCTGTATAATTCAGTTTTTAAGAGTGCAGGTGTTTTTTACACTCCCATTTTCACAATTTAGATCGTTTAGGAGATGGGCTTCCAACTTTGCCTATCAGGGCTAACCCTGGCTGAGAGGGATGTAAAATCCCTGGGAAACGCCTGAGACACTCAATAAAAACGTCTCCCCATTCAGGAATCAAACTCAGGTCTCCTGCAATAGCAGGAAAGTGCCTAGTGAGCTAAACATCCAAACTAAGGGTGGAAAGAAATAGCTCAAAGTTTTGTCGTTTTTTTCTTTTTTTCAAGTTTGTGATTGAGAAATATTTTGAGTACTAGAAGGCATTTTTCACATTTTGTGAAAATTCTAACAAATCGTTCTTACTCCTTGTTTCATGATCCTTCAGAGGTTCAAGAAATGGAGGAAAACTTGCCATCCACCTGTGAGGTGAACTTTTCTGACGCCAGCTGCCTGCATGAGTTTTCTTTGACTGTGACACCTGATACTGGTTACTGGCAAGGGGGGAAATTCAGGTTCAATATATCAGTGCCAGATGAGTACAATATTGTGGTGAGTTGAGCTTGTCAGCTCTTGTAGATGGTGTCTTCCCAGTTAACAGTCTTCGATGATTTGTCCAGCATGAATTGTGCATGAATAGTTACTGGAGGTTGGTTTGGTTGGTTGGGGATGTAATGAATGTATTCTGGTTAATGATGTATGAGTAGGTTTATGATAAATATATATATGTTTTTAGTATAGAGTTTAGATTGCGGTTACTGTCTTGTTGGTCTGGTTTTGTACAGCTAAAGGTATTATTGCTATGGTTATCATACAAATTTGAGCTACTAAAGAAAAGTCTTTGTAACATGTTATTATTGTTTCTTTTTCTATTGTATGAAGTACAAATTTTTGAAGAATATTGGAAGAAGTTTTCTTGTGGGTTTTTGAGCTTTCTAGTTTCTCTGACTAGTTTTTTTCTTGACCTTTCTATAATGATAGCTTTATAGAACTCATTGCCATTTTTCAACCGTTTCTTTGATGTTGAACTTGTACTTATTTCCCGGCAGCCACCAAAAGTTGCCTGCACAACCAAACTGTATCACCCCAACATCACGGAGGTTGGAGAAGTCTGCCTGAGTCTACTGCGGCAAAGCTCCTATGACAGTATGGGTAAGGCAAATGATCAAGTTGTCTCTCTTTTTCTGTTAATCAGCCTGTTCTTAAAGTCTTGCCCTCAGACACACACTCTTCACCCATGAGTGTTAAACCCATTCCTATATAGATCCAACAAAGTCGGTCACTGTGTGAACTCTTATGTGTGCCTAGATCTACCATTGTAGTCAGATAGCTCTGCGCTTGCTATTAACCTCGGTCGGGATTTTCCTATCACTATTGTAAATGAAATCTTGTTTAACACTTTGCGGTCACTTGGCGCAATAATGAGGTGGTGGTGAAATTTATCCATTCCAATCACCTGGCGCAGAACTGCGCCAGGCCTAAGAAGTTGGTTGCGGTCGCTCTCCTGGCTGGGTGACCAGATGGGGTATTTTGTACTATATTTTTAGATTTGCGATTGGGCTATTACAAAGTTAAGATCATTTGAATCTCATGCTATTTTTACCGATTTGCTGAACTTTGAACCTGCAAAATGAATATGTTTTTATATAGACATAAAAGTTTAGTGCCCAAAACATTTTTTTGCCAAAGTAAGCGGACAAATACTCTTTCTTTGATTTTGTTATACTGGTGAGCGCCTGATTTCATTATAATCCTACAAATTTTATAGTTCTCTTTTGAATGGTGATCTTCTATATGTTTATCAAAAAATTAAGGGGAGTATTAAATGAACCTGGGACCAATGCCTGGTCAAAAGGAGAAATCAGGCATTGATGAGAATTTAAATCTCTGAATTTAGTTGTTACCTCAGAGGGAGAAGACAAAGAAAAATATGAAGATATAACTAGAACTGATCAGAGGAACATCGCTGGCGAACCAAAGTTATTTGAATTATAACTTGAATCTATGTTTTGCAGTTTGTTTGATATCTGTAACTTGAGAGGATTTTTAAAAATGTTTAAATTTGTCCAGGTTATGCCCCTTCACTGAAAGGGGAGAGGATAATTTTCAGAACAGGGCCTTAGGTAGGACTGAGTTTAAAATATTCAGATGCATTTAGTGACCTAGATTACTGACAACTGCAAAGAAAAAAAGCCTTTAAAATATAAAAAAAGAACTTAGAAAGAAATGACTTATAATAAATAGGGCAGTTAATGATCTTTGAAGTGCAATTTTAAAGGTCTAAAGTCTCAATGCTTTGTTTCCTTGTTTTGTTTGTTTTTGTAAGTGTTTTACGGCGCTCGCAACTGCATAAGGTCATATGAGCGCGCGGGACACACTAAACTTTTTCAGTTGGTAGGAAATTTTGAATTTTGCCCGGGTGGCGGCCGAAGCCTACTCTTATCGATTTTAGACCACCAAGGGATCTTTAACGTGCACAACTTGCACACGGGACCTCCGAAATTTTTCACCCTTGTCCGAGAAGGCTAGGTGTAGATCTTTCCTACCAGAAGATCAGGGGTGTGGCTGAAAGACAGCAGTAAGAAGAAGCCAATGAGTAGCAGTAGAAAGGCTGCAGAAAGAATCAGGAGCCCAGAGGAGGGGGCAAAGGAAGTGAAGGGGTGGGGGGGGGCAGAAAGAGGAGACGAAAGCAGACGACAGAACATTTCTAGAGAGTAGGAAAGGAGGTGAAAGGAGACAAATTTAGATAAGATAATTTTTTGGTCGCTACCCGGATTCGAACCCGGGACCTTTGAATGAGAGGTGAACACCTTAACCTCTAGGCCACGAGAGCCTCCATTTGTTTCCTTACCCTAGTCTTTTTCTCTACATGACTGTGAAGTATAAGTAGTGGGTGAGATTTTCAATTTTAGAAAAGGTCTCGATGAAGATGAAGTATAAAAAATTAATACTACCTCTGAAACTTGTTTTGTTGAGGAAAAGAAGGTTGAATAGATAGACACAGGACTATTACGATATTTGTAAATTGTTGATGATGTATTGATAAAAAGTTCTTTGAGTTTTTACTTTTGTTTGTTTTTCTCTTTTAGTAATGATGAAAAGTGAATACAGCACTGTTACTGATATGGAATATTGGATGTTTCGGCCTGACAGCTATTCACATCTATGTCCTCCGGGTTTTTTTTGGTCAGATGATATAGATATATTTTTTTAATCAATTATTTCCAGGATGGGCTCCAACTAGAAAACTCAAAGATGTTGTCTGGGGTTTGAACTCATTATTCACTGTGAGTATATTGTGTGTCTGTTTATTTCTATGTGCTTTTTAATTTTGTATATTTTTAATCAGCCTTTTATTCTTGTTTGTAGAGTCTTACATTCTGTAGATTGATGGGCATAAATTTAGTTCTTCATACCATCAGAATTTCTGTATATTTTCTTGGGTTTTCACTAGTCATCCACATATTTGGTTGCTATGTAAAATTCATGCAAATATTTCTGCAAAAGAAAATGGATGAAAAGTCTGCCTTTTTGTTTGGTATTGCGGCTTCCAGTGGTTGAATGTACTTTTCTCTGAAGTGCCTGGGGTGGTATAAAAAGGAAACTACAGTCCCTCTTATTTAGATCATTGTGCTCTGCAATGGCCATATGTCAAAAGACATCACTTTCCTCTATCGATGCATTGTTCCATAGGAAACAGACCTTTAATAGTCTAAGTCTTTAAGACGTCACCTGTGGTTAACGGTTGCTATAGTGTCTCTGCTCTGCCTGTATCTTTTTATTCTTGTTGTTTTCCTACTGTCTGTCCCTGATGCAATGTTGTCAGTATTGTGGAGATATGCTGTAGACTACCTCTCTGCTCTTACTTATTTATGAAAAATGATATAATGTTCACAAGAATGTTTATCTCTTTCGTTTTAGTGTATGATTTGCCATGCATAAGAGCAAAATTTTTTTCAGTTAAAATTAAAGAGTTGAAAACATTTGAATTTAAGTAGATTTTAAATCTTATTTTTCTCAGGATTTATTGAATTTTGACGACCCTTTGAATGTGGAAGCTGCTGACCACTATGCCAGAGACAAAGTAAGTAGATATGTTGGATATGTCATACTCTACGTTTTAATCTTGTCTAAGAGCTTGTATTTGTCATGTAACATAATTTGTTTCATTATGATTTATATGCCAAAGAACTTGCTCACATAGATCTATTAAGAATTGGCCATGAACCCTGTTTTGGTTGAGAAAGAGGTTCAATTTTTCTTGTCACTTTTCCATACTATTTTTTTATGCAAAAGGTCTTTTCTAACATTAATAATAATGATAGTAAATTGCATTTATATTGCCCATTTTCATCTCATTGAGAGGCTCAATGTGCATCCCAATAAAGATCACAGGCATGTCAAACACATGCCCAATTGAAAAAGAGTGAACACCTCTATTTAAACATTTTCTAGTCACAAAACGACCGATGTTACGAGTGTTCTATAAAATATGTTTGGAAGAGAGTTTTTGTAGAGGAAGGGTATGTAAGACTCTGTGAAAGAAGAATAGAAGCACTCCCATTCTCCCTTCAATAATTTTTCATGAAGTACTTCCCACATACAGGCTCAAAAGTCACCTTGGTAGGTGCGTTTTAGGTAGCAGCATAATGCTGTAATTGTTATGCTAGGGTGGGGTTGCTGGGTTTTTTTTGGGGGGGGGAGTTGGTCGGGGCTCTGCTGTGGTGGTCTTCTGCTTCTACTTTTCTGGTGCTACTAGAATCCATATTTGTGTAGGTCTTTGCCACTCACTGTCATGTGCTTGGGTGTGGTTTTTTCCTTTTTCTTTTTAACTGTTACAGTTCTCCTGCAGTCTGTTCCTGGAAAAATATGTCCCTTTTCGTGCTAACTTGATGTAATCTGCAATTCAATGGCTTTATGTTCTTTAAAATCTTTCTTGCTGTGAAATTATTCTGAAACTTGTGTAGAAACTCAAAGCTAGAAAACAAGCTCATTAATAAATTTGTATGGGTGGTTGACGGGTGCTTTGGTGTGGTTTGTTCTTCTTTCTTATCAAATATCTGTCATCCGTATCTCTCCCCCCTCCTTTTTTGTATATATTACTCTCTTGCAACTCATCTATTCTTCAGCACTTATGTGACCTTATTGTGTTGCAAGTGCCGTAAAACTCGTACTTAAACTAAACTAATAACTTTGTATTTTAAAATGTAGGTCAGAAGAATTGATTTGGCTCTGCACATATATTATTTGTTCTTTAGGTAGGGAGTTATGATGAAATCTGTGCAGTAGCATGTTTGGTGCACTGTGTATTATTTTGTTGAAAATAAATTAGTCTGACCGAGTTGTACAATGATTTCTACCTTTCACATCTCTATAAGTTAGGTTTTGGTTATGGTTCAAAGATCGGTAGTGTTTTTAAGTTACGTTTGAAATATTATTTTTATGTATCTGGATATGATTTCAATATTTACACCTTGTATGACCTTTTTTTTTTGTCTTTCAGGAATCCTTCAAGTCAAAAGTGGGAGAATTTGTCCAGCTGTATGCCCGGAGATAATGCATGCCTGTTTTTAGGTTGTTTGTCCTAGCGCTGGTGTTCTAAATGTTTTTGTTTATTTTTTACGTGATTACATGCAGTCAGAAGAGCTGCATTGTACAGACTGTAAATTTTCCATGCAACTGGTTGTCTCAATGCTCCATACAGCCTTAATTTGAATGTATTTCTGTGTTTGAGAAAATATCACATTACAAGTAAGATGTGAGTTTGCTCCCCCCCCCCCCCCACCCCTTTTTTTCCCCCTCGATGTTGCTGTCTATATTTATAAAATGTTGCACGTGGTTGTGTCAATACATAAACAGACCTGTAGACTCTCAGCCAATTGGCAGAGTCATTGTCATTCCCACTCTCATGGTGAGTCTCAACTAGCCCCGCTGATGACTCTCTGCTAAATTAAAATGGCCATCATTTTTTTTTTTCTGGTATTTTTTCATCCCCAATATTTTATCTCTGCTAGGATTCTAGTTGTTTGCAAAATGTTAGCTGATCGTTTTAGGGCTTTGTACTTTGCATCTTGTCACTGTTTCAAGTCTCCATGACACACATCAACTGGAATATAAGCAGAAAGGAATAATCTTACTTGGTGTATCTATAAAGTGCTTTGCTTCTGGGATGGGAGTGCAGCCCTGCCCACCAAGTGGTCCCCCCCCCCCCCCCCCTGTTCCTTTATATTACAACAAAACTTTTGTCAATTTAAGCTCAGGGTATTTACAGGTCTGATTATAGAATAAGTGTTTCTTACAGAAACAGTTGTTGTATGTGCTTTGGTCTATGGCAAGAATAAATGAGAGTGAGATGTAAGACTGTTTGAACGCTGTCTCTCCCTGTGTTTCCTAAGACATGACAAAACGGCTTGTTTTGTTACCATGAAACACTCTTGCCTATTTTGTGGCCCTATCTCAGAGCATTCTTGTGTGGCGTGTCCCTTGTAAATTGGAATGAAAAGTTGTGAAATAGAACCAGCTTGCAGTATGTTGTCAAAAATGTTTTATGGAAATATCTTCCCCCAGAAGCACCCTTTTCTGACTATAGCTACAGTAGCGTTGTTGTTATCAGTAATGAATGCGGCATTTCTCAAGCATGATAATAGGCAGTGACAGCCACTACAAAATTTTTGCAGGTATCAGCCTAATTAATGGTCACATTAAATAGGCTGGATTTTGGCTTTGTCTGAAGGACTCTGGAGTCAGCTTCTATCGTGGTGAAATATTAGGTTTCAAAATTTTAATTTGATGTTCTCAGGAACTACTCTTCAGAATTAAAAAAAAATATGTTAAATGCCAATCAAACCTTTGGTTTTGCTAGTGAATTTTTCATTATTTATTTATTTTTTGGTGAGGTTAATCATTGGCGCAAACATCATAAGTGATCCACTTTCTGTTTGTATTTGACACTTACTGCAAGTGCTCGCAGATTGTGCCATTGAGTATTTTTTGACAATAAAAAAAATTCTTGTTGTTAGTCTTATGAAAAGATGTGTTTTTAAAGATGCACCTATTCTGTGTTGAATGGAGGAGACTACACATTGTCTTCTGTGTAGATGGCATGTTTCCTCTCAGTAGCAGACATTTTTTTTTTGTCCATGAATTGTACTGTTGCCAGCATTGATCCCAATTGTTAAAGATCTATGCATTCTTTTCAAATGTTTTGTTTTTATTCTCATGCAGTACACGCAACAGTAACATTTACAGTTTTTGTCTCTTTTTCTCAAATTTTTGTTTCCAATAATCAGAAAATATGTAAATTGGGCAATTATATTGCAAATTTGACCTTCATCTTATGTTTCACAATAAGATGTTATCATTTCCACTATTTAAACTTTTGTGTGTTATTTTTCTCTTTTGTTCGCTGAACTTTCAGTAACAGTGTTAGAATTGGCTTCGAGCCAGTATGTTTGCGTATGGTTAAACTATTGAAGAAATTAAAATAAGTGAACCAAAACATGTGAATTGTAGTTGGATTGCCTGCATGTGCATAAAAGGAATTCATTTCTGCTTGTCTCGTCATTGATTTCAAAACTATTTTCACAGGATGAACCACATGCTTATGTTTTTAAATTTTTTAAAAAGATTTTTATGTGGAAGCAAGAAGTGTTTTCATGAAAGATGTATTTATTGAGTCTTGAATGTGTCATATTTTAGTTTTGTCTGCTTTCTTTTCATATTCATCATAAACTGAAGCCAAACCCTGATAGTCCTCAGATAATTGATGAATACTTCTCCTTTCATGTCCATTATGTTTTCTAAAAAAACGTTTGCAGATTTTCAACTTTATCAGTAAAACTAAAAGAGGAATATTTCTATGCTCAGATATTTGATAATACTACTGAACCAGTCCTTTATTTGCTTTGTGAAACATCTTTAAATGCCTTTAGATTCATTGTTAGTGTAGATCTTTCTGTTCCACTGTGGAAACGTATTGCAGTATGCTTGATGGAGATGTACCTATTTGCAGTATATGCTGTATACGATCAAACCTTGACACCCCCCCCCCCCCTTTTATTAAACTTTATACCCTCTGCCCTGCTTACTGCCAGGTTTTGTCAATTGTTGACAAAGGAATGCCTATATGAACATAGTATTTGCACCTTCACACCTCTATCTGCCACTTGCCAACTGTCTGAGTTGTACAGTCCTTACCAAACTTATGTAAAAATAGAATTACACAGTTATATTGCCAGTGAACTGGTAGCCGGAGATAGGCTTACACAGAACTCATGGCTCATGGTACCCATCGGTGGCTACTTAGAATCTCTTTTTAACACACGTCTCTGTGAGTTCGGCCTATTTCTAATGTTTAATGGTTTTCTCCGATTTGCTCCGGATGTGCACTTTATGAAAATATTACTTTTAGGCTTTAGAAAATAAATTTTAAAAAAGAAATTGAAATGCAATCTTAATGTTGTACATTGAACCATTAAAGAAAGTACTTCACCTCAGCTTTTCAGGAAATATTTGGTGTCGCAAGATATCCGTCCGATGATTAAAAGGCTTGTGGGCGCCTGTGAGACTTTTTTATTGTGATGAATCACATTCAAGTCTTTGTGAAAGGTCTTAAGCACCCCGAGTACTGAGGAGTATCGGAAAAAAACCCCCACCCTAAAATCTTTAAGTCTTCAAGATCTTTGACACAACCTAAATGTACGTAAGTTCAGCTTGTGCGGTACTTGTAATTGGTTGCTACAGGTTTTTCCCCTGGTTATTACAGTCATGTGAGATAGATCTAGATGAATCAGAACTGGCCATTCTAGTCTCTACCAGTCTACCACACGTCGAGATGGCAATGGGTGCTAGCTAACCTGTTATACTTCCAGCTCCACTGTTCCACCAACTTCATGCTCATCCATAGGTAGGCAATTTAACCGGGTTTAACTGTATTTTTACAATTTTGCGCCGACAGTATTCTGATATCCCTGTTAAAACTGCATTTCACTTTTCTTTAACTTTTAAGCTTTTATTGTTTTGTTTCCACCGAGCCGTATTTGTTTTAAAATACAGGGTGTAAATTGTCAATGTAAGAATCTTTGACATTTGTCATTTTCTTGTACATTCTCCGTAAATTCAAAGCTTCGTGCATAATCTTGTAATTGACTGCTTTGGGCTCGCTTATATGCTCTGCATACACATTATTCTGTTTCTGTTGTAAAGGATAAAATCTTTGGGGATGTTGATTATCTAAAGCTGCTTGTCTGTTTACACACCTGTGTGTGTGTGTGTGTTTGTATGTGTGTGTGTTTGTGCGTGTTTACATGTGTTTGGGAGTGTGTGAGCATGTGTGACTGAAAAACTAGTTTGTGAACTGTGGCAGTCATAATGTGTTGCCACTGCATTCTTCCGATCATTGATTGATGTGTGTGCTTGTGTCTGCTTTCTGGTGTCTGTAGTAATGTAATGTTTAGACTTTTCTCCATGCAGACTAAAGACACTAGTTTGATTGGGGAAAATATTTATTTCTGCACTGAGGTGTCCCACACAGCTTGGGTTGGTGCTTATAGGCAACGTCAGAGCAGCCTTCCCCCCCCAAAAAAAAAAGATCTAAAGTTTTGTTGATGGGGATGACAACGTCATGCATGACCTTGAGACTGACAGTGAGCACGATCCTAACATCAGTATTCTTTGATTGTGAGCCTGGTTTTAATATAACGGATGACAAAAATTTTGATTGCTGCGGCAACTGCAAATATGTTTTTGTCGTTTGGCATTTATAATTTTACTAATAATTGTCTTTTGTAATGAAAATGATTAAAGTGCTTAATATAGGGAGTGAAATTGGAGACTGCTTTCACACAGCACATGTATTTTCTAATTTCTAATTGTTTGTAGGCTGATTTTATTATTTTAATACCATGACGGCTTCTCCAGAAATTATATAGTGAATTAAGTTATCATGAAAAAAAAAGCCTGTTGAACTGAAAAATGGAGTTCATGCATGTTTTCTGCAGAAAGAATGTGTATGACTGGAAACCTTAAAATTAAAAGTTCAAGGCTTGCTGTTTGACTCTTTGTGTCTGGGTGTGATTGAGATTTGAGCCTCAGGCAGACAGGCTAGACACACAGGCTGGCAGGGAAAGGCCAGTAACAGAGAAAATGCCGCAGCATCACATGATTAAAAGAAATGTGGATTACATTGAGAGGGTGAGGATGAGATAGCGCTGGCAGGTGAGTTTTAGCAAAGTTTGAGCCCAGTAGTGGGTGAAAGGGTTGATGAGCTACCTTGTCTAGTCTTCTGATGAGCTCAAAGTGTCTGGTCTTGCTTTGCTTTTTGCATATGATAGCTCAAGGTGGTGTTTTTTTAATAATTGTATATATATGAGCAGGTGGATGTGTTTCGTTTGATAGTGAGATTGTTGCCTCCTTCCTTGGATTCCCTTTCCATTTCATGTGATTCCCTCACTGCTTACTGTAACAGGCATGTCACTTTGAAATGATTTTGCTAAACATCATGTCCATGTGGTGCTCAATGTACTCTTTATTTTTTTTTTTCGTTTTGGAATGGATGCTAGTCGGCTTTTGTGTTTAAGCTGATTTTAATTTGCTCTTTGCTGTGTCTTCGCCTCTATATAGTAATGATGCCATGCTGCATGTGTTATTTATTTCAGTGTAATAAACATAAATGTGAGCAGGGTATGATATGTAAATTGGCTTGAACGTGTGTCATCATGGTTCAGTTTTTGTTGAGAGAAAATTCTGAGGGTCTGAGGCCTGTTCCAATTGTTTGAAATTGAATTCCTGATACTACTTTAAGCGAAACTGATGGTCCTTCACATTGGCAAGAAATCTGATGAATTTTCTCTTAAATAATAATTTTCTCTCTCGTTGCAGAGGACAATGCCTCGTCCCTGTCATGAGGGATTAACTGTTAATGCTTTTTGCTGATGATGTGTGTTTCACTTAACTTTGCTTCTCTTTCGACAAGAAGACATCAAGAAGGGCATTATCTACTCTGTTGCTGTTTGTACAGTTTATTTCTTTTTTATTTCTCTTTCACAGACACAAACATGCACTCTTACTTACACACCTGAGAGAGTATGTTATTTGCCTGTGTAATATATCTTAAGGTGGGAGATCTGACTGTCTTGAGATTTGATTTTTTTTTAGAACTGAGATATAATGTGATAGTACACGGCCAGGAGGAATATGTGATGACTCTTCGAGACTGCACCCACCATATCCGCCCACGAGTGTTTCTATTCTATTTTCAACATGCCTAAATGGAAATGGCTGTAGGCGAGTATGTATTGTATGAAGAAAAAGTAGCTATTTCTACACTATTTACCGTTTTTTGACTAAGCACAAGTTTGTTTAATCCCTTTGTTTCTAATTTTTCTGGCCAATGTATTTGAAGTGTGTGTAATTTTTGTCAGTGTGCACCCTTAGACCAAAAAAGAAAATGAGTTATTGCTTTGAAAAATGTATATCCCTGCTGTGCGGTAAGAGAACATTAGTGCATGATGTTAAAAGTTCTTTTATGGGTTCACTCATATTTAAATATTTAGATGATAGGGAGTACACTAACAGAATGGCATCATGCAGAAGAGTTAACGCTCAGATGCTACTGGATCGCTAACAGCAACAACAACAGGGAGTACAGTAGAAATACAAAGACCTGTTGATTTCAACCTTTATTTGAGTTTTTCAAAGTTAACCATGAAATTTTCACAAATCCTGCATCTTAGAGAACAATTTGGCACTCAAAATAAAAGCTTTGGGCTTTAATTAGTTTTATGGTAAAGCAAGTAGCTTGATTCTTAAAGCCACCTTATTCACTGCGGGAAAAGATGAGCATGAGAAAATGTAATTATTTTTTTGCTACTCCTGAAAAAAAGAATTTTTGAGATTCTATTGTTTAGTCTACCTTGGTTTGTACTTGCTGAGTGCTTGTATAGGTATGGCTCATTCAATAGTTTTATTATCTGAAATTTTGGAGAGTAAGAAGTCTGAGATATTATTTTTCTGTCACAAAACTCTTCCCTTTTTTTTAACCCTGAAATGTCCAGGTGGTTGGTGGGTGCTCTGGTATGATGTTCTCTATCTGTTTCTTCCCTGTGTTGCTCTTGTTCTGATCTTCTTCAGAGTAGGATATCGCTGTGTAAACATATATTGATTTTCTTTTTACTGCACTTCAATGAGTAGTACTTGTATGTTTGAAAAATCTGTCTGGATCATCTATGTAGGCTACCCTTTCTGGTTGATGGGGTTTTCTTGAGTGTGTGTGATGTTTCTTTCTGCTTTTTGCAACCCCC
>NW_004797288.1:1806398-1810871 GCF_000002075.1 Aplysia californica | reverse complement strand
CCACACACACACACACACACACACACACGCACACACACACACACACACACACAGAGACCAAAGTCATTACCAATTATACTTCCTGCTGGCCTCTTTTGTTTAATCTTTGTTTTCTGTTGTACATTGATGTTTTGTATAAAGGAGAATGTGTGTTCAGGAGTGCACGAATCCAACCATTGCAAGGACGATCTTGAATTGAACTTTACTTTTGTGGGCTGATCTGCAGAGCCCATCACATCGTTTTCGTGCCATTATTCAGTCTTTGTGTGTGTATGGTTTTCTATGGATATGTGCGTGTGTGTGTGTGTGTGTGGGTGGGTGGGGGTGTGTGTGGGTGTGTGTGTGTGGGTGGGTGTGGGTGTGTGTGTGGATGTGGGTGGGTGAGTGCACATGTGCATTTTGGTCTGTGTCTTTGTGTGTATATTGTGTGTTCAAAGGAGCTGCTGGTAAATTATTTATTTCTTTCCCACCCACACTCATATTATGTCTTCAGACAGTTGAAGTTTGCAAATTTAAAAATTTGTTAAAAAATAAATTAAAAACACTGGGGTTTCCTATTATCATAATAAAATGGAATATTATTTTTAAAGGCTTAAAAAAGAAATTGAATGATTATAACAACTTGACTCAAACTTTTAAATGAAAACTTTGCTAGTGGGTGATTAACATTTAAAAAAACTGGAAAACTCCAACTGTTGTGACTCTTTCTGTTTTGCAATTTGGTATTTTAACCTGATCCACTGACACCACTTTACCACAGTACAAAACTGCAATTAAAATTAATTCAATCTGATTCATGTGTAATTCTTCTTGTTGGATGAATTCGTCAAATAAAAATAACGACATACCTTTCGTGGTTAAGGTCGCGTTGTGTGATCGTGAAAACATCCTCTTTGCTTTTATGAAAATCCTTGTTTGCCCCATAGCCTATTTGCAGTTTGTAATATATATATATATAATGACTATAATGTGTTGAGTGTTATAACTTCTTAGGTCTTCTCACAAATTTTGCCACCATTATGTATGTACTGGAATGAACTCGTCATGTAAGGATGGAGTCTGGGAAGTTTTCAGCTTGTTTTGATGCAAATGATGATGGATATCGCTGTTCGTTGGAGTGAAGTCGGGACACGCAATGCTGACCTTAACCCCTATCTAAACATGGTGTCATGAATAAAATTGCTGATGTTATCTTTTTTTTTTTAGTTGAAGTCCTTCTTTTTGGAATGTCAGCATGAACTGTATACATGGACTTGTGCTTGTGAGTTTAATTGTGTGTGTGTGTGTGTGTGCGCGCAATTTTTTTTAGCGAGAGACAGAGAGACATAATGAAAGAGAGAAAGAAAGGGGAGGGTGAGAGAGAGAAAGAGAGAAGGAGGGGGGATGGAGAGAAATGATCGATAAAAGGCCGATAAAGGACATGGGACAGGTACTTGTACATTGTACACAAGGTAAAACACTTCTTTGGTTTCAACATCTACTCGTGGTCCAGATCGTAACTTTTTGGGCGGGGGGGTAATTTAAGGAATTTTTAGTTCGGCCAAACTACTATTTTCAACCTTTTTGTCTGTTAAATATTGAGTGATAATGTTTTACTCCCCAATCGACACAATTAAGAGTGAGACCATACTCACGAGGCTAGCTGAGGCGGAGTGGGTGGATGGCAGGTGCTCTGGTGTGGTCTGCTTCTTCTTTCCTATCAAACATCTATCGTCCTAATCACTCCTTTTTTGTGTTTGTTGCTCCCTTGTAACACCTCTAATCTGCAACACTTATATGACCTTATTGTGTTGCAAGTGCCGTAAAACTTTTACTAAAACAAAAGCAGAGCGAGACACCATGCTCCAGTAGAAAAAAGACGGAGAAAAAACCCCACAGGAATGGAATCCACTCTTTTAAAAAAAAGAATAGCAATTAATTAATCATTTGTGAGGCAGCGTGGTGGAATCAGGCTCTCGTCAAAATAATCAAAGTGAAGAAACTTGCATTTTTCCACAGGTTTGTGAATTTTCATCAAATGTTTGTTTTTTGGTTCAACACCTTTCATGCCCATTAAAGAACTAATTTCTGTGTGGATTTTTCTTTAAAAAAACGTAGATTAAAGGTACCAAAAAAAAGTAAATTTTCAGTTACCACGGACTCTTTAGCTAAGGAAATAACTAATCTTCGGCAGCCATTTACTCACTAATTTTACCTCTGAAAACAGGTGACCCCCCACCTCTTTCATTTGCAAATATCTCGACTTGTATTCAAGATAAATGGATATTTTTTTCCATCCAAATAAAGACAACTGAACAAGCTTTAAGATGATACCAATAACCCTACATGCCCAAAAATTGACGAGAGCCTGATTCCACCACGCTGCCTCACATTTGGGCTCTCGCAGTCTAGAGGTTCGGTGCTCCCCTCTCAACTCATTCAAAAGGTTCCGCGATCGATGGCGAAGAAATAAAAATTCTGCTCTGAAATGTTCTCCGTTCACATCCCTTCCTATTCTCTAGTCCGTCTGTCACCTGCTTTGCTTACGTCTCCACTTTCTTCCAAAATGGATAGACACTATTTTCTATGCAAAGATTGTCTATAGAAGTTATTACACCTTTACTTGAGAGCTGAATCAAAACGGATTTATCAGTGCTGGTTGGTTTTGTGGTGTGCTTCTCTTAAATAGAGGAGAACACATTTTACAAGTGAATAAGGTACATGTATCTTGTATATACATTATTATTATCATACAACACATTTAGGGAAATAATTTTAGACAAAGATGGCTAATCACAAAAACGACGGGTGGATTTCAAAAGAGTATAAATTGAAAAATGGTGGATATAAACGATATTTGATTCAATCTCAGCAAAATCCACGAGTCTGACTACACATTTTCAACAAAGGAGATTTTGCAAGAGTCAAGTTACAGCCAATGCGTTAACTGCCTTTCACTCCCCCCCCCCCCCCCCCCCCACTAACACACACACACACACACATACAGGCACTCTACAGAAATAGTAATTTTACAAAATACTATACTTCAGTTTCTGCCCGTGAGATGCGTTATACCTTCTTAAGTTTTTAGTTTTTAAGTAGAGGTTTTACGGCAACAGCATAAAGTTATATGAGCGCCAGAAGATTAGAGATGTTACAAGGGAGTAACAAACATAAAAAAGAAGGAGGTGAGATAAGGGCGATAGATCTTTGATAGGAAAGAAGAAGCAAACCACACCTGACCACCCGCTAACCACCCACGTTATGCGGTTTGCCTGACTAAATTCTGAGACGAACATTCGAGAGACGGACGTATCTTCACCACTGACAGTAATCAGGTTTAACCTAAAGGAGAACACGCGCTAAGGTAAAAGTAAAAAGGGTGATTCAAAATTGAAACTGACAATAAAAATTCGAATATATGTCGTTTTTCGGTGGTGTGGGTGTGTATTTGTTGTATGTGTGTGTGTGTGTGTGTGTGTGTGTGTGTGTGTGTGTGTGTGTGTGTGTGTGTGTGTATGTGTGAGAGAGAGAGAGAGAGGGAGAGAGAGAGAGTGTGTGCGTTTTGGGGGAGAAGCCTGGGGGTGATGTACTTTCATTAGGTAGGTTAGTAGTCTGTGCTGAGTGCTGAGAGTTCACTTGAAGTAGGCATATCAATAGATTACACATTTTATTAGAAAAATAAAATCCCACCCAAAAAAAAAATAGTTTCGCTGCACTCTTAGGAATCTTATAAAGTTGTATACCGAATGCGTTGTTGTAATACCCAGTGCGTTTCTATGGCAATCGATTTTGATTATGACGAACTGATTTTCGCTATACCTGGAAAAATATGAAATCGAATCTGCCTGGGGAGTGTATTTCATCTTGTTTTTTGTCTCCGTAGTTTTGATGGGATGCTGCCCGGATCTACCCTGACAAGCAAGGTTGGAAGAGTCTACTTCCCATCTAATCTAAATTGTTTCGGAGGGGGTGTGCAATATATTATTGCTATTATTATTATTATCATCATCATCATCATCATCATCATCATCATCATCATCATCATCATCATCATCATCATCATCGTCATCGTTATCAATTCATTTATTCGAAGCGATCTTCGGTGCACGGAGTTTTATTAAATTAATGTTTACGTGTTTGCTACTTTGACTTTAAAATATATTTTGGAAAATAATGCGCGTTTGTAGTTCGTTCCCAAAGTATCTCGACTAGAAAGAAACAATATATTACATGTAGGCTATATTTTTTTGTCTTATGTTTACAATGGGAAATGGTTAGCATCCCCAGAATCTTGGAGTAGGGAGAAAAAAATCACAGTAAACATTGATCTATAGTTTTCCTTTTAATTAAGACAGGTATGCAAAGAAATACTTGAAAATTATAATACCAATAAATTACATTAAAATTGATATAGCGCATTTCCACTAGGAAAGTTCTCAATGCGCTTAACAATAATGCAAAGAAGTTCCAACAATGATAATTTACCCCCCC
>NW_004797288.1:1802991-1804151 GCF_000002075.1 Aplysia californica | reverse complement strand
GAGAGAGAGAGAGAGAGAGAGAGAGATTGTTTACGTATGTATTTACAATGCCACAGCAAATTTCTCTTTCCATGAGATCAATAAATCATTCTCTTATCTTATCATCTTCATCCTTATTGTTATCAAAAGAGTTATTAAACTTAAACATTTTATCAATATTAATATCATTATTGTTAATATTTGTTATTACTATTCATTGTTGTTAGTGTTCTAAAAAAACAACCCGCTTTATCTACCCTAATATATCAAAAAAATTATGAGAACATATTGATCGTTGAAAGAGGAGTAGCAATTCAATTTTCTTATATATCTATGTAAAATATCGAGACCAAGCTCTGCAATTTGCTCCATATAACGAAATGATCAGTAAAGTACGAGTGTATGCCAATGTTTCTTTTGTTTAAGAACTCTTATGGATATTTCACAATTTTTTTCAGAATACTGAACATAAACTAATTTCCTTTATGTCATGCATTGTGTCAAAATGGCCCTTCAATATCCTTATTTTAGGAGAAAAACAACAACTATATTATGCATTTCTTGCTTTGATAAAAAGCCATAAGCCTTTACAGTTAAATGTAATTACCTCTGTTTCAATATTAAAATAATCTGATCATTGACTAAAATCCAACCGTGCTGTGAACTGTTGTAAATGCAACAAATTTGTGCTTCGCACGCTCGTATGACTTTCAGCAGTCGTGAGCGTCGTAAAACTCCTACTAAACTAAACTAACATGCATGCATTGAACATTAGAAATCAAGATAGCGGACATTTCGTGGGACACAGAAAGTCTCCTTGCAAAGCCGATAAAATTTATGTTGACTAAACATTAGTTCCCCGGCTCTTTGTGAGCTGATCAGTGGGACATGACAGTGTCGTGTGGGCTGTAAAATTTGTGTTATCTTCATGGACATGTATCGAATCCATGCTGTACTTGGTACAGCAAATATGTGGGTTTCCAATCGTCATCCAGTGTCAGATCTGCGACAGACATCGGCGATCACAATGCTTCGTTCATTCCTCTGCTCGGATGCTCCTTAAAAAAGACCTTTATGTCTATTCAGGTGTCCCAAAACTGCATTTGTCGTTTCCTGATTGTTCCAAGTAATTTAGTGGATAGTAAATAGAACACCCAAGTTTCTAATATTTTTGCCCCCCC
>NW_004797288.1:1794681-1798745 GCF_000002075.1 Aplysia californica | reverse complement strand
GGGCAAACGCAGAAGTACACCGTTTTAGTCGGAGACACTCCCATATCTAAGCAAAGAGAACCACAAAAAATGGATTTGATGGAGAAATTTAATCTTGCCATGCTGGCTCAGGGAAAATAAGTTACTTCATCGGTTGGTTCACTAATTATTCTGCTTTTCATTGTGCATGCTTGGGGCTTATGTTTTGGGTTCCTAAATGTTTGTAATTATTTGATTCCCCACCCCCTCCAAAAGGAAAAAACAAAATAAAACCAAAAAAACCCAAACAAACAAAAGCAACATTTTTAAACACCCGTAATAATTTAAATGTTTGAGAGTGGTAATTCGGTTTTATGCGCATATCTTCTTGATACTGTTGTGACAGAAAGTGAAAGTAAACGGGTAATGCCGAATGTGAAAAAAACAATATGCGTGGAAATATTTTACAAAATAAATAAATTAGTCAACCCAGTTGATGATCTCCTAAGCAAAGTTTAAAGATCAAACAAGTTCAACGTGTTAAATGTCTAAAATATATTTATAAATACATCGTATGTCAAATGTTCCACAGAAATAAAACGAAAAATTGCCATAGCCACAGACAGTTTCAATAAAAGTGAGCCCAATCTTGAAAAACGGAGACGTCAGAATGAATGTTGAATAATAATTTACCGAAAACAGTGAAAATAAAATAGAAACAACAAAAGTTCAGAATTTCAAAGAGGGAAAAGAAATCAAAACGAGGTAGTGGTGAAAGAAGTCCGAGTGAGCCGCTTACTAATCAAACAGTTAGGAAGAGGCAAATGCAATGTCTGGGACGCTTGAAACGACATAAAGGTCTTGAGCATTTTTCTCGAGCTGGAAAAAAGGCAAAGGAAGCAGGGGCGGTAACCCAAAGCAACTTACTCAGAAAACCTGAACATAATAATGAGTGACGGCGAAAGACCAGGAAATAATGTATAGTTTTTTTTCTTTTAGATCAACCGAGCAAAGAAATGAATAACGAACTGTGATTGCCAATATTTCAGTTTTGACACTTTATGGTGATGATGATGGAACTGACTGTTATAAAGGAGTAATCAATGTAAAGGTTGACCTCAACTCGATCTATAGACAGTCAGGGATGTCTAAGTTTGAAGGTGAGGCTCAAAGAGGATTTCAGCAGTCAGCAAACAAGATATTAAAACCCCCAAAGTTCTCTATAGACAGTGTAAGTCACACGTGTCTTTGACAACTGATGACAAATGGAAGTATATTCACAAAGCAGTTAACAGAATAACTGGATTCGTGAACATCCTGTCGCCAAGACCATCTACGCGACTTTAATTAACAAGGCAGTTACGTACACATCATATTTCGTAACAGAATGTCAGATTCTGACTCTCATGAAGCGACTGACGTCCTGGGGTTAATCTTTCTCTTCAACTGTTAGCTCAGTTGGTGTCATGTAAGACTTCAGAGCGGATGGCCGTGGTTCGAATCCAAAACTGAGTGTTCGTGAACCCGGGTCGTTTTGTAGAGTTTTCAAGGCTCTCAACCCATATTGCTCGACCCTATCGGAGACGAACTTCAAACTCATCGGAGGTCCCTCCTCTTCAGTAACCTAATAGTGTTGATAGCGGCTATAAACCCACACACACTTTTACTCTTCTACTGTTGTTGAAAATTCTCGTTGAAGAATGGCAGTATTTTGCGACTACGGCAAGAGGCGACAGCAGCGGACAGTCGTCCTAAGAAGTCTCCGATTAAAGCACGTACAAGTTTTCACAAGACTTAGAAAGAGCGTCCTTTTTGAAGATTTTGTTGAGCAGGTGTTTGCTCCTGGCGTAGCAGCTGGACTCCCCGTGGGCCGAAGACTTTTTGGAGGGTGTGGCTTTGAGTCGGATCTGTGAGACCACGCCCACGAGCAACTCGTCCACGTTGTGATTGAGCACGACTGACGTCTCGATGTATTTGCAGTCGTAGGTAGTGGCGACACTGGTCGCTTCTGGAAAATAACAAAGAAATAACTTTATCAGCGACGTATAGTGTTTTTTTTAAAAATCATAACACTTTGTGTAAATAATAGTACATAATTACACAGGTGTGTCATTTCAGGGACGGGAAAGTAAAATTG
This sequence comes from Aplysia californica, assembly GCF_000002075.1. NCBI lineage: Eukaryota > Metazoa > Mollusca > Gastropoda > Aplysiida > Aplysiidae > Aplysia > Aplysia californica. Next base: position 1,796,650 of record NW_004797288.1, on the reverse strand, counting down.
GAAAAGAAGGAAGAAAGAAACAGAAGGCAGAGACACCCAAAAGTGATTAAAACGTAAGTTAAGGGCAACTTTTCAAAAGATTTAAAGGATTATAATCTTTTTAGGGAGTAGGGGCAGTTATAGACTTAGAACCCCCCCCTCCCCCCCCCCAAAAAAAGACAAAAACAAAAACAAAAAACAAACAAACAAACAAACCATCAAACAACTAAACACATACTTATTTCAACTTTTAGGGACCGAAGTAGGTACATCACTATCTTCCACCATGTGAATTTATATTTTATACTATGTATTGAACGCATTTTTTAACACTGCATCTCCGGTAGGACCAAGCTGAGCAAGGAGAGTTTTTAAAACTGACAACTGACAAAATAAAAGTTTTGAAAGCCTAATTTGACAAGTGAACCCAGGGTCACCTGCACTGTAGTCCAGCATGATACCAATTGAGTTCACTGCGTTCTCCATAATTAATATACAAAGGAGTACAACATTTACTATTCAGTGCAGTTCCAGCTTCCCAGAAAAGAAAGCAGCTTCAGCGTATGCCTGTTTAAAAAGGAAATTAGTTTTACGTAGGGTTGTTTTGTCGGCAGAAATACTCTTGATCAAGAAGAAAGAAACATTGATCTTCTGTCTTTTCGATGAGTTCATGGCAACAAACGAACACTACTGTGTCCAGGACAGACAGCTCCAAGGCCGTGAAGAAAACGGAAATAAAGAGGGAAATAAAGGGAACGTCCCACAATAGTAGAATATATAATCAATAAAATGTCAGCACTTGTATAACCATTCAAAAAGGAGGTTATGTACAAAAAAGCTCGAGATCAAACAAAACCAATCCGGCTGACACTATGTATGGGCTAAGAAACATCTCGTGACTACTGTAGAGTCTGCCTTCTTACATAGAGAGTCTAAGAGTCCGATAGAGAATAAAGAAAGCACTTCTCTTACTCCAGAAGCTTGTGCGTCTTTCTTTTTTTTAAACATTTAAATCGATGTGATTCAGAGCCACCATTTAACCTCAGCAGCCGTGCATTCGACCACCCAAGGTCGTATGTCTTTATTTGCAGATTGTTCTTTGCAAAGGCCGTTCAATGAAAATACTTGAATACATCGTTGTAGTCACGCTCAAATCGATTAGAAGTTTAGTCTGACCCTAAACAGCTCTCTGCCTTAGGCTATCTGAGATGGAAGTTAACAAATGTATTCCAAGTGCTAAATATCAAGGGTAATGGCATGGGTCGATTAAAAACAGATGTTAAAACTAAAGCAAGCTCAAGCTCTAAGGAAATGGAATAGCAAAGAGGTAAGGAGAGAGATTCTGTGCAAACGAGTACAGTTTGAGTCTCAGATTGACGTTTTTCTGTTTGTTAAGCACAATCAGTGACCAAGGGATCATTGATCAAAGCTATCTGGCATAAGCATGAAGTTATCTCTCCATTTTTTGACCATTTCATAATGTTTCTTTCTCTCGTCAGCAAGACTACATAAAACTAAATAATCAAATCTTGTAAACTTGCATAGGACATATTTGATAAGACAGAAGTTGGAATGGAACCGAGCGACAAAGTACCCAGGAGTTTGTCGAAGTGATGTAAATACTAGCGAGAGCTCATCTTGAGATTTAAAAAAAAACGTTTGCATTTGAGGAGAGTTACCAACAGTTTCACACCACATCCCATTCCATCAATTCTCTCTCCCCAATAGAATGAGTGTGGGCTCTACAGCCTTTTTTTTCCAAGTCACCATTGTCACTATTATCCTCTGTAACAATAGTACCCTCAAACTACAACCCAACCTTCCTTTCACAATAATTATGCAACTTTCTTTGAACGAAATAGTGCGTAGGCATTTGCCTTTTACAAACACACACACACGCACACACACACACACACACACACACACACACACACACACACACACACACACACACACACACACACACAGGTTTTGATGTGACGTTTTGGTT
>NW_004797288.1:1792896-1794581 GCF_000002075.1 Aplysia californica | reverse complement strand
AGAGAGAAAGAGAGAGAGAGAGAGAGAGAGAGAGAGAGAGAGAGAGAGAGAACAGGAAGTAAGGGGCGTCTTTAAACCTCCTATCTTGAATATTGTAAAACTCTTTTTAGTTAATGAATTAAGGTAATGAGAACGTCTTCACTCTAAAACGCGTGTGTTTGCCCCGTCCTGTTATTCGTATCCAAGCTTCCCTTTTTTTAATGTAGATGTCTTACGAGTCTTATGCCCCCATCGACACAATCTAGATAACTAAGGAGGCGGGTTTCGACTCTGTCTGTCAGTACTGAGAGGGATTCGATATCCCAGCAGAAAGACCGGGGTACTCAATTTAAAAAATGTTCACCCAGGAATCGAGCTCAGGCCTTCTGCGTGCGTCGGCGAAACGCCTCGCTGATACACAATAAGCGCCGATGTCCTAGCTTCACTTTTTAATTAGATGTCTGGTAATGTTTTATAATTGGTGAAAATTCATTATATATTATGTAAAGTTCTCACAAAGCCAATTTTAAAAAAAAAGAAGAAACTATCCATTTTATTGGGAGGGGTAGGATGTCAATGTAACTCAACGCATTTGGCACACGCTTATCGAAGAAACCTATCGTGAAATCCTGAAATCCGAGTCATCTTGTTTGCTTGGTACAAAAAGCAGTGTCATTCTAATCAGGGAAAACAATATGCAAAGTGAGGAAAGGATGTGTATAAGATACGATTCTATCGAACGTGACTAATTGGATGTCCGTATCATGACGTTATTCCACATCATATTGACATGGAGGACTTAAAATAGAAAGACATACTAGAGGTTTCAGATATCGAACAGGGAAGAACAATTCCAGTGAAAATATATAGCTTCAAACTTATTAATCATAAAAAAAGAGATAAAACGAAATCAAAGAAGAAATCTAAACATTTCTGTTTTCTATAGCTTTCAAATTCAATGAGAAAAAAAAAATCATGCGGCGTAATCAGATCTAAAATAATGAAATAACAAACAAACAAACAACCCCCCCCACACACACCATCACACACACACACACGCACACACACACACACACACACACACACAGATACACACACAAAACAGAATATCACGTATAAAGTATATTTAGAATCAATGAAATATTTGCAGATAATCATTGAAAAAGATCTCTCACAATGTCAGCCCTTTAAAAAAAATTCCGTTTTAGATGAAAGTGCCGTATTATTTCTGCCTTTTGGAACATTTCTTTATGTAAAAAAAGAAAAAAAGAAGAAGAACCACTGTTCCGTTCTGTTTCGCTTTCCCGTAATCTACACCTCTCGTATTACACCCGTGGTGCCAGCATCGATGTCAGCATCCACTGTATAGGGAAAGATTATTATGGGCATGCAAACATCCAGTCTGGGAGAGGCGTCAATCCCAACCGGTTTTTCCTTTCTACATTTGCCGATCTTGGCCCTCTTTAAAGTGATGGCGGCCGAAGTCCTTCGAGCAAACAGGCAAAAACGTTCGATAATAGATTTCTCTCAGATCGTACAACCAGCGGCTTTTGAACAGCTCATCGCCCACTCCCCTCCCCCCTCCCCTAAAAAACAAAAAAATAAAAGTAAAAAACCGTCAAGACTCCACTTTCCCCCATCAGCCATCCTGTTATATTATTTTGACAAGTTTACTCCTCTTTCTCTCTCTCTCTCTCTCTCTCTCT
>NW_004797288.1:1790943-1792796 GCF_000002075.1 Aplysia californica | reverse complement strand
ACACACACACACACACACACACACACACACACACACACACACACACACACATACACACACACAGGTTTTGATGTGACGTTTTGGTTTGCCTTGTTTGAAATTCCTTTTCGTCCAAAACGTCACAGGACAAATACGACTGGAATTGTTAAATGGTCACTTGTAAGGACAAGCGGGCTAACTAAGATTTCGAGGGTTTCCATAAATCTTGTCCTACACCAAAAGTGGGCATTGCCCTACCTATAGGAGAAGTTTGCTTTCGTTGGCATATATATTTGATAGGTTATAGAGAAAATTCTCCTTGTATTTTAAAGAAACTGAGCAAGGGTCCAAAACTTTACTATAGATTTTCTCAAAACAGCATTTTCCGGGATAGCCCCCTTGCGCTTAAAAGCGACCATATACAAAAAAAATGAAAACGAAACAAATAACAAAACGATCATCATACCTTCTGTTGATACGTCTCGCGTCCTGACAAGATCGCACTTATTAGCCACGAGAATGACAGGCCCCGCCCACATGTCAATTTTTCGCAGTTCGTACAGAAGATCTGTGCCTCTTTCAAAAGTGGAGCGGTCATCAATGGTGAAGACAACAACAAAGGCATCTGTGTTGGGTACGGAATGTAGGTCCTGTAGAAAGATCGAAGAAAGAATTGGAAGTTTCAGAAAAACGTCATCAACTAACGAAAAAAAACCCCTATGACTATGACCCATCAGCCCAAAAGTGAAGCTAAGGATAAAACCCGAGTCTTTGAATGGCCTGAAGGAAAGCTGTTTGTGAAGTATGCAAATAAAAATGTAAATGTTTACACAAATGAGTATGTAAATGATTGTACCAAAAATAGAGAGCTCTATTTTGTTCTCTCGGAGACTGTAGAGGATTGACATATTTTGAACAATTAAACGACAGTTGTTTGTATGGATTTTTCTCTTCAGCTTCTGCACAATTTAAGGATGGGTTCAAATTATTGACCTAAGATTGAGAAAGACGCATGCTTTTCACGTCTGAAATTTCCTGTTGTTGAATTGTTTGTCTAAATGGGTTTTTGTTGTTATTTAGTCGTTTGGACCGGGCCTTCTTTTCACAAAAGGAACAAAAATAATGCTGCTATCCTGAAGTTCACTAGAGTAAGTCAACATATCATGAAAAGGTCTGATGTTCGTGACTTTGGGTCGACAGCCAAGTTGGATATTCATGTCTTGAGATGTTTAAACTTTGCTTTAAGGAGGAAGATTTCTACGTGGTTTAAAGTGTCCAGGCATTGAGAGGGGGAAATTACGTTGTACTTATGGAGTGAACATCAGTTGGAGGGGAAAAAACATTTAAGATGGAGTGAAAATAAGGAGGCGTAAAAACAAAATGACGTAAAAATACGGTTGTGCAGGGCGATGTAGCCTTAAATTAGTAGGAGAAAATAACACTGAACGGCAACAACTAAAACAGCATGGGGATGCCACCAAATTGCATTTGGAAGTGCATACGCCCAGATAAAACTGATAACCAAAGAACCTCCGATATCCCACGCGCGGACGAAGGAAATATACACAGTCATTTCCTTGAAACGAGAGGCACAAATTAAATCCCGCGGCGACCAGTCACTACTGGCAAAAATCAGGACCGGTCCCTTCTCTGGGGCTAAGGGCCTTAAAAAATAGAATAGACAAAACATCGGACCCAATCTGTCCATTATGCAGCGAGGAGCCCCAAGATTTGGAGCACTAGCTGAAGAGATGCCCGCTACTGAGGTCTGCCATTGCATCTCTTTGGGGAGGATTCAGGGCGAAAGGACTGATTCACCCGATGCTCCAAACAATTCGAAAGGATAGGCTCACACACACACACACACACACACA
>NW_004797288.1:1788823-1790843 GCF_000002075.1 Aplysia californica | reverse complement strand
AAGCATCTTGGAAAAACCAAGACAAAATGAAAGCCTGTTTCCCCGACCCTCCTCTGATTGCACTTCGTCAGCCTCCCAATCTTGGCAACCTCCTCATTTGCACTAGAGCAGTAAAACCCACGTCCTCACCTTCGATAAACCCAAGTTCCCCACCTCAAAATTATCCTTGTCAAAAACCTAGACGCAAAACATGGGCTCTCTCTGACTTTTTGCCTTCGTGTTTCCCTTCCTCTGGCCTTTTCGACTCAATGATTGTGTTCACCGCACCCTTCCGTTATTATATTCCTTACCTCCATGCATATGCCCCCCCCCTCTCTCTCTCTCTCTCTCTCTCTCTCTCTCTCTCTCTCTCTCTCTCTCTCTAGTGTTCCTCTTTCTCTGGCCTTTCCGATTTGCGTTCACCGCACCCTTCTGTTATTATATTCCTTTCTTCCACGCATCTGCCCCCCCCCCTCTTTCTCTCTCTCTACCACTTCTGGCCTTAGTGTTCCCTTCTCTCTGGCCTTTACGATTTGTACCCACCGCTCCTTCAAGTGTTGTGACATATATGTACACACTTTAGTTTTTATAGCACGTGTAGATCTAGATTCTTGTCATTTATTTTGTGAATGTTCCTGAGGAAGCCCGTTGAGGGCGAAACGTTGAACTTTGGATAAAATATTTTTTGGAAACACTACCAGGTCTTAACTGTTTTAATATCAGCTTTATACAATGATGATGATGGTTGATGATGATGATGATGATGATGATGATGATGATGATGATGATGATGATGATGAGATGATAATAGTAATGGTTACAATGACTACGATGAGCGTTGCAACCAATCGTGTTATTATACTCATCCCTTTATAATATGTTGAAAAGTTCACATTTCACCTCTCCCCGTCATCTAAGACCTCAAATCCCACTGCACCCGATGCCCCTCCTTTTACATAATTGTGCAGATAAGAAACTGCTGACCAGCTATTTCCACCCACTTCCAATTACATTATTGTCCTCAATTCTCTTTTCTCGTATTATATTCGCCTCTCTTCCCGAGGGGAAGAAACGATAAGCTGCTGCACTTGCTAAATGCGTTGTTTCTTAAGCTGGCCAATTTATCAGATTAAACAGCAGGATCAGAATTAATGACAGTTGTTTGACGTGCACGCCTATAAAGGCAAGTGCTTTGGCGTTTTGAAATCTTAGCCATGATTATTGTGTGCGCAAGTGCTGGCATCATATTATTACAAGGTTCGGAGTTATGACAGTGGGAAGAGAAGGGATCTCCGACAAAAGAATAGAGACCCACAGGGGAGAAATTGTTTTTTTTTAATTGTTTAAGTACAGTGTCCCCCGCCCTCCAAAAAAAAAGCAACACAACAATATACCACTGAGTAATAAGCAACTAACGACATCAAAATCTGGGGATAGCGGAATATTAGCAAAGTTTCCTGTGCGCCTAACAGGTCTAACTCTCAGTCTGTTCCCCCTTTCCCCCAGCCCACATACGTCAACAAACAAACAAACAAACACACATACACAGGCACACACATACATACATAAATACAAACTCGGACACACACACACATACACAGAAGGTAGGTAGGAAGATAGATAGAGAGAGAGAGAGAGAGAGAGAGAGAGAGAGAGAGAGAGAGAGAGAGAGGGGGGGCAGGGATATCCGAAAATAAATCAGTGACAGGAACTTCACTGGCACACCCATCACTCGGGAGGTCTCAATCAAGGTCGCGTGACGTCAGAAGGACCAAGGGTTGCACGTGCCAACGGTTGGGGAAATTCCCACATGAATAATTTCCTTTGAGCGTTCAGGCGGTTCGCGAAAATTGGTGACGCTGCCAGAGCTGGGTAGAGCAAATAACAGGGAAATAATATTGCTAACGACATGCAACGAATTTATGGGTTTACAATGTTCGGCTATTGCTGGTGGTGCCCCTGAAATTGCACGCTGAAATGGAAAAGCAAAGTTGGGTGAGCACGGTTATATGTATGATTGTTTGTGTGTTTATTTGTGGGT
>NW_004797288.1:1783334-1784946 GCF_000002075.1 Aplysia californica | reverse complement strand
CACACACACACACACACACACACACACACACACACACGCACACACACACACACATACGCACATATACACATACACAAACGCATACACACGCACGCATAATACGCACGCGGACACAAACAAATACACACACTCACAGACACTCATGCGCATACACACCATTGGAGAGTTTGCTAAATACACGAACTTGATCGCGGATAATACGCAGACAGATGCGCTTAAAAGACTGACATCGGTAAATCAAGGAAGCTACAAAACGGACTTGTCTGCACTTAGATGAGAAAATTGGATTGACGGGCATTTTTTTCCTCTGTGAATCCTATTTAATCAAGTCGGACATCAACCTTTCCATCCTGTTTTCGTTTATTCACTAGGTCCATGTGACCTCCTGATGGTAAAGGAACCAGGTACGAAGGAACAATTTCAAATGAAAAAAAATCTCTTGGTCTCAAAGAGGCCATTTGGTGGCTTTTATTATGAGTCGTTTCTGTTTGAATATGGTTTGGATTAACTTTTATAGAACTTTGACCTCAGACAGATATGAATACAGTTTGAAAAACACAGACAACTTGCTACCTCAGAATTACAACGTTGTATCTGCTCCGCACTTATTTTTGAGAAATTTGATGCCATAGACGTTGAGTCTCACATTATATTAAGCTTTTTTAAATGCGACTCTTTGAATATCTTGATAACGACTCTGAATAATCTTACGACTTTGATAGAGCAGATAGAACATTTGTTTCTGACTTCATGGTCGTAGTAACCCAAAACGGCCAAAAATGTTAGAACTTTGTAATTCTGAGGTAACGATTGTCGCCTTCGGGGAGGCGAGCGAGGCATAATAATATTCAGGTCTTACCAGGTTTTCTACAGGTGTGAAGAAATCTAAAGCAGTTTCTGCCCCGTCCAGCAGCACTGACATGTGCATTTCTCTGTCGCATTCTGAGGAGAAACACACACAAAAAAATTGACTTATGTTTTGAGCAAATGATAGTATTAACAAGCAAATTAACCACAACGTTATAGTAGAATTTCCTTTCCTCGATATTATTAATATAATTTTGATTACAGACTGTTATGACAAAACGTATGTCTGATGATTTTGTACTTTTTTCAGTTCCTTGTCCGTGATGTTGTTATCCATATTTTGATAGTAAAGTGAGACATAGGAGGTCGTTTCTTTTTGTCGATTATTTTTTCAACTAATCTTTCTTCAAGTTGGTGTCACTGTTTTTGTGTGTGGGGTGAGGAAAAAGTGTTTGAATAAGAGAACAAACTATTCATACAGTTTCTATATCGTTTTGAAGTCGCAATATAAATTCCGATGTGTAAGCTTTGAGATATACTCAACTTTGTTTTGTACATTTCGTCTAACAGAATATACTGATAATTAACATGCAAAAGACTTCGCTACTTGCCAAAATTGGAATGAAAAGGGGAGATACGGTTACAGGAAATTTCGAAGGACAGAGTGACGGTTATAGGGCGAGTGAATGAGGTGTTGGGTCGGCAAAGGAAAAACGTGTGTCTCTTTTCTGGTTTGAGTCAGAAACGACTATAACACCCTAAGGAACCCCCCTTCCCATCTCTCTCTCTCTCTCTCTCTCTCTCT
>NW_004797288.1:1780422-1781804 GCF_000002075.1 Aplysia californica | reverse complement strand
TGGGGGGGGGGGGGAGAGACTTAAGTCCAGCCTGTCGTTTTAAATGTGTATCTTAATTTTTCCTTTAAGTTCCTTTCAGCAGATTCTCTTTTTAAAAAGAAGCCTTTTGTCGCTGCAGTACGTTTGTCTGTCTCTTTTGTTGAACTGTCGGGTCAATAGGTTCGGGATAAATTTGGCTCAGGTCGTAATGGAGTTAACAGAATCAGCGAGGATGTGAGCAGGTGCCACAGGGACTGATAATGAAACCTTGAAATGGAAGAGGGGGACCACGGAGACTTTTGGGAATGGTTCTTTCCAGACTTAGTCAACCGGCTGAATGGGGTGGGGTACGGAGTGAAGAAATAGTACTATTTCTATATCTTAAGTTTTCTATAGCGTACATAATAGTGCTTTGAATAGGTCTGTGCTTTTTTGGACGTATTTGATTGTCGTTTTGAACTCTGAGTTGTATCTCTTTCACCACTATGTGGCTTGCGCAGATGGACCAGTTTGCATGGAGTTCAAAGAGCGGAGCAGATCTCAGTGAAAAGTAACACTTCAGGGGTTGTGCAAGTAAAATAAACTAAAATGCTCGCAAAACCAGTTTCACAATCTCACAAGAATTACAATTGATAGGCTAGTAGTACAGAATACTGTTGTAATCAGTTAAATAAATGGGGGTTTCACAGTTACCGTGGATAAAAATGTGAACAATACAGGGATTTGAACCCCCGGACCTGCTTTTTTTTTGTTCCTCTACTTTCAGAATCCGGTAATCAAAACAAAACAAAAATATTCTGACTGTGCTAGTCTGAAGCTGGCCAAACAGTTATATGTTATCTCATTTGTGCTTATTTATAATTATATAATATGCCACAGATAAAAACAACTTCTATGGGAAACAGGGCAAAACAACAATAAGTTGTATTTGTATGTTTCCAGAGAGCAAACGTACGATAGGCAGCAGAAACGCAGAGACAAAAAAAGAGAATACATAACAAATGACTCGGGAAACTCAGTAAAATAAACACACGGGTCCGTCCACCTGCTCGACATGTTTGCTTACTTCACCAAGTTTAGGAAATCATTTTCTGTGTCTGCCTCGCATTTTTTTATCACTTCGTGCCTGAACATTGGGTGTGCGTGCGTTTTGCAGAGCTACACCCAGAGAACGTTTGTTTTAACGTCCCAAGGGATATAAACTAGCGCTTCAAAAATGTAGTTTTCTTCTTCCTTAAAGCGACCACGTCAACCGACGAATTAATTCGGATTAAAGCTTCCCTTTCCTCTGCCACATATTGATATGTATATATATACTAATGAAAGAATGCCTATCAAAGAACCCTGCCATGAAGGTCACTTACTGCAAGGAAAAGGCTTTAAACGTTGCATTTTTAGGGAGC
>NW_004797288.1:1776522-1779618 GCF_000002075.1 Aplysia californica | reverse complement strand
ACACACACACACACACACACACACACACACACACACACACACACACACACACACACACACCGTATGTGTCCCCCTCTCAGAATATGTACAAAACCATTATAGAAACGCTTTCTTTGAATCAGGAGAAAAACAGATCTGTCGTCCTCTTGTGTACACCGTCAGCTAGTAGGGCTGGGCAATGAGTCGCTTTAGCAGAAATCGGATAATGCGTTAGTGCATATCTTCGGCAATTAAATGTATTATAAACCACTTCGGCAAATAGGTTAGAACCACTTCGACAATTAATGGGTTCACCAATTTCGGCAAACGGGTTGAGGTAGAAAGTTTAAGAGTCTGAATTCGGACAATGTTTCATTGAGAATTATCCGGTCATCCGGATATGTTTTCAGGATTTTGGCCACCACTATCATCAGCCAGGGAAAGCGAGTCCACTTCTCGAGTGCCGCCATGACAGATGGATGCGCCTTGTCTCCGGCCAACCCTCCCCACGGATCAGCGCCACTCTCCGGCAGGACAAGAGCAACGCCGTTGAAAAGGTCACGTGCTAAAACCGGGACAACCTAAGTGTCCTTCGAAGACTTCTGTGCTTCCGCTAGAGCTGGGCGAACGATCGATTCCGGAACCGATTCACACGATTAATGCTACGTAAGAAAAATTCCGACTCCTTTTTACGTAAACCATCGGTTACCAATTACTTTGATCATTAAAATCTTCTTCTATTTTTTTTTTATTTATTTTTTTTTCAAGTTGATGCTTCGTAGTGTTCCGAAAGCAATGTTATCATAAACCCTGAAGATGTTCGGAGCCAACCACCAGGTAAACACCGGAAGAAATCACATCATTTGAAAGAAAGTAATTGGGTTCGGAGTCGATTCCTACGATTCCTAGCTTTCAATAACCGGGAACCTAACCGCCCAGCACTAGCTTCCGCCATGCCAGTAGGGTTCTACAGCCTCCTCCTTCTCCCCGTCCTCCTCTTGTACTACACGTAAGTTCGATACACCCATAACGTACGATGTCACACGAGGTGATTTCTATATAATCGAGACTCGCTTGATATTCCCAGTTCTTTTCTATTGTAAGGGCTTTACGCTAGTAGTGCTGGGCGGCAAGGTTCCCGATTATTGAAAGCTAGGAATCGTAGGAATCGACTCCGAACCCAATTACTTACTTTTTTATGATGTGATTTCTTCCGGTGGGTACCTGGTTGGCTTCGAACATCTTCAGGATTTAGGATAACCTTGATTTTGGAATACTACGAAGCATCAACTTCTATTTTTCAAAAAATAAATCCTTTTAAGAAAAAGAAGATTTTAATGATAAAAGTAACTGGTAACCGTTGGTTTATGTAAAAAGGAGACGGAACTTTACTTCCGTAGTATTAATCGTGGGAATCGGTTCCGGAATCGACTCTTCGCCCAGCTCTACTTTACGCCCCTACCGACACAATTTAGATAGTTTAGGACAAGGGAATCGAACTGATGTCTTCTGCTTGCAACGGTGGTGAGCTTAAGTGCTCCCCCAGCAGACAACGATACTCAGAAAATTATTTTGTAAGGATTAGATGTCTATGGCTATGAAAGTAAGCCAGTCTATCGGGAAGTTTTTCCAGCAGATGCTGATCCGAATGAGAAGCTTAGCCTGTCTATGACTTTGACAGCACATCGATGGACAACACTGTTATTCTCGTGAAGAATCGTATTAGTTGAGGTTTACGTGGCAATGAGATGAACTCAAAGACAATATTCCAGGAAGAACGAGAAAAAAAGATTCAAGTCCGCAATCTTATGAACCATTGCCAAAAGCAATTTGAAAAACAAATGAGATAACACATACTATGTACATATACTTTAAGGATCCTGACACATCATCAAACAGAAGCAATTCATACATAATAAGGGTCTGAATAACAGTTGGGTCATCGAAGACGGGGAAGAACTGTATGAATAAAAGATTAGACAATAAAATGACATTTTTGTCTGTCTTCAATAATACAAGTCCCCCCTGTGGGTTGAGGGTAACAAACAATATCTCCCCTGCATGCCACAGAGGCAAGGCTTGTCATAATATGTCAGAGTGACCTGAATAAACATCAGCTGCTGTTCCCCGGCAAAATAGATTCGATGTATTACTCTGGGGTAGAGTCTCTACAATCCCTTTTCTTTCTTCATATATTATTTTCTCAAACACCTACGCTTAGTTATTTTTTTCCTGAAATGACACATGTAGTTGGAGACGTATATTAGAAAAATAACAAGAAGATAATAGATACAACACAACAGAGATTAACAGTTAGAGGGACCAAGTGTGAGAAAGAGAGAGAAAGGGCGAGAAAGAGAAAGAAAGAAAGAGAGAGAGAGGGGGGAGGGAGGGACAAAAACCTCACCATACTCAGATGATCATCATGGAACAGGGAAATGCTAGCTATATAAACAGCAACCAGAAACAAAGGGAGTGGGGGTGGGTAGAGAGCATGAGATAGGAGAAAAGGGGAAAGAGGGAGTGTTGGTAGGGGAGGATATTTCTTTTGTATCAGAGTTTCTGAGTTTGAGACGTGCAGATAACCTTCGAATGCGGCACGAGAGTGAGTGATGCGTGAGTGTGCCTGTCTGTCTGTGTGTCTGTGTACGTGTGAGTGTGTTTGTCTGTTTCTGTGTGAGAGTGCGTTTGCGTGTGTGCGTTTATGTGTGCATGAGTGAGTGAGTGTGTTTGTGAATGTGTGTGTATGTATCTGTGTGTGTGTATGTGTGTGAGTGTGTTTTTGTCTGTGTGTGTGTGTTTGTGTGTGCGCGTATCCACGTGTATAAGAGGTCCTCTTTCACGTTCAAACTTGAGATCACATCCCACACGGCTTCTCTGTGTTAGACCTTACGCCCAAACGACTTTGCTTAACCAGGATATAAGTAATAAATATACCGCGCAATGATGCCATTCCAACTTTGTAGACTTCATACAGCTTCACTCTCAGACGAACACTCCGAGTCGTATCTCGTCCCGTTTATTTTGTATTTAGTAAGGTTATTCAAAACGCACCAGTATAATGTGTGTATGTGTGTGTGTGTGTGTGTTTGTGTGTGTGTGTGTGTGTGTGTGTGT
>NW_004797288.1:1771353-1774234 GCF_000002075.1 Aplysia californica | reverse complement strand
CTCTCTCTCTCTCTCTCTCTCTCTCTCTCTCTCTCTCTCAGCTTTCTATTGTGTGCATTTCTCACTTATGAACAGTATTTCTGTTCCCCTTTTCTTCTTTCTTTGTCTCTGAGTGAGTTCTTCCTCAAGCACTCAATTCTCTGCTTTTTCTTTTGACTCTCTTCTGCTAGAGTTTCATTGTTGCCTGATCCTTCTTTTCAACGCTTTGAAAAAATCTCTTTTCTCATTTTATTGTTTGCTTCCATAGTCCTTGACCTCTTGATTCAACATCAAGTCAGTGTTTACCCTTTATCGGAAAATAGGTCACAAACATGCTGTTAGATGAGGTATTAGAATTTGCTCTTGTGAAAGAATAGAGGCTGGGGAAAAAGAAAATGAATGCTTGAGGTGGCAAGAAGAGACAATAAAGGATATTTCTACATGTTTTATTTCTGAAAAAACGTTCGAGTTTGGTCGACGAGTTAGAGCAAGAAGAACGACAGAAAGGAAAGATATAATAACGAGAAAAAAATAATAACCTTCAAAAGTAGGGAAGTGAAGATGGATCGATAGATAGATAGATAGATAGATAGGTAGATAGATAGATAGACGTACAGACAGACAGACATATGGATAGATAAAGATAGAAAGATAGAAGGGATGGAGAGATATGAAAAAGACAAAGGGGAGAGGGAAAGAGAGGGCGACAGCATATTAGGATGTAGTGTTTGCATGTCATGATAAAAGAATAAAAAGTCTCGCTCGTAGCTCTTGCAATGTCCATCGTTCTGAGTCCATTTGTGAGGGATAACATGTTTGAGGTTCGTGTCTTGCAGTATAACTGGGAAAACATGCAATTCCTAATAGACCCGTAAACGTGAAAACAGAGGAAAAAGCGGAGAATAAAAAGAGATGGTATAACATTGCATTTCTTTATGGAAAGAACAGGGCATGAAAAATACAAGAAAAGTATATAAAAAGTAAGGGAGAACTGCAAAACAAAAGTGTCACTAGGTCTTGCCAAATTATATGTGCAGTTGGTTAACCCCTTCACTGTGTCGCTTGCGAATGCCTAAAAACCCTTAAAAGGGTTCCATTGTATGTTTGATTTGTGGAGGGCGTAGATTGGGTCATTGGGCTAAAAGTCCAAAACTTATCTTAAAACTACATGATTTTGTCAGTAATAAAATTTAGATCTACAGCTAGATTCAATTGGTTCACTCCATTATGACTTCAAATGAGAAAGGAACGAATATCAGGTACACTCTCGATGTGACTGACTGTAAATTCCATCAACACAATAAAGAGTATTTAGGAGGCGGGTTGTTCTGACCGCGCCCTACTTGTTAGTGCCAGTCCGGGTTAGGCGGAATGATACATCCCTCGAAAAAAAATGGATATTGACTCAATAGCATAGCTACCTCTGACGGTGATCGAACTCACTTCCTTCACGTACAAGGCCAAGAATCTAGCCTTAACACGACAGAAGTAGGACACTGAAGGGAAACCCTTCATCGGGAAGTACATTTCGACCAGTCAAACACCTGTTTATACAGCGTCATCGATTAAAGAAAGACCTACGCTGCAACAAAAATATTTGATTTGGCCGGGTGTTTCGTTTTCAGATTAAACCGAGAACGATTTAGAGTAATTAGATACATTTACTCACTCCCGTTAACACTGGGAAACAGAGATGAAGGGTAAGAGTATGGTGTGGGGGGGGGGAGGTTGGGGTGTCTTCTATTTATGCATTTGTTTGGTTTCCTCAGAGAAACCAGGGCAAGTTTGTTTACTTTTTCTATTTGCCATGTGGGAGGGAAAAAACGGTTGGGGTGGGGTAGACGTGGGGAAACCAAATGAGCACATGGGCACTGCGGTCAGTAACTTCGTCAAAATATGTTGTTATTGTTAAGCATCTCTTGAAAGCCTTCAAAAACAAGATACTAACGATACAGGCCGTCCTAAATACCCTACAGCCAACGCAGTCGTGAAATGGCTTCGGGTGTTTGACCATCAGGGACTCGTGACTAGTGCGGGAAACCCAACGGAGACTGACCACAGGGAGAGCGGACATAATCCCCGAGTGAGAGACAAAGCTCTGGGGCTGCTGCCTGACTAGTGAGGTCATTAACTTCTACGGGTTCAAGGCTCACGTGTCATACAACGAGTCTCCGAAGCCATAATAGCTCATTCTAATGAAACGTTGTCGAGAGTAAATCCGTCCGAAAAGTAAACGATGCCAAGTTCGATTTCAATCGAAATACATGTATATACGCCCATTCATTTACTCATCCATTCATTCATTCATTCATCTTCCATTGTTTTTGTTCATTCATTCATTCATTCATTCATTCATTCATTCATTCATTTTTCAATTCATTCATAGTATCATGCATTCATTTGTTCGTTCATCCCTATACTTGTGTAGGCCTATATTCATTCGTTATATTATTTATTTATTTCATTATTTCAGTCGTTCTTCATTTTAATTAAGTAATCAAGCCCCTTACTCATTCAATGCAATGGTAGCCATTTTATTTCCACATCGATAAGGCTACTAGTCAACGGTGGGCCTTTTGAACAGGGCAGGGATAAATGAGTTTAACCTTACAAGCCCGAAATATAAAGTACATGAATCTTTATTCATAAATATACCTTCAGTTTTCAGCTTTATACATATTCCCTTCTTCGATTCACTTTATTCTTTAAAAGGTTGTAACGACTACAGTTTTAAAAAACGCACAAAAAACTTAACGTTCCGACTTAGAATGCTCATATTTTCTGTGCTGTCTTCCGTTTGTAGTTCAATTGTTTCCGTTGGTGTCTTCATTAAATCCAAGATCTGTCATTCTGGGTATCTATCTGCATTGTCAGTGAATATGGATATATATATATATATATA
>NW_004797288.1:1767726-1771161 GCF_000002075.1 Aplysia californica | reverse complement strand
TGTGTGTGTGTGTGTGTGTGTGTGTGTGTGTATGTGCGTGCGTGTGTGAAAGTTTACGTATATGTATATAATTATGTGTGCTCAGCTATCAAGCCCCTCCCCCTCTGCCTATTTCTGTATGTTTCACTCCGCAAAATGTCTGTACTGTAGGATGTTATGTTTCTCTTTCTCTGACCCCAATGAACTTAGCTGTCTTCATTAGTCTTACCACTGTTACTGGAAAACATTTCGTAAACAAAAGGCAGACATTACTCCCAATTTTCAAGATATTACCCAACCACCTGAAGAAGTAATGAGACATCGGAATGCTAACAGGGATGATTTCGTTCTTGGGGGTCAATGGTGAAGTGCCCTGTCTGCCCAGGAAGCCGAAATTAGTGTTAGTTCTGTAACATTCTCGTAGAGCTCCAAGCAACGAGACAAATGTGGTACAGAAATTAGACTGACAAAGTCGATAAGTCTTAGGGTTCCAGAAAATTACTGGCAAAAATTCCAACTCGCACATCAAGACCGTGACAAAAGCGAGAATGAGCTATGGTATGCGCATGGCAGCACTAGCTGAGAGAGAGAGAGAGAGAGAGAGAGAGAGAGAGAGAGAGAGAGAGAGACAGAGAGAGAGAGAGGGGGGGGGGAGAGAGAGAGAGGGAAAGAGAAACGAAAAGTCATGTTGGAAGTTAATGGATGTCACCGACGACTACACAGCTTTGGGATTAACATGTCCCATCAGAATCTGAAAATGAAAGTCAGATTCGTTTAAGTTTTTAATTCTCTGCTTCAAATTTATTTCCTCCAGTCAATGACCTCCCAGCGTTATCGTTTCCATCAGCCCTGTTCGAGTCCTGAGGTGATGAAGGCAAAGAACGATTGTGTGGCATCGTGGTGAAATCAGGCGCTCGTCTAAATATTGAAATCGAAGAAACCGACATTTCCACAGTTTGAGTAATATTTGTCTTTTTTATTTTGGCTCAACATCTTTTATATATTCCTCTGTGGATTTTAGTGAAAGACGTTGATGAAAGGCTCAAATAAAAGTAAATTTGCAGTTTTCAAAGCTTTCGAGCTTTCATAGTCACCAATTTTGACGGCCGCTTTCTCACTAATTTTGCCCCTGGCAGCATCACCTTCAATCACAAATATCTCAACTTCAAGGCAGAAGGGTGTTTTTACATCAAAAGTGAGACAAACGATCAAGCTTTAACTTGAGATTACACCAACAACTTTATATGGCCAAAAATGACGAGCGTCTGATTCCACGGCGTAGTAGCGACACGATTTATTTTTTCTCAGAGCATACGTTATCTTGCCAATCTTTAGCCTTGTCTATCTGCTTGTCCCCGATGTCATCCCCCTGAGTTGAGCGCTGCGGACAACAAGGCAGGGCTGCTGTTCCTAAGGGCCATAGGGGTTTCATGACAAAGCCTGCCTAGTTCGCCTTGATCCCGCTATGCCCCAAGGAAAAGAAGAAAAAAAAAACCCCATCACACTCGGCACCTTGGCGGTGTGTAAAAGTATTGAACACTTTTTCTAGTTCACCGACTCTTTCTTTCTTTCTGTCTATCCATCACCGATTTTTTCTTCCTTTCTTTCTTTCTTTCTTTCTTGCTAACTTTGTTTCTAGATCTATCTTTGTGTATTATGTTCTCTCTATCCCCACCCCCCCTCTCTCTCTCTCTCTCTCTTTCTCTCTCTTTCTCTCTCTCTCTCTCTCTCTCTCTCTCTCTGTGTGTGTGTGTGTGTGTGTGTGTGTGTGTGTGTGTGTGTGTGTGTGTGTTTGGGACCTAGTCAATCATTTCTAAGCTTACACGTTAAAATTCTAATAAAAAGCGCAAATGAAAAAACCAAATAATGATATCACGTGTTTGTATACATGGGTGGATTTTATGTAAGTTGTTTGACCGATCAAGAAAAAAGTCTGTCATGACAACTATCAGTCTCTGATAGGCCAATCATTGTAGTCCAAATTACAACTTTGAAACAGTTAGCCATCAGATTTTTGAAATCTACGCCACGTGTCGATTTTCCGAAATGGAACAAGCAACAATCATCTTTTATCGGAACCTGAACGAGTTCTTAATACCTCAACTCTCGTTTCTGTTTATTAAACATTACAATTAATGCCATCTCATGTTGAAAAAGTGCGCTGTATTCTAGCCTAACAGAGAAGATTTAGAAGACGTAAATTGTACTGAGTTAAAGAAAGTTCAATGATCTGTCAACTGTGAACATCCAGAAACTCTTTGCTGCTGCTGTTATTGGTGCTGTCTTTATCATTACTTCTGTTACTGTTTTGGTTGTTGTTGTTGTTGTTGTTGTTGTTGTTGTTGTTGTTGTTGTTGTTGTTGTATATCCTGTTTATTGTCTTGTTGTTCTTGGTGCTGTCTTCATCGGTGATGCTGTTCTTGCTGCTCATTTTTGTTGTTGTTATTCCTGCTTGTATTGTAGTTTTTCTTGCTGCTGTTGTTAATGTTATTGTTGTTATTGCTAACTGTTTTGTTTTTGTTTTTGCATTGTTTGTTTGTTTGTTTGTTGTTGTTGTTGTTATTTGTTTTAAGAAGGCAGGGCAGCTTCTAATGCAAAAGAGAGAAGTGAAAGAGAGAAAGAACTGTTAACGTAAGTAAATGCCAGCAGTTCTGGAAAACAATCCGAAAACCACGAACCTCTTTATGTTACTAAGTTCATGAACTTACTGTGATACATCTGTCGGCATATTATGATCGTATATTAACGCCTACTCGCCACTGCATGGCTATTTATATTTTCACCAAAGTAAAGAAAATATAGACCTTGATCTATCTACACCACTCACAGGACAAATGACATGAAAATAAGGAAGAGTGAAAAAACATCTTTATGCTAGGGTGAGGACGGGTCTTTGGTGGGGGTGGGATGGGAGAGGAGTCGAGAAGTCATATTAATGCTTTGATTAATGCAACGGTTCTTGTATGTGTCCATTTAGACAAAAGTGGCAATCTTTTGTTTGGTTCTTTACTACTATTTATTATTTTGCTTCCCTGTATCGTGTCCTATCTATTGTTCCTCCCCCGCCGACTGTTGGCGATCTAATGGATTTTTGCGTTTGATCTTACTTCGGATCGAGGAAAGAAATGACAGATTGATTTACTTCTTATTCGCGGTTAGATGAAATGAGATTAAAAGCAAACAAGAGTTGAAGGATGTACACACGTATGGTTATATACAGGTCGTTGACCTGACCACCGAATGACTCACGGGCATCAGCGAAAAGTATCAATAACTGGGGCGGACAGTGTGATCATCTGTGCAAAATTCCTTTATTAAAGCACATTTCAAAGCGGAATAGGCGGAATAGGAAAAGGAGAGGTAGGGACAAGGCATACGAAAATAAATTAGTTAGTTCTGGTGTCCTTGGGTGGGTGAAAGCGACCAGGGCGCCGCGCGTGTGGGTTTGGGGGTGGG
>NW_004797288.1:1760208-1767626 GCF_000002075.1 Aplysia californica | reverse complement strand
CCCTATCCCAATCCTCACCGATATTGCAGTCGGCCCCATCCATCCACGTCATGAATCTCCTGAGAACAAAGTTCTACATCCTTGGAGTAGATGAACGGAACTTCTACCGTTTTCTCGTTGATGCTGAAATCTGTAACGAACAATGGATCCTAGTAAAAGCACAAATCATGGCCAGCTTTTGTGGTGTAGTAATGGTTAGTCTTTGTCCCGTTGCACACTAAAATGCATGGTTTCCTTTATTGTTCTTACGTGTGTTTGTAAGGAGTTGAGGTTTGGGGGGGTGTAATCGTTCACCTCGGGCACTCGGTCCTGGAGCTTTCCACAGAGCTCTATAGGATTATACGGATTCTCTTCTCATTTGCGGGAAAATGTCTGATTGGGATGAACGGGTGGGGGTTCACTAAACCATATCAAACAAAGCGTGAGAAATCGAGTTTTGGGTGGACCTCGTCGAAAAAGCAAAAGCGTGAAGTGAAATCTCATTAGAAGCTAAATCAGAGTAAATAAAGGAATAAACAGTCAATCCTACACATTTCGAGTAGATGAGAAACAGTCAAGACACTATTTTAAAAAAGGATGGGAGGGGGGTGCTTTGTAATTTTAAAAAATATCATATAGATCTATCTAACTAATTGTGAGAAAGACAAAGGAAGTACACATCTTAGGATACATTTCAAGTTATACAAATGCAAAATGTGGCAAAACCTACACCAAAATCGTGTAATGAAACTGTTTGAGAAATCGGCCTGGAGTGTTACAAATGAAAAAGAATAATTTAATATAATCCCCGACATTTCAACCAAAAGTTCCCTCCAGATCTTGAACTCGAGATCTGGCAACATAATTTGCAAACTACAAAGGTCTTAATTATTAGATGTATGCTAACCTGTAAGCTACTAAGAAATAATATGATATGAAACACCGAGAATAAAAGTGGTCTGACAGCAATTGTGTACAGGAAAGTTGAATTTTCCGTTTTCAAATAAATTAAAACTCAGTTTCTAGAGGAAGAATTAAGTCATGATGACTCCTTAGAATTAACACTTTCAGTTTACAATGAGATGATATACGGCTTTGTCTAAATCTAATGATAATGGTTTGGTCGTTTTGACCTAGAGTGTAGATATAGACCATTTTCTTTCTCAAGTGAGCACATTTTCTACCAGTGTATCACAAGATATCGTTCTGCCCGTAAATGCTTAGACATGAGGACAGGGGAGTTGTTTTCCCTAGGTTTTGGGTAGAGCCGCTGTTTTCCGGAGACTCTGAATAACAACGCCCCTTCCCCACTAGGGGGCAGAATCTAGACAATAAGTTTATATTGGTCAAAAGGTCTCTCTTCTTTAATATTGGCCGTTTTTCGTGCTCGGCGTAATGTCCTTCCACAGAGAGTGGAAACCTGGGAGGTGAGTAGTACATCAAACGAGTTCTGAATGGAGACCACACGTTGGTAGTTACCATTATGATAAAGCAAGAAACGTTTTAAAAAACAACTATTAAAAACAAAGCATCCCAAGCGTTGACGGGCAAAAGTCTATATGAGCCCTCTATCCGAACTTACTTGACCTACTATTCACATCCAGGGTCTCTCTCTCTCTCTCTCTCTCTCTCTCTCTCTCTCTCTCTCTCTCTCTCTCTCTCTCTCTCTCTCTCTGTCTCTCTGTCTCTTTCTCTCTAGGGCCAGAGGTGGGTCTTTGTGACTCATATTTATATGTAAATAGTGCGGGGCTGAAGTAGAGTTTAACCTGTTGACCACCCGCTTATATTATTGTGAGGGGCCACAATACGTTTACGGGTCTGAAACTTTTATCTTCAGAAAACGAGCCCACATACCAAAATTTATTAAAATTATATCTACAAACTTTAGAGCATGACTGAACATTAGACATTTGATTCATACACGAGCATGAAGACAGAAAGGTCAAACATAATAATATTCAATGTGCACTGCAGGGACAAAGAAAAACATCATGTATCATGCATGGCCAGTGCTCATACAGAGATTATTGTCCCGGCTTGTTCAACGCTCTGGTGTATTCGTTAATGAAGGCGGGTTGCTCCTTGCAAAGTTACTTGCATCACAATAGGTGCATAAATAATTTCCCTCCTGTGTAATTAAGTCTGTATTCGTTATCGCTTCTCTTATTGTAATTCCAGCCCCAGGCCTCACACAAATCTTTACTTCTGCCACTAAATTTAAGAAAAACAACATAAAAAGCAAATATTGCATGTGTGTTGTTGTTGTTGTTGTTGTTGTTACTGTTGTTGTTGTTGTTGTTGTTGTTGTTGTTGTTGTTGTTGTTGTTGTTGTTGTTGTTGTTGTTGTTGTTGTTGTTGTTGTTGTTGTTGTTCTTCTTCTTCTTCTTCTTCTTCTTCTTCTTCTTCTTCTTCTTCTTCTTCTTCTTCTTCTTCTTCTTCTTCTTCTTCTTCTTCATTAAAAACTGTAGCTTTTTCAGATCTTCGGTATGAGAATCAGAATACGACAATGGTAAGGCGAAAGGGATTCCCCAATCTAGTGTTAAAACTTTATACTCGTATTTATCGTAGGGCTAAGGTTTCCCCCATTGTGTGAAATGCTTGCTCAAACACAACTTTCTCACCAGAAATGGTACTACCGCAGACTCAGCAGAAGGGAATACTTAGCTTACTTGGTGTTTCTTTATCACTCAAATTCATAAATTGTCGATATTGTCTCGCCATTGTTGTAATTCCTGTGCACGTGTGATAACGTTGATGTTGATCTAGAACGATATCGCGATAATGATCCTGTTGTTTTTCATTGCCCTTCCTGTTGTTGGTGTTGTAGCTGCTGTTTCTGTTCCCGGTGACCCTGTCCGACTTTTCTATAACCCCCTGATACAATTAGACAACAAATCAAACTGAAACGCTATTTCTGATATCGTCGCTGGAAGCAGCAATGGTGAAGTTCCTGATGAAGTAGATACACACTGTCTGTTTGTTTTGGTTTTGTTTTGTTTTGATTTTGTTTTGTTTGTTTTTCCTGTGGACATTAATTGTGTAATCTTGCCAATAAAAGCCATGCAGTGCTCGTCAAAGAGCAGAGAAGTAACAAGTTTAGCATCATCACGTGCTATAAAGGTTTAACGTTGATTGTGTCTAGTTTCCACTGTTAAAATAGGATTTTAAAAATATCTACTTCTTCCCAGTACAGTAGCTGATAATTTTTCTGGTGTATACTACAACGTTAATTTTATACCGTTGACGAGAACCCGCGCTTGCACACACACACACACACACACACACACACACACACACACACACATACAAACACACACACACACACACACACACACACACAAACACACACATGCACACATGCATGCGTGTGTATGTATATATATATATATATATATATATATATATATATATATATATATATATATATATATATATATAAACACACTCAAAGTCAAAGAGGGAAAGAAACACACACACACACACAGAAACAGAGAGAGAGAGAGAGAGAGAGAGAGAGAGAGAGAGAGAGAGAGAGAGAGAGAGAGAGAGAGAGAGAGAGAGAGAGAGAGAGGGGGGAGTGCAAGATTACAGACAAAGAGTCAGACAGGCAGACTGACAGACAGACAGGCAGACCAACACTAAACGAAAAAGAGAGAAAAAAAAGAGTTCAGCGGATTAGAATAGAGGGATTCCTAAACATGGGGCTCAATAAAGTTAAGCGATTCACACTCAGTAAAAAACAAGACCATACGCGGAGTAAAAAAGTTGCTTTGATAGCTACAAGATTGATCTTGCCTTTCCCAAACTTGTGTAACTTTATGGAGAAATGTAGGCCTCCCGTTCAAACGTCGTGCTGTCCTGCTAGGTCAATAATTTCCCTTTGCCGAGAGCATTTGATCCTCCCCTGTCCAAACAAGGCCGTACTATATGAGGCTTTTACGACAGACAGTTTAAAAAGCAATCAAATTTTGCAGCACATCAAAAAGAAAGTTGGCGTGGAAGAAAAGTGGGACAAAGTTACAAATAGAGAGGGCGTGGACAGAATACACGGACAGTTGTCTGAAAAGCAAACATTTTTTCCCAGAATTCAACCTCCCTGCGAGATAATCACCAGTAAAAATTGATGAACGTAATGTGGAAAAAAACAAGCCTGTAAAACGATTTTTAAAGTTTCAACCGCTTGAAGTCCCACTCTTCGGATCCAAACAGTATGCGACTTAATAGACAAAGAGTAAAGAGCATTCTGGTATGGATTGAAAAATGGTTGGTCATATGTTGAGTAAAATAGCCATCGCACCATCGATAGAAACAGAACATAGATCCATTCCCAACAGCTGTATGCCCAGAAATAGTGCATTTCAATATGGTCCACACCTTTCAAATATCGATTCGCACGTTCTATAGGCGTTGTCATTGGCACTATTATTTAACTGTTTAAAATGTTTAGTTTCGTACCTAAAATATAGGTCCTCTGAGAACAATCTTTGATCCGACTTTTGTAAAGAAAATACGTTACTCGTTAAATATGTTCTATAATAAATCAAGGTCCGCAACTCACTTATCAGAGATATTATAGTGAGTAGTCTACCATACCAGTCCAACAGCATATTGAAATGCAAAAGAATCAAAAGGTTTGGTCATATCTAACGTGCATGCCTATCAACCAACACACCCTAAAATTCTAAAGCACAACAATACCCGGCTACCCAACGAGAGGAAAAAGTGGATTGAATGAGTCAAAGACACCTTAAAGGCTCGCAACTTCCGGCTCAAGGAGGCTTTTTAGTTTTGCCAAGACCTGACGTCGTTACCTCTCTAAGACACATGCCAGTATAAAACAGCAGATTAAGTTAAGTAGTTAGCATAGACCAACAATAATATAAATGTCGCCACCGGCATTATTGAGGACTTTTTTCTTGGCGAGTAAGATCTTTGGATTATGTCGCTCTTGGGGAAAGCTTTCTCCAACACACAAAGCTGCTTTTTTTTTTTTTTTTACTATACTGACTAGTCTTTCTCTAAATAAAGCGGTTAAACCTCTTTGGCTAATTGCCTAATGTTTATTTTAAAAAAGAGATAACGACATCAGTGGCAAAACTTAAATCTATTTCTGGCGGAGTTAATCTTAGACTCTAAGGAGCACTAACAAACGAACAAACTATAAGATGCAATGAAATCGAATTAGAAATATCGGGAATAAAATATAAGGTCGAGTAATCGCCGTTCTTGGCATCGATTCTTTTTATTCTACAATAAATTATACTTACCAGTGACGGTATCGTATGGTTTCCTCGCCACTAAAGGAAACCACTGAACTGTCACGTTTATTTATTCAGAATAGGTGAAGCCATGAACAGGTAAATAACAATTTGACCGTGTTTTCAAGACAAAGTACAAAGAGGTCCTTTTCAAGTAGTTCTCTCGTCCCCGATAGGCAGCGCGCATATCTACACAGACACACACACACACACACACACACACACACACACACACACACACACACACACGTATACCCTCACTCACACACACACACACACACACACACACACACACACACACACACGTACACACACGCACACACACACACACACGTACACAGACATACACATACCCGTACACACATCATGCATGCACCATTATACGCCCCCCCCCCAATCCACACACACACATAATGCATCATGCACCAACATGCTACACATACCACATACGCACGCGCACACACACACACACACGCACGCGCACATACACACACACACACACACACACACACACACACACACACACACACATACATACATACATACACACAAGGGCGCCTTCACGTAGGAGCCACTAACATTGTACATTACTACAACACTTATAAACACTTAGAAGAGAGACAAAACCGGGAAGTGACATTTCTCAACACATAAATTGTAGTATTTTGATGTTTTTAGGCTCTCGTCCGTTTCCTGGGGCGCATTGTTATGGAATCATTGGTACCACCTAGAAGCACATTCATTTTTTTCTCATGATATAATACCCATCTATTGTGAACAGCAGCCGAAATATTTGCGACTTATGGGGGCGTGGGGTGCCCAGTAAAAGAAGTAAAAATAAGCAAAGGAAATGGTCGTCAATGCTTAGTGACTGTCGCTGTCAAGGTTTAACCCTGTTCGTACGCCCTGGGGTAATTGTGTACCACCTGGGTTGTATTCTTCACATTTTAGAATACTTCTAGTACGAAGATCTCTTTGAAACTTTCAGTATTTCTCATAAAATCATTTTGACAGACTGCTATGCAAAGCGTACGGATCGGATTTACGAGTAAACTTCTTATTTGAAAGTGGTGGCACAGTTCCCCACGTCATATGGATACCATAGTAAAACACGACGTACAGAAAGTGTCCCTGGAAACTGCACATTTATACTTTTTTTAAGTGCCGTTGATAAAGGTTTTGTTGGGGGGTGGGGGTGGGGGGGTCAGAAAAAAGACCAATGGGAAAATATTGGTTTCTTCGAATTCATCAGCGTCTTTCATTCAATCAGTTTACTGGGATCTGTTTCAATTTTATTTTTGCTGAAGCGTAGCGTCTTGTCATGAACAACGCAGGCCAAGACATGTCACCCTGTCTCTGGGTACGAATGGACAAGAAATGTATGTCAAAGAAACGAGAACAAATATAGAAATTCAGAATCCATTCTGATGTGAACTCCGAACACCTTTGTCTATTGACCAACTATGCCGTTATCAAGCCTCGGAGCAACCGCCCTGGGCTTTTCAGCGCGAATTTGTATAATTGCTTCTAGGATTAAATCCCTCAAACGCGATTCTACGTCTAGCCAGAAAGAGCAAAAATTGTTGGCCTTGGTTTGGAAGATCTATCACGTTGC
Organism: Aplysia californica; assembly: GCF_000002075.1. Classification (NCBI taxonomy): domain Eukaryota; kingdom Metazoa; phylum Mollusca; class Gastropoda; order Aplysiida; family Aplysiidae; genus Aplysia; species Aplysia californica. The sequence continues at coordinate 1,760,774 of NW_004797288.1, read as the reverse complement.
GCTAATCAGGCATAGGATATTCATGTTGGAACAGCTAGCGCCATTGTGCTGATTCTGCAGAGCCGGGGCAAGCGTCCACGTAACTTTAACACTTTCACTACACGGCCTGCTGTTTTGTCCCACTTGACAACTTCAGTCACTCACAGCTTTCTGCAGTTTGAGGGTTAATGTCCACCCACTGGCACATTTTGTTTCTTCTTTACTCTCTGGATGTTCTCATTGTTTCTACATTCCTATTTTCTATCCTTAGCTGTACTAGGGTAGACAGACGTCCATCTTTGGGAAACTTTTCCTTCTGCCCGATGATTTTTACTCATTTAATGTATGCGGTAGATATTATTTTTTTCTCTTTTTGGGGGTAATAATACGGAAATTAATGTTCAGAAGTAAGTGCCCTTCAGATAATAGTAGAGAGTAAGTTGGGAGAGGGGGATCTGTTGCAATTTTATTTTATCGTGCAATATGAATAGCATAATGTTTTAAAACTGTATTGCATACAAAAGCCTCCCCAGACCAGACAATTTAAAACACATTCGTACACCTAGCAACACACACATACACACACA
>NW_004797288.1:1746523-1758682 GCF_000002075.1 Aplysia californica | reverse complement strand
TACTTCTTCTTCTTCTTCTTCTTCTTCTTCTTCTTCTTCTTCTTCTTCTTCTTCTTCTTCTTCTTCTTTTTCTTCTTCTTCTTCTTCTCCTCCTTCTGCTTCTGCTTCTTCTTCTTCAAAACGCGGCCCAACAATGTGCGGTTCCTTTGCATCTCGGTGGAGCAGCTGCTGTGGCTGTTTTTGTATTGGGATGGTAAATGTTCTTCTCGCCATGATCCATGAACATAAAATATATTTTTCTTAATCAAAAATACATTGTAGTGGGGTATCAGATACATCGTTCACAACGCACGTTAACAGCTTTGTCAATTGGTTACAACAATAGTTAAAATTTATGGAGTTATCATCCCTCAAAGTGTCAAAGTCAAAGTCAAGAGAAGTAGCTCAATCGTCGAGTCAATTCCCTTCTTCAGTAATCTGTGGGTGATCAGCCAAATATTTTCCGTTTTTAGAAACAAAGGAGGAATGTTTCCTCTCCTATCATTTTCACTGTGTCTGTCTATATAATTGTATTAGTATGTAACTAGCCTCATCAACCCGCCCCACGGCTACCATTGGTGACATACACTAGACGTTCACACAGTATCAAAGGGGCATTCACACGACCTCGCTGCTACAGCTACCATAATAAAGGAAGAAGTAAAATTTGCTGACTACTATAAAATCCAAATTATTCCAGCGGAGCTCTCGGTAACAATGATACTTGATGAAATAAAGTTCAGCCTTCCAATCGAGCGTCCAGAGACAAACGTGCACATTGTTAATAACAATAAAAGTCGATTAAGACGACAAATATGATCGTAAAGTTAAATTATCATGTCACAATTCCGTGAGGTTTTGCAGACGCAACACCCTTTGGCACAGAAGCCAGACGTTTTTTGGAGAGTTCTTGGAACGTGTGGCAGTTGCACTACGTAAACAAGAATATATTACAAGTTTTGAGTGAATCAAAGGATGGTGTCTGGGTCAAGGAGGCTCTTCTTCTCATCTGACTTGCAAACATATGCGTTGTTTCTAAAAAAAACCCAAAAAAACAAGAAAAAAAAACCAAGGGAGATTTAATTGCCGGTGAGACTATGTTTATGCTTTCTTTTCATGTCATTAGACCTCAATCTCTGGTGTATAAAACTTGGAGTTCACCACGTCGGTGTGGCTCGCTTGTTCACTCTTTGGAGACGGAGTGGACACATAGTATGTCCCACAGCATACCGAAGCCCATGTTAAGGCACATTTCGATTTATACTACACACATCAGAAACGCGAAATTCCATGATCCATACTATGTTGTTGTTTGGCTTTTTAAATATAGATAAAGACATTTGAATTAACAAATTTTCACGAATAACGAAGTTATGTCTTTTTTTCTCTTAAACTTAGTGTCCCAAAAGAGCACGTCTTGCTTTAAACGTTGAAAGACCAGAATGTGAGTCCTCAAAGAGTTAAAACCACAACTAGCAAAACAACACACGCGCCCCAATCACGTAAGAGCTACGGGAAAATGACAAACTGACAAAGCGGAAATGTAAGACAGAAACATTTGAGAAGAGTCATTCGGAGAACAAGTTTACATGGATACAGATCGCCAGCTTAAGAATGTACGAGTTCATCCCCGGACAACAGATTTACACAAATCGAAAAATGATAAACTTTCTAGGGATGTTTATTTTACATCTTTCTCGTTTCTCGGGTCCCAATGATAGTTGACAAAGCCAACTCTTGGGTTCTCTTGCTGATGGATGAGACTTCCTTGTTTTGAGTCAATGAGATCCAACAAACACGCCACAACGCAAACTACATTCTCTACATAACAACATACACAACGTAATAATTATGCATTCTAAACAGGACGAATGCCCCCCTCTCCCCCCGCTGCCACACACATACACACACACACACACACACACACACACACACACACATACACACACAAACACACACACACAAACACATACACACGCGCGCGCGCAAGCGTGCACATTCCCACATACCCCCACATTTAGAGAAATTCCAAGAACAGAAAACGCACTAAGTAATGTTGATATCTTGAACAGTGCAAGAATCCAAACCTAGTTTATTTTCTCTTCTTGCCGAAAAAGAATCGAAACTCAGTTCAGACAGAAAAACGACCAAGTTTCCTTTCTTTGGCTAATTTGTTTTCAATTTAAGCGGTAGAAAGTTTCCTCTTCTTGGCTCTCCCCCCTGCTAGCTTCAATTTGGTCTATTAATCAAATGATGCCTCTTTCTGAAAACAAATAATCTATTTAAGTGGCAACACTATAGTAGACTACAGCGTACCGACTCTGCTCCGCTGGGATATCAAAAATGCACTACACTGTGTGTACATAACCCTCCTTTACGTCTAAACCAGTAAAGAGTATAAGGTTGAAACCTCAAAGATAGCTTATCAATTGTTGCCCCAAAAAAGGAAAATAAGAAAGAAGTTGCAAGTACACAAATATACACATAATAATAGAAAAGACCCAAGACCAGCTAAGAGCGCCCTTTGACTTGTGGTACCCATAACATGAGTTGCAAATATCGAACTGTGGATCAAAACCATAGGCAATAATATATTCAGCACCACTACTTGTTACCGTCTCTTTCCAAGCTATGCAACATCCAGAACATCTGCTTTAGATCATATCAGATCTACATCTAAATTAACAAAACTTTAATAAATCGACCGACGGGCTTCCGTATTCATTATAGCTTTTGCGTCAGTGCAGAAAGAGTAGATGCAGATGCTAGAAATTAGTAGAAACTGTAATCATCCCGGTCTGACGTCCAACTTGTGGATTCTAAGATCAGACCCAATACTGATGTTTACGAGAGAACGGGTTTTTTTAAAGCTCTTTGACACACGCTTGGCTACCAAGATGGCGACCATTACGCATCTGGTCCTTCCAGCGAATTTGAGGAGATAGCGTACAATCCGAGACGACTGCCGTTTCCATGACAGCCGTGGATTCTTGATTGCTTTTTTTTTCTTTTTGATGTGGTTCGAGGTGACGGCAAAGCTTACGGGTCAAATGCGAAATAAAAGGTATTTACTGGGGATAGTGCAGGGTTTTGCCCTCAGCCGTATCCCTATGTTATGCTCGGACGGGGATTTTTTTTCTTCTATTTTCTAAATTGATGTTTTGGACGGGAATGACAACACGCCAATGTTGTGATACATTTACGTGTTTTTTCTAACACAGCAACAATGAAAGACTTCAAACGTATTTTTTTAAAAAGAATCTCTGTGCTTGAGGTGAGTGTTTGAAATGTCATTGTGACTATTCTAAAAGGTTTTCTAGTTAATGAGAGTGAAATGAAAAGATAGCTGAAAATCATGGCTTTAGCAAATTACGTTTCCGTTACACGTGGAGAAGTTTAAATTGATGTTTCAGGGAAAAAAAAACACTGGAGAAAATGGTTACGAAGAACTTATCGAAATATGTCGCAATCAACTCCTTCCAAACTATCACGTTGCTGTACAGAGATACTTTTCACTTTAGAGAAGTTCATTAAATGGTTTCCTCTTCACCACTCTAACGAAAACCGATCTGCAATTTATCTGTTTTGGCTGTTTATGTATGCAGCGTATTAAAAAAACCCAACTTGTTTTGAGCCACAAATATTTGGAATTTTACTTAATGCATTGATCAGTCTGCAAGATTTGCGAATGCATCCTGTGCCTATAAAATAATTATGTATATTATATGGTATGGTATACATGTATTGCTATGTCAGTAGTTTCCGACCAATAAAACAAGCGCATTAGTAGAGCATGTATTCTCTGTCCCCTAGGAAATACATAGGCTGAGGTATATGCTTTAAGGCGCAGTCTTCTTCGTTTTCAAGAGATAACTTCTTAAGTTCATCAAGGCTGTACTCTGAGCTTCGACGTAAGACGTACTAAGCACGTGAAAATATTGAACGTTCATCATGAAATACACCACAAGTATTAGCATTTTGCCAGGCGCCCCCGCCCACAACCCCGCCCAGCTTTCCCCGTTGGAAAAAAATGCTCACGAGTTCACAGGGTGTAAATACGAATTTTTCTCAAAATCTAACTTTTTATCCCAACAGATCCTTTTCTGTCTTGTCCACACACAGGCTATGTTTTGGCAAACGATAAATCTTGTCAAAACCCTGCCGTCGGGAACATCGTATGTAAAGAGGCACATTCCGTTTGATTTTTAAAAAATCATCTGATATAACCCTCCCCAACGTGTGTGATGTAATGGTTAAAATAATATTTGCCTTTCACGCAAAGGAAATGAGTTCGGTTTTCTGCGAGGTTCATCCTACACAACCCAGGTGGGATGGGCCTGGCAGTCAAGGTAAGCATGTCCTGCGTTCTGGACGATCTATATGGTGTCGATGTTGGAGTGAAACATGTACATACATTAACAAAAATCAAATAAAGTTAGCTGGCGAGACAAACAAATTTTAATGTAGGCTGTAACTGGAACGTCAGGGTTTGTTTCGTGCTTTTATCTGATAGTTTGTTTTTTTTTAAATATTGTGTTGTTTTTTTGTATTGTTGGTTTGTTTGGGGTTTTGTTTTCTGAGGGGATGTGGAGAAGGAACATGTTCGTAAATTGTCCGTCTCACAAAAAGCTTCGGGGAGTAAATTCCCGCGAGAGACGAGTCGGATGTCGATGCATCCATCATCCGATCAAATTGTTTTCTCATGAGAAAGTCGAGTTCCCCTCTTTAGGGGTCTTGCTGGGGCGAGGCTTGCAGACTTAACGTCATACTGATCCAGGAAGATTGATGGTATAGCCTCTGCCTGGTGGAAATGATATCCATCTTTCTCAAATCACTGGCATCTGATATTGTGCCACGGCTACACTTTCCGAAAGATAAAAAAAAAATTATTGTAAGACCAATACTTATGTACCAACGCGAAAGCTTGGGCATAGATAGATTCCCACACGCGTACTGCGTGTTTACGAATAAGCTCCATTATTCATGACTTTATTTAGTCACATCCCTCTACACTAATCCTGTTGAAACTTAACGTAATCATAACATCTGTCTTTTCCTCTTATAACATAAATATAACAGTGGGTTAGCAATATTCACAGAGGAGCATCAGATTGTTCTACTCACCCTAGCCCTCCTCCACTTGCTATGTACAATTACCGAGTTCGATTCCCGAGTGGGGAAATTTTTTTTAAATCGAGTATCTCGGGGGGGGGGGGGGGGGGTCTGTGATGTTGTATCTCTCTCACCACGGGTTGACCCTGTCAAGCAGGGCCGAATCCCTCCCCCCTATCCAAATAATTGTATCGATGGGGATGTATAACACTAGGCCCCACTTTTAAAAAAGACAACAAAAAAACTAAAAGTGAAATTAGTAGAAATGTGAGGCCCGTACAGTAACTTTGACCATGCCGGTGGTTTTGTAACAAGGTTAAACGGAAGATGAGATCTCAGAAGGGACTCAGACTGCGGTAGGCTGGGGCCTGTTCAATGTCAGCCTAAGATAAGGGCTTTACAAATTTCATTTTTGACTTTATTGAGGTGAAGCAGAACACGCAAGTTGCTTTGCTTTTAACATACACTTTACTGCAAATACAGAAATAGCATTGTATCCGAATCCATAAAAGTTATATATATATCATAATAACACATGTTGTTTTTCCCAAGCCACGGAATTTACAAAATAAACCAAACTGGACTCCAGACATTGAGACTTCAAAGAAGGTTTTTGCCATATGCGGGATAATGCTACATTATCACCCCGACGACTCATCCCATAAATCCCAAAGCCGTGAGATCAGAGAACACAGCTGACAAAGCCCAATGGACTGTTCCGTAATCAGAGTACTATTCACATACCGATCAAAAGACAGACCGACCCAATTCCAGCGTTTCATAACAAACGGACACAAACACGCTAATATTTTCTAATACTTTTCTCAGCCAATATTTTCTCCTATTTTTTAGCCGATGTTTTTCTGTATTTCACTTTGTCATTATCTTCCAATACTTTCCTTAAGCTACAGCTACTTGTTAATAGCACGTCCAGATAGGATAGCAGCACTTTCATCGGGAGGTTATTTCCGACGGAAAAGAAGGAATAAATTGCCTGTTATAAGAGCCAGAAATAGCCGTAATCGATGATATTATCAACGATGTTGTTCTCAAAAAGACCAAAGTGTTTCTGAGTACTGAGGGCTCATTCTGTGCCCCCGGCCAACAGCATCAGAAAGGACAGGTCAAAAGTTCAATGACCTTCCTGTGGGAACAATAAATCGTTATCCAGCGAAATTTGAAAATACAGTCGAAATTGTCCAAGACTGTCAAACATTGTCAAGAACAAAAATGGTTGTCTTTGACAGACGAACGTCTTGGGCAGCGTCATTTTAATACAAAAAGGAACAAAGGGGAAGTGGGTAGTAATCTTTGAACGGGTGACTGTCTTGGACAGGTAGTCGTTAGAGGATGTTCGACTGTATTACTGATGTCGTGTTGGCTTATGAATAACTTACTTTGAAACGCTCGTTAGATAAGTGATAAGTGTCGGGAAGGGACGAGAACAATAATTAAATTTCAGAAGATTTTTTTAAGTAATTGTTTTTGTAACTCCTTTTTTGGGGGAATCTCTTCCACACAGTGCTCACACATTTTTCTGAGCTTCTGATACTGTACGTTAATATGGCGTTATCATGTTTCACAGAACATAATTTTCTTTCTTTCTTTTTTTTTTTTTTTGGAGGGGAGGAGGGGGTCCTTCTTTCCACCTTCAAATTCTATTACGTTAAAACATTATTGTTTTTTGCGTTTGCAAGTCACTTGTCACTTCGGAAATTTCCTGCAACTAACGCCTCGTGAGACAACAAACTTTATCATACTTTCCGGTTCTATTCTTTTTCGATCTTCTCTTATAAGCTTGGCTCGTTGTTATTGTACCATTCATTTTCACTTTCTATCATTCTCCCCCCCCCCTCCCACAACTCAGATCTAGGCTGTCCCTCATCCACACCTCAGTGCCTCGTGACATAGTAATCTTCCTTGCCAAAGTAAGCCTTTTCTCAGATCGGCCTCCACACAGACCCAGATCGATTATTACAAAAACAGCAGAACATGTGTCTCGATGCGTGCGTGTGTTTTCTTTTTATAACCGTGATTCAAAACTAAAACAAATAAAAACCTGTTTCTTCGAGACGAATCCACAGCGTCTGATCGTTTGTCCAAGGCGTGCACTCCATCAACGACCAGTGCTGGAGGTCGCTACTATAGCAGAACATGCCAATGTACTTTGAATATCGCATGCCTCCGGCATGTCAAATCTAACAGTCCGCGGATGTGGATCTAGGCCTATCTCTTGAAGACGAGGACGAGTGCTGTCTAAGTTCCTTAACTCCGATATTGCCCCCTGAGGGAATGAAGCATATAAATCGGTATTCCCGTGCTGCTTCATCGGGTTCAGTCATTGATATCCTTATTAATGCCATCTACTCGCATGGGATATTCTCAGAAACACCTGCCAAAGTCAGGGGCACTAGGATTTCTTTTTCTTTTCCATTCTCCCCCCCCCCCCTTTTTTTTTAAAAGGAACGCTCCGCAGCTTTGCCTTGACTCATTAACACAGCTTGTGGTCACGATGTTAGTTCTGTTGGCATCATGCTGGACTTCAAACCAGATGGCCCTGGTTCAAATGGGATGTTCTGAAATTGGATCGTTTAGGGGAGTTTTTAAAGCTCCCAACTCATTTTTCTCTGCTCCATCCGAGATGGGCTTTCAATTTGAAAGTTCTGCCTCTTTAAAATATAATCTTACAGTGTTGAAAGGGGCGTTAAACCTATCCGAATTCTCACACTTCCCGTCTTGCTGTTTTTATCGTTGGACAACAATCTTTTTGTCTTCTCGTTTTTTCAGCTGCTCCTCAGAGAACGTCTAGAAAGGGCACACAGTGTTTTGCTGACCACAGGCCCGCGTTGAACTGAAAGGAAAAAGCCCAAGTAGGATCGATAAACGCCGTCGTATAACTTCAATAAAAGAGAGAAAGAAAGAAATATTCCCATCGGAATGTAACCAACGACTTCACACTAAACCTCCTGCGTCACTTCTCTGCTACTTAACGCCTTACACGACAATTCTCGTTACATAGCTATAAAGACTGAGAGACTGTCTGAATCTGTTCTGTGGGCTCAAAAGTGCATGGGCAAACGCTCTGGCCAAAGCGTTGGAGGGAAAAAACTCCTACAAACTGCCAAAGTGCACATAAAGGACAATGTCCGGATCGGATGCGGGAACTTTACTTTTACACATAAAGGCATGTCGACAGAAGGGGACAAAGATAATAATTTCATACAGCAGGTGAAACAAAGAAAAGAAAAATGGACGATAAGTAGAGTCACAAGACAAAAGGCAACTCTCTGAAATCGACGAATGAAGACAGGGAAGAAAAGAAGGTTTTAAAAAAAGACTTTATATTAGTACGTTGTTTGATTGTAATTCTTTTGGTTTTGGTTCGGTCGGTTTGGAAACGAGAGGGGGGGGGGGTGAAATGCAGAAGGAAAGCTGTAGCCTGCATCCGTGTTGAAATAGATAGTATTTTTTATCTTCCATGCAAACGGCGCAATTTCAATTCCTTTGAGTATTAGAAATCTGTCGAGTATTTCCGTTATCAGTTATGTGCACCCAGCTCAAAGACATACATTATATGTCATATTTATTCGCCATCAAGTCTCTTTTTAAATCTGTCCCCACCTTCCCCTCTGGAGCATATTTTCGCAATATGATGATCAGTAAAATGTTATATAGTATCCTCCAATGCACGAGTTGACCTGTACAGGCAACGTCCAAGCAGCTCATCTCTTAAATGATCTAAATTGTGTTTACGTGGAGTTGAACATTTTAACATTTAATTTCGCAAAATCATTACCGGGTCAGGAATGAAAGACATTGTACCGAAAAAAAAGTGTCAGAATCGCTCAAATCACGGCGTAAAAAAGAATCTCCGGATTGCGGAGAGAAATGGATACGAGGTCAAGCAGTAATGAAATCATGGAGGCGAGTGCCTTAGGGTAAGGCCAACAGGCAGCAGAACACGGAGCTCCTCGCGCCTTCCCATTAAGACATCTAGAATAACCCAAGGAAGTAACATTACCACTAATGACAAGAGAAAGACCGGACAGGAAGAAATCCGCACACAGTAAAGTCACGGGATATCCGATTATTAGTCGGCCAGGTCGGCAGCATCGGCAGGATTTTCTCCTCGTTCATCCGCGGTAACACAATAAGATTGACAAGTAGATTCCCGAGACACCAAAGCTTGTGTGTACTAGGAATCCACACGTTTACTTTGCAGGAGCCTGAAGTCCCTAATTATGTTCCAGGTCTTGTTTTGGGTTTCTTTTCGTTTTTGTTTTTGCTTCTTTTTTCTCTTTTTTTTTTTTGCTTTTGTTTGTTGGAGTGGGGGGGGGGGGGGGGGGGGGTTCGTCCATTTTTACGTTCGTAGTAACGGCATTGCTTTGTTTCTCTTTTGTTGCTGTCACTGTTGGTAGTTGTTGTTGTATTGTTTATAACTGCTGTTACAGACTGTTGTTTATGTTGATGATTGTCACTGTTGTTGTCAATGATTTCTCCGCAGTGGAAATGGGTATAGTTGTGGTTAACTGTATTGTTGTTATAACGGCTAAAATGTTCGTTTTTCTTTCGTTCATGTTAGTTGTTTACTTTTTTGTTGAAGCAGGAAGCAGAACATGCTATTAAGTAGAATATCTATTTTTATCCCGTGCTACAAAACGAGCATATTTGGCAGATATTAAGACAAACTAGACAATGACTTATACGATCCAGTAAAGTTTTGGTGCTGACAAGTAAACAGCTTTTCATTTGTATTTCTTGCTTAGATCACTTGTAGACTAAGCATAGAATCAGAGAGTAGACTAAGCATAGAATCAGAGAAGAGAGTAAGCCTTATATCTTTGAACCCAGACACAAACGCGTTGATATTCATGAGGGGGCATATGTCCAGGGATGAGAACAAGGGATCAGATAGAAATCACAATTGCACAACAACAACAACAACAAAAACAACCCAAAAAAAACAAACCGTTGAGTAGATGAGACATAAATTCTAAGCTGCTTTGTGTAGATGCGTTACGGACTGATGAAAACCTCTGAAGTCAGAGAGTCAGATATTGTTATCAAAGCCCTTGTGAAATCGAAATAAAAAACACAATGCAAATTGAATATAAAACTTTCACATGTAAACGTTCACATGCAAAGGAGAAGCCACCGGGGAAAGAAATAAACCCTAATTTACTCCCATCGTTTCCGATCCTTTTCTTTCTATCAATTTATCCCTTTCCGAGGTGTGTCATGTGAGCACCCCAATTAGCCGAGAGGGCTTTTATTCCTTGCTTCAAGTGACACGAGGGGAGGTAATGGCATGTCCTTTTTTGAGTGAAGGTCGAACTTTGTGCTCAAGCTGTATGGTGATGTGATAAAAATACGAATTCTTCTTTTAAACAGATAAGAGGGATTGTCTAATAGAATTCACTTTAACTTCAGTCGTAAAATTGTAAGGAGGTAATATATGGCGTTCAGCAATACGCTTCCTCGGGGTTTATGCTTGTGGGCACGAAAAAATAACGTCAGAGACATAAAGTTCTGAGTGTTGTGGGTTTCTCCCTTGGGGGAAAATTCGCAAAGCGTTCAACATAGTGCCCACGGACGGTACTGTAAGTGAAAAGGTTAGAAATGTTTTTCTCTTTCCTTCGTTATTCTTTATTTGTTAGATTGTTTGTTTAAAAGTAGAGAGAAGCTCACGTATACAATCATGATCGCTTAGTGGTAAGAATAACTAAAACAGGTAGACAGAAAAAGCAGAGAGAAAGAAAGAAATGACGCATAACAGTGACACCCTTCAACCATCACATTCCGTTGGGAGAAAAATGGTGAGATAGAATGGATATATTATAATATACTCATCAACAAAAGCAACAGCAGCTCTGAGTACGAGTCCACCTCACAACCTTCGAAGATGACATCATTTACTATTACCGGTTCCATCATCACTTAGGTTATTTTTTAAACAAAGTTGAATGAACGATCGTCCAAGCAAAATAAATATTATATCTTGTTTCCCATGTCTACAATTAATGGAACAACAACAACATGAATTTTTGTTATGAAGTGAGATAAAACGGATACATTTTTTATTGAAATATTCAAGGCTTTACCTAGAAACATGCAGAGCTCCAGATATTGGAAACTTCGAGTGAAAAACGAAGACACTGTGTAGATCGAGTGTCCAGAAAGTAATGCGTATTGAAAGATACACGTGACTAATGCTCCATCATGGGAAATGTATTTTAAACATTGTTGTTCTCATAATGTATGACAGGGCAAACGATAATAGTTTATCATTTGTATACCTCAATGTTACATTATGTCAAGGTAGAAGTAACTGGTGCATATTTGACCCATCGTTTCCGATACGCCCTCTAGAACCTCACTCGTTTTGTGTTTTATTTAAACAGGATTTTTACTTTCAGTCGTATCTCAATACAATTGAAGGCTTCAGGAGAAAAACAGGTTGAGTCCAAACCAAACTTTTTCTTTCTCAAACTTTCACAGTGCAACACAATGACGACATAAATAAAAGAAACCTGTCAACAATAGCTACTAAATGAATAATACAACAGCAGAGCACAAAGACTTTTAAGAATTTTGCACATGGACTCTCGCCCCTTCCCCCTCCCCCACCCACCCCCTTCCGAAATCTCTGGATTTAAATGTTCAGTTTGCACCACTTTTCCCCAGGTAGACATCAACGCATCTATCACCACAATTTAGATCATTCAGGAGGTGGGGTGCACCGACCCTGTCAGTCTGGGTCAACCGGAGTTGGGTAGCATACAACTTCCAAAAATACGGACGGAGATACTCGATTTTAAAAAAGACTGTTCGACTAGCAGCTGCAAAATCTTGAGTTCTATTCCCAGATAGTTTGGTTTTTCCTAAAGTCCACCCAGTTGCAAACTGTCCGTAACAACATAATTATAATGTACGTAGCTTTACCGAGTGACGTGCATATGGAGACACATTGAGGATTGTGGACACACTCTAAAATGCACACAATTACAAACCACATTCACATACTCACAGACACACACAGACCGACACACCGACACCGACACACACACA
>NW_004797288.1:1738851-1744711 GCF_000002075.1 Aplysia californica | reverse complement strand
TCTCTCTCCTCTCTCTCTCCTCTCTCTCTCTCTCTCTCTCTCTCTCTCTTAGTCTTTTTTAAAGCCCTTTTTTTGCTCTATTTCTCTTCCTTTTTCTTTTTCCAATTACCTTGTATTTGACTGTATGCATCCACGTGCGAAACAGTTATAATATCGTTCTGGCTTTCTGCTGCATAGATGCAGTCGTGCGATGTTGTTATACTGATAACTATATTGCGTGATTCCCCGTGAAAATCTCAATTATGAAACTTTTACAAAGCCGGTTACACAAAACAAGATACGCACAACCGTCTAGAAATAGTACTGGGGTTACGAAATTCGACAAATTGAAGACACAGTACGACAAGCCAGTTATCTATTATCTATTTGTGGTGGCCGAATTTTGCTATTCAAAGGGCTTTTTAATGGCTTCATTAATCGACATGCGGTTTTCGCCAAAAGATTTTAAAAAATATTCTCCAGAGCATGACGCCCTTTGGTTTTTTTTTCAGTTTTGAGACAGTATTACTGAAAAAAAAGCTCAATTTCTTTATTTCGCCGATCGCTTTTGTAGGCCGACACGTCTGTCTCTCCAATTTAGAAAAGGGGGTTTCTGTTCACTGATCGTGCGCACTGTTTTGATAGTATAAATCTGAACCTTCTAATTTTTGCGTCTCTCAAAATTTATTGCTCCATTCCAGTAGAATGTAAATATAATAAGCCAATGACTTTCGGCGGACGTTAATGCACTGATCATTCCTTTCATCGAAAGGGGGCCCAGCTAGTTATAGATATTATGACTGCTGTTACAGTATTCGCAAAGTAGTAGAATATTACTTTCAAAAACGCTGTAAATAGATACAGTGGAAACCTGATATAACAGGGATGGTGGGAGTAGAGAAAATGTCCTGTTATATCCGATCCCTGTTAAATCAGAAATGCAAGGAAAGTAAGCATTTGTGGACCAATCCAGCTGTACTTATTCAAGGGTAGTTTCCTTTGCCACAAGTACCCACGAACAGGGGTTTTGGCACCAACTTTCTCCTTGCCTCCTTAAAGCACATCAGAAGAGCTTGGTCCACAGCATCTTCATCGGGTAGTCTCATCTTCTTTCGACTCAGAGCAAACTTTCCATTGGACGAGTATGCTGCCACTATCTTCTCTCTATCCATAATAATGGTGTGAATAGACCCTTGTGGAATGTCGAACTGACGACAAATCTCTGCCAGTGGAGCTTGCTTTTTGTCAACAGCCTAGATTATTTGTTGTTTTGTTTTTGTCAGTTGAAAGGCATTTTCTTTTGTGCTTGACATCGTTGGTGACAGTAGACACATTACGCGTGCGTGTTGCTATCTCTCTCTCTCTCTCTCTCTCTCTCTCTCTCTCTCTCTCTCTCTCTCTCTCTCTCTCTCTCTCTCTCTCTCTTTCTCTCTCTATCTCTCTCTCTTTCTCTCTCTCTTTCTCTCTCTCTCTTACTTTTTACACATTGTTAACGAGCCTCTGTCCCTGCTATAACCGGTAGGGCTCCGATGGGGCCCTGTTATTGCCGATAACTTTTAATAGAGACAAAGAGTAGGAAAAATCGGGGATTTAAAAAATCCCTGTTATTACCAAATCCCTGTTATTACCAAATCCCTGTTATTACCGGGCCTGTTATATAATATGGTTTCCACTGTATATATTCTTGGATACGGGCATGGTTCAACGACTCGAGAGTATTTTTTTTACATTTTTCTTTCTTTCCATTTGATTTTTTTTTTGGGGGGGGGGCGTGCTATTTAATAGTGTTTTATTGTGGAGGAGGTCTTTTTATTGGGGAGGGGGTCTTTTTGATGCAGTTGTTTATTTGTGTGTGTATGTGTATGTGTGAGAATGTATGTGTGTGTATGTGTGTGTGTGTGTGTGTGTGTGTGTGTGTGTGTGTGTGTGTGTGTGTGTGTGTGTGTGTGCACGCCCGTATAATAATCTTCTTCTTCTTCTTCTTATTATTATTATTATTATCATTATTATTATTATTATTAATATCATTATTATTAATATCATTATTAATATCATTATTATTATTATTATTATTATTATTATTATTATTATTATTATTATTATTAAGTGATTGGTTCGGTGTAACCTGTAGGTAGAAACAATACTATTATTATGTGACATTGTTCGTGGACAAGTGTGGTTTAAATTGCTTGATATCGATGTTACATTAAGAATTTCTTTGTGGATTCTCAACTCGTTGTCCCACAAGTAGGCCATCTAGGCCTATACAACCTCCATACAAAATAATGGTCGACGAAATGGTTTTCTTTCGCGTAGCGTAAACTACCTTGGTTTCTTTTGATTATTAAAAAAAATAGTAACTGTATACTTACACATTTCGGAACTTAACGGTGACCGTAAAGATGGTTCTAGTAGGGAACAGGATAAAGGGTGCCCACGTCCCTCGTGACTCATTAGAGCAGAGGATGATAAGACAAACGCTAACATTATTTTAACGCAATCCCACATCATCAACACCATTATTTCTAAAATTATCATTGCGCTCAGATCAATGACTTACATCTACAGTCCTGTAATCTCTATCTGTAACAGTTACTTGTCATACTAAGATGCACGTAATATACTATTGGACACTATCATACGCACTTTTTGCTGCTAATCAGATGGCGTCAATCTCATATAAATGGGCAAGGGAATAAAAAAACAAACAACTGTACATTACGATTACGTATTGCGAGGGGGGGGGGGGGATTTTTTAACAGTTTAGTCTACAGTGAAAAACCGTTGCAAACCTAAGAAACTTGAATTTTGGTACAGTATAAAGTGCCGGACAAAGGGAAGTAGGCCTAGAGTTGCTCTGTTAGGAGTGAGGGAGGGGAGTTTGTTTTCTGTTGTTGCTGTTGGTTTTTTGTTGGGTTCTTCGGGGGGAGGGGGGTTAAGGGAGGGAGGTACACTAAAAAGACAGCAACTGGGATTATTTTGTAAGTGTTTAGAATGCACTTTTTCTTTGCAATATGAAACCCAAAGCTACCAGACAGATTGTTCTTTGCACAAATTCCCCTTTTGGTTCAGTCCTTTCGGAGATGGACGTTAAACTCGGAGGTCCTGCCTCTTAAATAATCTAATAGTGTCGATAGGGGCGTTAAACCTATACCATTTCACTAATTTCAGAGATTGTTTCTCCTTCTTTCCACCTTATATTATTGTCTACTCCCCTTGAAGATACATTGTATACTAACTGGTTGTGTTGCCTAGATCTTTCAAACTGCATCGTTGTTTCCCCTGCATATACACCAAACTGACCTTACACAAAGCATTCATGAGACTAGTTGAAGACGGTGGGAGACAAAAATTTACGAGTAAAGACTGCCCTTTACATTAGTGCGATAGAATGTATATCTATATATTACCCCCCCCCCCCTCCCCTAAAAAAAATGAGCCTAAAGCTGTCAATGATACTTTCCAAACAGTATATTACGATGATTAAATTCCCTTCTTTTCGCTGTTCAAAAAACGAGTCGGCCCGCAGGCTTTGGCAAACTAGTAATTCTGCCTTCCCTTCCCCTTCCCTTAGATTGTGGATGTGTTTTGTTTATTTTCGACGGAGCATTTTAATAAAACACGATGCTAGACGTATGCATTATGAAATAGGAAATCGTTATCTCTTTCTTTAGTACCATTTCTCAAGCCTGGGAAAAACAGCAATAAAGCAAGTTTGCCCTACATGCAGGGAAAAGTGCATGCTCATAAGATTTTACCATTGCCCTTCACAAATCTCCTGTTTCGTCTCATTCTTTTTTCTGTTGTCATTTTTCTTCGAATTTGCCTTTGATCCATCGACCTGTCTGGTCTGTGTCTCTGTGTATTAGCAAGTCAATTTCTCAATCTGCTTCGTGGACCTCAACAAAACGAAAAGTTGCTTTCACCGTACTTTCAGATAATCTGTCTACACTGGCAGGGGGTTGAAAGGCGCCACTGGTAGGTCCTACATCTTTTCCTTCTCTCTGATTTTTCTGTCTGTCTGTCTTTCTGTTTTCTTTGCACTAAATGACTGTTATTGTGTCGATTGTGCTTCTCTTTATTCAAACAAAACAGAGCCTACATTGGAGAAGACATTCTTTGAGTACCGTAAGACTGTTGTTAACGAGATGGTCTCGTTTCCCTCGTCCACACAGATAAATGCAGCAACTTAATCTGCAGCTTGTCGTCTGAAGAACTACACATAAAATAGATACATGGAAAGAAATTTCCCAAGCTTCTATAAAAGGAAAAAAAATAACAGGACAATAGAGAAAATTGAACGAGAAATGGAGCAAAAATACAAAACAGCCCACCTATTGTTTCTGTGTGCTATTTGATTGATAAAACAACGTCGTTGATTTATTGACGTGTCTGTGAGTGGAACATCTCAATGAATTAAGATGACTTCCATTAACGTCAGAGTCGTGCTTTTGTTTTGGAAGAAATTTTGTGATCTCAAACTGTTTTTGAATTGGGTCAAAGATTTTGGGAAGAAAGCCTGCCTTCGTTTTGGATCAAAGAAAAATAAAACCAAAAAGCAAAACGAAACAAAAACAAAACAAACCAAAAACCCCAATCGGATGCCTTGCTAGATGTGATTTTGATTGAGCGTGTGTTGAATAATCTAGGATTATCTTTGGATGGTTTTGCTGAACAAGTTTGGTATATTTTTGATAAGAGAAAAAGAGTCCACTTTGTCTATAATATTATTGTGTTTCTTGAAGGTAACAGAAGTTTTCCAAATAATAGAGGTTAGATACATCATGAAAAGAAAGATCTCTAACAAGAACACATGCCAGAATCTAGTAACGTTTCCCTCTCTTTACGATGTACGTGTTTTCGACTCAAAATAGAACTCTACAGAATTATCCCATTTTACGGGCTCCTGTCTGACATCTCACTCTTTGTTTTATTCTCTTTCCCTCTCCCATTTGATTCCGGTCGAGGTATCCTCAGGGCACAGTAGTGCAAAATCACAGCGACAGAAGATAATGAATTCTTAACGGGGTCAACCCGGGTCTCCTAAAATCTGTGCCAACCAAAAGAGGAAGGAGGAAATGTCCCGACGACGAACAGTTTGTGCGTGTTTGGGCGGCGGTTGAGGGGGGAGGGGGGGGGGCATTTTTGAGGTATCGTAGTGAAATCAGGCGCTCGTCAAAATATTAACATCGATGAAAACAGCATTGTTCCGCATTTTATCGAATTTTTTTTTCTTTTTTATCGGCTCAACACTTTTTGTGTCTATTTAAAAACACATTTCTGTGAGGATTTTATTTTTTTAAACTGTTGATTAAAAGCTCAAAAAACATGTCAATTTTCATTTCCTAAGGACTCTCAAATTACGGAAGTTATCAAACTTTGGCAGCCATTTTGTCGATTATGTTATCTGCACCTCCTTTAATCGCAAACATCTCGACTTCTTTTCATTATAGGTGAGAATTATTTTCATTGAAAGTAAGACAAAAGTAATGAACAAGCTTTAAGATGATTTCACTAACTTCACATTCCCTAAAATTGACGAGGGATTGACTCCACAGCGTCGTGCCACATTTATTGTCGAACGAAGGAGAAATTATGGAGTAAGAATGTGGACTGTAGAGGTTATGACGTACGAGATGCGGGTGGCAGGGTACAGGGGTAGTTTCAGGTTAGTTCTGTCTTACAGCCCTTGCAACACGTTTACGTCATGTAAGTGTCGAATTTGGCGCTCATTTGACCTTAGGCAGTTGCGAGCGCCGTAAAACCCTCTACTAAAAAAAAAAAAGTGTCGAAGAACAGAGGCGTAACAAGAAAATAACATACAAAGATAAGGAGGAGAGATAAAAGACGATAATTATTTTTATTTTTTTTTGGGGGGGGG
>NW_004797288.1:1725847-1736976 GCF_000002075.1 Aplysia californica | reverse complement strand
TGTGACAATATTTTGTGAAGCAGATTTGATTTCACTGAAATATCAGCATGATATCTGTATATCCATATCTTACATAATGTTTCAGCTATATAATATAGACAAACAGACAGACAGACAGAGAAGAGAGTATAAATAGGGCATTCAACGCGTTGTATGTTTGGTGTAAAGCATAGATAAACAGAACGTGAGTATTTTGCGGTGCAGTAGATATGTCAGATAAAAGGAGCTGACGTGGACCTTACTCAACGGCTTAATTTGTCATATGCACCACTATGACGACACATAATATATGGATCGATACCAAAAAATCACCGTCTTCTGCTATATCAGAATAGTTCCCACTAAATAAACCAGCTGCAAAGTATGATCTGCGAACAAGGCAGGAAAAAATAACTTCTTTGATATTGAAAGTATTCCATTTGAGTTAAGAACAGCCAGAAAGTGTTTATAACACTACAGACAAATGGGGAAAAAAGAAAAGGTCGTGAAGCACTACCCAAGATCGTTCATCAAGGGAGACTGATAGTTTCTTTAAATTGCTTTTTAAACACACTGCTACTTATTTCACAATCTCAAGCATAGGAAAGGCACCCAATCCAAAAAAAAAACCGTTATCTGCTGACAAGACTGGGCACAGGAAGCTCTGTTAAATATACTCCGAGAACAACCCCTATAATCACCGATACTCACTCGTCAACACCATAACCAAATTATTCTATCATCATCATCATCATCATCATCATTATCATCATCATCATCATCATCATCATCATCATCATCATCATCATCATCATCATCCTCACCATCATCATCATCATCAGTGGCAGCAGTAGCAGCAGTAGCAGCAGAAGCAGCAGCAGCAGTAACACCAGTAACAGCAGTTAATTAGCGCCTGCATGCAGAGAGTGGCCATAAAACTACTACCCACCCCCTCCCTTCTACCCCTTTCCTCCTCAAAGTTCGATGTTTGAAAGCAATATGATTATCTTTACATCAAAAAGTCCTCCCCAAAACAACTATTAATTTCATCACCTTATATTTTTCCAATCCTTCCTTCCACGGCCATTAAGAACTGTTTGATCTACGAAGTTATTTGGTCGTGTGCTTTGATCGGCAAAAACTAGAGTCAATTAATATCCGGACTTAAGTGTAATTCGCGAGTTTGAATTTCTCTACATTTTAGATCAAACTAAAAGTACGGTAGACCTACCAAACCAATCTTTGGCCGACTTACACCTGTTTCTATTTGCCGACTTATAATCTATTTTCTATTTTATCTTATCTTATCTTATCCTATCCTATCTTATCTTTTTGTATCTTATCTATTTTATCTTCGAAATGAGTTCGCCACAGGCTCATGTACCAGTGTGGATTATGAAACTCAATTCACCCATACAATGCACTATAACAGGAACTGCTCACTTAGGTGAGGTATCCAGAGCAATCTTAGATTACTGTCAGTAATTCTATAGCCGTTTGATTCAGAACGCGAATACTTCACAGAGAGAATGATCCTCTTTCCAGTATTTTTACACTGCTCGTGACACGTTCGAAGAAAACAAAGCCAGCTGAATGTCTGCGTACGCCGCTTCTATCAATATTAATTAAAATTAAAAATAGTTTCTACTAAGGAGGCTTCTAAGAAAGGGACATTATTTTATGAAGATACTTTACATGTGGTTCAAAACTGAATCATGTTTAATGTTTTTGTCTTTTAGATCTTCACATTTGAGAACTTGAGTTAACGTTCCCTACGTTTGAAATAGACAATTGTTAAACAATACAAAAACTTAGATACTAAAGCCAGGGGCAAAAAGTTACATTAATTCAACATCCAACCCTTAGTATACATTCGGCTGACCCAACTAAAGAAACGGTGTACGGTTTTGGCGCGCAACTGTGTATTTGTCTGTAGAGCATTGTTTCTTCCTGGTACTGTGATCGTTATTGTGTCGATATGCATGCTTCTCTTTAATAATCCTAAGCAAAAAATATCAAAGGTTTCTGACACTTGCGATAACTTATTTATTTCACGTCAAATGCGTACATCTTGGAATGGAAAGAAGACTTGCAAAATGTCTTCGGAAAATCAACCAGAGCAAAAAATAAAAATGTCCTTGGAGTTTCTAACTTAATTACATAGTCAGAAACATTTTGATACACGTGATCCTCCTCAGAGTAATGACGCAGAGAAAAATCGGATCACGTATTATTAGGAACGGCCAATCAGACACAGTCTGTGGTGACTTTAAATCAGTAAAGTTTTCTATTTTCTCTCCTCAACAGGAGGTCGTGGAACGGGTAATGGCGGGTTGCTTAGTGATAACGAGAAGCATCAATGTGGGAGGTTCGGTTTGAGTTGTGTTTTGTTTGGTTTGATTTGTTTGTTATTGTTTCATTTTTTTGAGGAATTAGGGAATCCTTTGGTAAACTCAGTTCATGTCGTTACATTTCATAACTCACAGGACAGACAGAGGACGGGAAATACTATATCAACTGGTACTAAGAAAATCTTTAAGAGTATCATGGTTCAGCTATATCCTGTTTCCACCTCTGTACTGTCTCTTATGGTTAACTATAAAGAAATAGGTAATATGAACCTTAATCGTTTATTCTATTTAACGGCTTGATTGTTCAAAATGTGTTTGCATCTCCAATGTTCGTAAACTGTACGGGCAAATTGGAAAGGCCTTGCCTCCCAGATCATAGTTTCCAAAAAGTTCACGCCACGAACACACACTTTATACCAAATGAAAGCTTATGATGTCTGCTGTAAAATGCTGCCTTTATTTTACCACATAATCACCATCTCTGTCAACACAGAACGGAGGAGCCAACGGGCATCAAGTCTTTGTACCGCGTTTTTAACATTTCAAGCCCGTTTATTTGACCACCAATACACATCAGCTTTGATTTCAGCATCGTGGTAATATTTATTTCCCTTCAAGTGTTATTTGAATTTTATTAAAGAAGGTCAGAAAGGATAAAGTCTTTACCTTAAAAGGAAGTAGCAAAGCCTTACGGGAGGTGAGTGGCATGGAGGCATCATGGGTCTTTTGGTTTAAATGGAGAAGAACAAAATCACTATTGAGATTGGTATTTTTAGCTTGTCGAACTCAAGGCAAACATGCTCGATGAGTGTTGGCAGTTTTGCCCTGCTCCAAGAATTCCAAGTGTGTTATTACTTCATAATCCCAAAACACGGTCCCCACAGCATACATGTAGCTGAAAGCGCAATTTTTAACATTTTGGGACTTGGTGAATCTGTATGCATTGTATGCCTAAATTGTCATTTGTTTTCTGGGCCATAAAGGTGAACCCATCATTCCTCCACAGTGACACTACACCGGAGAAACCTTGCACCTTCCGTATGTAACGAATCAAAAGTTCCTCGCAGTCACAGATCCGTCTTGTATTATCTTATTTCAGACGTCAGCACGCAGACAACCTAACGTGCACACAAACGAAAAACATTTCTCATAGCCCCCAAAACATCAAAACTGCCTCCTTTCCAAAGAAACAAATACTTTCGACTTGGCCTACATCGCTTGGTTTCACACGTCTCTTCGCTCTAATGATAGCATTTTATTCTCAACTAATGCTATGCATCTTTCACCGTGATGGGTTGTTCACGGTGGAGTTAATCGTGACTTGTTTCAAATGTGTCATCGCCATTCCATCTTTTCGCACATCCCCTAACCTTGGTAGCACCCGCACATACATAACCATAGATATCCTTCATCCGCTTGAGAATGAATATCAACGGGAATATTATATTACACCCAATGCGATTAGAACTTCGGCTTCTGCATGACATTCTTTTAAGTGAAGATCATTTAACGACACACGCCATCTTGTTTTTAGCTAACACCAAACCTCCAAAAAAGAGAAAGAGGCAGTGTGTGTGTGCGTGTGTGTGTGTGTGTGTGTGTGTGTGTGTGTGTGTGTGTGTGTGTGTGTGTGTGTGTGTGTATGTGTGTGTGTGTGTGTGTGTGATAGAGAGAAGGGGGGGGGGAGAAGGAGAAAGAAAGGGAGAGAGAGACAGAGAGAGAGAGGGGGGGGGGGGAGAGTGATTGTTACGATAGACACCCCCTATTACTCCTTTTAGTCGCCCTCACTCCGAGACGCACAAACTTGACCATACCAAGACAGATTCCCACTTTGCTGGGAACGCTAATCGACAGCCAATTTCGTCTACCTGATCCCAGAAGATTACGCCAGTAAGGAGCTAAACTGGTGTCGTTTTCCGGTTCAGCGATGCATTCTGTTTTTCTATCCTACTGTCTAGTGCTACTACATCTTAGCTATAAATTAGATCCATTTCTATCACGGATTCAAATAAATATGGTACAGATTGCACTGATGTTTGAAAGTAAGTTTCACTTTTGTGTTTAACCATAATGCTGTTAGTGTTATGTTGTGTCCAGCGTGCAATAATCTCGTTAAATAGCTTTATATATATATATATATATATATATATATATATATATATATATATATATATATATATATATATATATATATATCTTTCTCTCACTCTCTCTCTCTCTCTCTCACACACACTCTCTCTCTCTCTCTCTTTCTCTCATTCCAACTCCATCCTTGTTTGTATTAGCGGAGATGAGATGAGAGGAAAGGAGAGAAGAAACAGAAAGAAAGAAATAGAATAAGCAGGTGAGTAAGAAAGAGTAAAGATATAGAGAGAAAGGGAGAGAGAGAAGAAGAAGAAGAAAAAAGAGAGAAGGAGGGAGAGAGAGGTGAGAGAAAGAAAGAAAGAAAGAGAGAGAGAGAGAGAGAGAGAGAGAGAGAGAGAGAGAGAGAGAGAGAGAGAGAGAGAGAGAGAGAGAAGCAGAGAAATAGAAAATGTGGGCTGAAAGTGTCCGGAGCTCCGGTTCTTCACGAAGTTTGACGGCTTCCTTTTTCCGTGTCGTGCTATGGCTAACTCTACTTAGGTGGCCGTGGCTTAAAAAGGGTTAGCTTAACAACATTTGAGTGTTGATGTGTGTGTGTGTGTGTGTGTGTGTGTGTGTGTGTGTGTGTGTGTGTGTGTGTGTGTGTGTGTGTGTAAATCTGCGTGAGAGAAGGAGAAAGCTGTATTGAGAGAGAAAGAGAGAAAGTGAGAGAGAGAGAAAGAGAAAGAAAAAGAAAGAGAGAGAGAGAGAGTGTGTGTGTGTGTGTGTGTGCGTGTGTGTGTGTGTGAGTGTGTGTGTGTGTGTGTGTGTGTGTGTGTGTGTGTGTGTGTGTGTGTGCGCGTGGTAATGATGGACACTCACATGAAGAGAAAGAGGGAGAAAGAAATAGAGAAAAAGGGGAGAAAGAATAAACATGAGAGAAAAATGGCAATAAGGTGCAAGAAAAATGTTGAGATAAGCTTAATAACATATCTAGAAAAGAGAGACGTTTGAATAATAGAATTTCTATAATATAAGTTCTTTAAAACAAAAGACGTTAAAATCTTAAAAATACAAATCTTTCATATCTCGAGATGCATTAAGAAAATCACTTAACATGTAGCTTAATAACGTCTGTCATATAGGACCCTCGCATTGAAGTTCTGCGTGTGTCCTGGGTTACTACGTAATTACCGGATCAAACTGTTTGTTCTGGATTTTAAAGTACATCTTCGAAGTATGCGTAACCAGAAAAAACAGGATTAAAGTCGAGACAGTCGAAATTGCGTATGGCTCAAAGGGAACAGCTACTATTTATACCAAAACGTAGTAAAAGAAATCTTATCTCACTTTTCTTTTATTAGAAGATGTTGAATAATGCATCGCAAACCGAGTGTGTATCCTTAGAGAATTCATCTCTGGAAATCCAATGTTGCACTGCTCAATGTTCCAGGCTTTACCAGTACTGTACTGTTTCTATCCAACGAAAACAATGAATAAAAACACAAAACAGGTGCACATAATGTATCAAAAAGAACAAAATAGGTAAAACGACGGAACGAGAAAAGATCGAACTAAAGAGAGAAAACTGATAATAAAATTGAGCATTTCATACAGTTTTCGGGGCTATCAAATTTCATTTGCGTGGTTATGTACCCTAACAAAGCTTTGACAATCTGTTTTGTTTTATTGTCTTTTCATAACAAGTTCTGATGCAAATTTGTTTCTTTTTCTTCCACATTACGATTCACCCTTTTTCGTCATCGAGAAGTGGCCCATATCCTGGACCTTACCATGAGATAGCAAATGATTATGTTTCTGAGTGCCGTTTTTCTTGTTCGTTTGTTTGTTGGTTTGTTCCTTGGGGATGTTTTTTTTGTGTGTGTTTTTGTTTGTTTTTTGTATTAAAAAAAACCCAGCACAACAACAACATAACGACAATTAAGTGCAAGGAAAAAACAATCGAAAGAATTAAAAGAAGTAGGACCTTCTATTCACTGTCTCAGAATTACAAAGTTCTATCTGACGTTTTTGGCCGTTTTTGAGTTACAAAGACCATGAGGTCAGACATCAATACATGTTCTATCTGCTCTATCAAAATCATAAGATTGTTCGGAGAGTTATCAAGATATTCAAAGAATTGCCTTTGAAAAGGCTTGACAAGTGAAACTCAATTTACAACTAGGTACTGAGCAGATAGAACTTTGTAATTCTGAGGTAGTGAATTGGCGCCCTGCAACCACCCTCAGGTGTCAAAGCAAGCTTGCATTGCGAAAACGAAAGTGATTTTAATGTAGATCTATATGTGCGCGTGAGCGCGCACACGTTATGAGAAAACACGTGCCTTTGTGTTTACGAGAGCATGGGCATGCCCACATTATGAAAAAAACCCCACGTGGCTTTATGTCTGCGAGTCCTTAAGTCTGTGCCACTATGCGCAACAAACATGGTTGTGTGTTTATGAACACGTGCGCCTGCACATATCATGCAATAATAGGTGAATTTGTATTCAAGAGCAGCTGAGCATGCATGCCCCGCAAAGACGAAAAAAGGGAGTGTTTATATTTTGAACCGTATGGTCGCATACATTATTTCTTGTTATAATCATACTTCATAGTCATATTGCTTAGTACAAGGTTCTCTTCATTTTATGTGCGACAACCAGGATTACAAATTATTTCAGCTAGTCTAATTTATCTGATTCAATAAATACATAAATGCTTTACTAACATCGAAAGCTGCTGGACAATCAGATGCCAGAGTGACAGTCTCCCCCTACCCCTACTCCAACTCTTTCCTCCCAAACTGTAGGGGACAGTTGTTTATTCCGAATGCCCCCACGTCTTTCTTCTCAGATTCTTTCCCTGAAACTGCTGAGCTAGCATTTCCAAGAGCCACGGGCAAGGCCTGAACAGAGCGTCACTCTTACTTAACTCCCTTAAGCGTGAGGCGATCCCTAGTAATATTTACTTTGGGTTTTCTTTTTCCTTTGGTGAGACCCTTGAACAGTACATCGAGATCTTGACCAGTATAGACGCCTTTAATAGAAGCCGGTGGTGTTTCTAAATCTCCGAGGTTTTATTCCTTGATGAAACCGACATGCCAGGGCAGGATGTGTTAGCTCAAGCAAAAAAGCAATCAATCAAAAACGGTTCCCTTCTCTGTCTCTCTAAACGAGTGGATCAGACTTTGCTTAGGGTCGTGATTGTACCACTACAATTTGGTACGATTGTCCAAACAAGATGATGTAGTGGCCATCTCGCGAATAGTAACACAGGACGAGACCAGAATCAGTGTATGACGGGTTATAAACAACTAAAATTTTCCCATCTGTGTTTCTGAATAGCACGCCTTTCCTTACGGCGTACGATACCATATAACAGAAACATGTACTGGGGTACTATAAGGCTATTACTAACCCACTGAAGTTTATTTTGGGTTTTTTTTTTAGAGTTGGTGGGGGGGGGGGGTAATAAGGAAAGATAACCGAAACGTAGCGACTTCGTTACTTCAAAGGACGAAGGGGGGGGGGGTGGTTGTTGGAAGTAAGTAAGTACAAAAGGCCTACGATATGTGAGTTTGACAAAAGTGGTCAAGTTAAACCCTGTGGAATATGACTCAAACACTCATGCCACAGATCAAAATCTCCCTGAACGTGTCCCGCAGCAAGATTCCTAGCAACGTGGCAGCTATTTAGACCCCTCTCTGTACAAGTATTCTATTTTGGATGTCTCTGACAGGCTTTGATTTATTAAGTTTCCTGTTCCCTGTAGCTTTTCTCATTTCTCTCCATCGAACTTGCAGGGAGAGATCTGTGTTACGTCTTGTAATGCTTGAGGATTTTCTTTTTTGCTCCCATAAATCTTGCTGGGCAAGATTAGTGTCTTTGTATTTTTATTTTTTGAATTTGTTGTTTGGTTATTTTCTCTTCTCTGTTTCGAACTAGTTGGAAAAAAAATCAGGCATCGTGTGTTCTTGTACAATCAGTTATTTCAATGAAGAAACATCGACGAGACAGCAAATGTGTCCAAGCACTTAGTTTGCTGAGACTTAAAGCGGTCATAATATTTAATATAACAACTAATGTAGCTGGGGTGAGTTTTAGTTTTAGTTTTAGTTTTAAGAAATAAAACTTACTTCACTTATAACACAAATAGATCATATAAGTGCCAAAGATTGGAGGTGTTGCTACTAAAAAGTAATATACAAGAAAAAGAAGGAGGAAAGCACCCGCCAACCGCCACAATTCGAAAGATCATGTGTACATAAAAATTAAGGGAGATAAAGATACGACTAGGTTTTGGTTTTGCATACGTTCGTTTAAACATAAGCAACAGGTGTCTGTGGTGTAACGGTTTTGCTCTTGGCCTTTGTTCACTGAAGAGTTGAGTTTGATTCCCAGGAGAGGAACAGTGCTGAATCCCACCAACATTATGTCGAGAAAAGGGGAAAAAGAAGCGGCGGGAGGGGGAAGCGTAGAAAAAAAGCAGGAATGAGGCAAATGAGAGAACATACGTCACGTGTTTACACGCTCACACAGACTTACACGGAGAGAGAGAGAGAGAGAGAGAGAGAGAGAGAGAGAGAGAGAGAAAGAAAGTGCGCTCATGATCACTTTTCTATAAGAAAGCACGTGCCCAAGTTCACGTGCTTTTGTTCCTTTCTTCAGCCGTCACTGTCACACGAAGTCGTTTGAATTCCGTACCCAGGCCATTTTCGCATAATGACATGTACATCACAGCAAAGCGTGTACGGATTTACATTAAGGAAAAACAGTCTAAGATAATGGGAGAGAGAAATAGTGGAAGGGACGGGGGTGGGAGAGAAAAAAAAAAGGAGGACGGAGAGGTTGAGGAGAGCGAGGGGGGAGAAAGAGGAACAGGGAGGGAAAGAGAGAGAGAGAGACAGAGAGAGAGAGAGAGATAGAGAGAGAGAGAGAGAGAGAGAGAGAGAGAGAGAGAGAGAGAGGGAGAGAGAGAGGGGGGAGATAAAAAGATAAAAAAAGACGGAAAGACAGAGATGTTGACAAAAAAGGGTCCCTTGAGAGAAAAGAAAGACATTTCCCTTACCCAGTTTGTCGAAGAATCCTTTCGTCCTAACAGCCACTATTATTTTATGCTTCGACTTCCTTGACGTTGTTTGTCTGGTTTCTTGTGCTTGGGTTTTCTTTCTTTTTCTTTTTCTTTTTTTTTTTTTGACAAGGAAAAGTACTCTGGAATGGGGAGAGTTAAACGCGGGGGCGGGGTCAAAATGAGTCTCTTTATTTGTTTTTCCTTCCGTTTTTCGTCTGGAGGATGGGTTCCAGTTGATTTTACTTAAACAATGGTGTTGTCAAATTTCCATTAATCAGCCTTTTCTGTCTGACTGTCTGATTGTCTTTCTAACAGTTGGTCTGTGTATGTCTCTGTCTCTCTCTCTCTCTCTCTCTCTCTCTTTTATTATCTCTGTCTCGGTCCTCTCCCCCCTCTCTCTCCCTCTCTCTGACTCTCTGACTCTCTGTCTCTCTCTCTATCAATCTATCTATCTATCTATCTATCTATCTATCTATCTATCTATCTATCCATCGCTTTCTCTGTGTCTGTCTGTCTCTCTTTGTCGTTCTGTCTTTCTGTCTCTCTGTGTGTCTTTCTGTCTCTCTGTCTTTTTCTCTGTCTTTCTCTCTATATTTCTCTCTTCCTGTCTCTCTTGCTTTCTCTCTGTATATATGAGTATGGTTCTCTCTATTCCCCCCTCTCTTCACTCTTTCTCTTTCTCTGTTTCTTTCTGTCTCTCTGTCTTTCGCTGTCTTTCTCTCTCTTGAATGTTCTTTCTCAGCACAAACAGACACACGCACGCACGCACACACACACACGCGCGCGCGCGCGCGCTTATATGTATGCGTCT
Source organism: Aplysia californica (assembly GCF_000002075.1). Taxonomy (NCBI): domain Eukaryota; kingdom Metazoa; phylum Mollusca; class Gastropoda; order Aplysiida; family Aplysiidae; genus Aplysia; species Aplysia californica. The sequence goes on along the minus strand of NW_004797288.1, from coordinate 1,726,702 downwards.
GTGTTTGTGCTTGTGTGTATGTGTGCCTATGTATTTGTGAGGTAGCGTAGTGAAATCAGGGGCCAGTCAAAATAATGAAAATGAAGAAACTGCCTTTTTTTTCTCACGTTTGGGTATTTCTATCATATTTTGTTGGGGGTCTTTTGGCTCAACACCTGTCATGTCCATTAAGGAACATATTTCTGTGTTAATTTTACTGAATTACAGGGTGCTCAAAAAAAAGAAAATACTGCGCAACTTTTTTTTCTCTAAATATCTCGCACAAAATTTGTACTAGAATATTGTAATTTGGAACAGATATTATTCATTCAAAAGGAATTTGTTTGACAATAAAAAACAAGAACGTTTTTTTCGAAAACGGCCTGTCCCACTGAAACCCGGAAAAGGTCCATATAAAAACCACCTATAAATGCAAAAATGCGCCAATTTTAAAGAAAGTCATGCTTTTATTTTTAATACTAATTTTTCCATCCCTGTAACCTTTAAACATTATTTCTTTTCTCCTTCAGATTTTAAAAAATATTTCTCAAATTCTGGATGTTCATTCCGAAAACCAATACGTCCTCCTTTGAGCTCGACGTACATTTTAAAGCGTCGTTCGTAATGTTCAGTGGTGGCCAAACACAAGGATCCACTCACAACCACGAGTACTCAAAGCCACACACACACTGTACACCTAAAAGTATGGAACTGTTTCCAGAGACAATAGGGGGGGGGTGAGGTTGCCCAAATAGACAGCATTTGTGAAGTTGATACAACGTGACTGAAAGGTGAATATGGGCTTTGCCAAAGAACCAAACGTCATAGAGGAAATGTTCCCCTTTTTACCAACATATCTGTCTTTCTGTCTTTTTA
>NW_004797288.1:1724587-1725747 GCF_000002075.1 Aplysia californica | reverse complement strand
TCTCCCCCCCCCCTCTCTCTCTCTCTCTCTCTCTCCCTCTCTCTCTCTCCCTCTCTCTCTCTACCTCCCCCTCTCTCTGTGTCTCTCTCCCCCTCTCTCTCTCTCTCTTTTCCCCTCCCCCTCCCCTCCCTCTCTCTCTGTCTCAGTCTGTCTCTCTCTCTCTCTGTGTGTCTCCGTACCTGTCTTTCTGTCTGTCTGTCTGTCTGCCTGTCTGTCTGTCTGTCTTTACGGGTACTGAACTCTTGAGGCGTGTTGTGACTATCACTAACTTAGAATTACGAAGTTATATCTGACATTTTTAGCCGTTTTGAGTTACTTAAACCATTAGGTCAGAACTCAAATGCTCTATCATCTGCTCTATAAAAATCGCATGATTAAACTGAGTCGCTATACAGATATTCATGAAAGAATTGCTTTCGAAAAAGCGTGATATGTTGTGAAATTCAAAATTTCTTATGTCAAATTCCTCAGAACAAGGTATTGAGCAGATAGAACTTTGTAATTCTGAGGTTGCATAGTGTTCCTGGGTGCATGACCTGCTGCTTCGCTCTTTTGTGACTTTCACTGATAGGTGAGGAGGATGGTGAGCGAGTGAGTTTTTGTGCTCTTTGCTTTATCATCAGTCAGTCTTAGCTCTGGTCCTACTCATCTTTGTTAATGAACAATGATTTATGTAGTCTACTGTATACGTAAAATTCCGACAAGCAGACTGAGGATTTCTTTTGAGGCTTGTCACTAAGACGTGAGAGGTAGTGCGTTATATTTTCTTTGTCGCTAGGTTGACTGTTTTGTGCACACACACAAAAAAAATTAAAATATCAAAATACCAACTGCAGCAACCGGTATCGATAACGAGCGAATTGATTGAATTCACGTGGTGTAAGCAAAATTGACCTCTTGGGTGTGGCGGAAAAGGGAAAGGGGAGGGGGGGGAGAAGAAACGTACTGCTGCTTTACCCGTGTTAGGCATGGTTCCCTTGGATCGTTAATCTCGTTTGATCGCGTAGTTACCTTGGATCGTTAATCTCTCTTCAACACTGCATATCTGTAACCGAGTCCCCAGGATACAAATTTAATATTTTGCTCTAAGGTGTCACTAAAACCCACACCCCCTCTCATTCACCTCCCTCTCTCTCTCTCTCTCTCTCTCTCTCTCTCTC
>NW_004797288.1:1719953-1721385 GCF_000002075.1 Aplysia californica | reverse complement strand
CGGGGGGGGGGGCTGTTATTTTTCGACCTGGGTGTACAAATCGTGAACAAAAATGGAGTAAATGATCCAAACTCTTCCAGGTGTACCTTTTCCTAATAATGCGAGTGAATAATTGAATCATTAGAAATCGTTCTAAGGCTCTTTTTTGTTTGCATCATACATTTAAAGTAGTAGAGGAGTACAAGCTGGGACAGAACTATAATTCTATAAGATGTATGCCAGGAAAAAGAAAAAATGATATTAGTTTTTAACATTGCCAATTTTGGACTAAAACACGTCGTATTAATCTATCGGATACTGTGGTTATTTTTTAGTTTAGTTTTTTTTTCAGTTCTTTAACAGTCATTTTTTATTACTAACAAAACAACTAAAGCAACAAAGAAAACACACATTATTTACTATTTTGAAGAAGGATAACCGGGGGTGAAAAGAGTTGATTTATACAACTCCATTGATTTCAGCAACGTCCCACATAGACTGAAGTAGCCTCATTACTTTTTACTATGCGCTCTATTCATCGTTGCCACTGTTATTCTCCGCCACTCCTCCCTACAGTATCATGACCTCACGAGTTGTGCAGATCAATTTTACACAATGTCAAGGCCGTCATGCTCGTATTTACCAAAGTTTTCAAAAAAATGTTATACTCTCCTTAAAGCTGTAATGTAGACTTTATGAATGAACAACTACTTGAACGAAATGCACAGCTACAATGCAGTGACTAGTAATCTTTTTCCTAGACAAGCCCCGTGATTTAAACGAATTGAACGGCGCAAATAAAGAGAGAAAGGGGGAGTGGAGAGAGAGTCCGAACAGAATGGCCTTCTGATCAAAATAAAAGGTCAAACAAAATGAAAACAATGTGCTGCGTCCAGGTCAGTTTCGAAACTTAAAAGTTTCGACGTCCATACTGTACAGAAGTTACAGCGTCTACTGTAGAGCACGTAACCACCCAGGCAATAAACAACCCACAGAGATGTCACTTGGCGCTTCGGCTGAAGAAAAATTGGTCTGGCAACCTTTTCTTTCTCCAGACCCAAGAATCATCTTTGATTATTGGAAAATAGCGCCCTTTTGACACTCGCTTATGAAAGCGCTGGATAAATTAACGAATGTTTGCACTGAATGGAGAATGATTCTTCGTACTGAACACGGGACATCGTCATCATGGGGAACAGTGGTGGGCGTGTACTGGCTTCAGAGTACATGTACTGCCGTACAGTACTGTTATTATCGAATAAACCGTTCTACGAGCACGAGTGCTACAGCCAAACGATGGGTGATTGACTGGCTGTGGGGTACACTGACTAGCTTTACTTTGTATCTATTTTTTCTTTTTTTTCGTTAGTTTCATTTTACTTCCTGTCAAAACCCGTCTAGGGACAGAGAGACGACTTCACACTCTCGATGGGGACTCTGAAATGAATCTTTG
>NW_004797288.1:1714379-1716949 GCF_000002075.1 Aplysia californica | reverse complement strand
CCAGGGTTCCCCTTTTTTTGTTTTTTTAAATATTTGGGGCACAAGGGGCGGGGGCTCTCCCTTTTTTTTCGGGACAAAGGGCACTGAGAGGAAAAAAAAAATCCTCTTTATTTAATTCGGGGTCCCCGGGGCCCAATTTTTACAAAGGGGGGGGGGGGGGGGGAAGAAAAAAATTTTTTTTTTTGTGGGGGGGGGGGGGGGGGGTCCTGTGACAATATTTTGTGAAGCAGATTTGATTTCACTGAAATATCAGCATGATATCTGTATATCCATATCTTACATAATGTTTCACAAATATAATATAGACGAACAGACAGACATTGAGAGAAGAGAGTATAAATAGGGCATTCAACGCGTTGTATGTTTGGTGTAAAGCATAGATAAACAGAACGTGAGTATTTTGCGGTGCAGTAGATATGTCAGATAAAAGGAGCTGACGTGGACCTTACTCAACGGCTTAATTTGTCATATGCACCACTATGACGACACATAATATATGGATCGATACCAAAAAATCACCGTCTTCTGCTATATCAGAATAGTTCCCACTAAATAAACCAGCTGCAAAGTATGATCTGCGAACAAGGCAGGAAAAAATAACTTCTTTGATATTGAAAGTATTCCATTTGAGTTAAGAACAGCCAGAAAGTGTTTATAACACTACAGACAAATGGGGAAAAAAGAAAAGGTCGTGAAGCACTACCCAAGATCGTTCATCAAGGGAGACTGATAGTTTCTTTAAATTGCTTTTTAAACACACTGCTACTTATTTCACAATCTCAAGCATAGGAAAGGCACCCAATCCAAAAAAAAAACCGTTATCTGCTGACAAGACTGGGCACAGGAAGCTCTGTTAAATATACTCCGAGAACAACCCCTATAATCACCGATACTCACTCGTCAACACCATAACCAAATTATTCTATCATCATCATCATCATCATCATCATTATCATCATCATCATCATCATCATCATCATCATCATCATCATCATCATCATCATCATCATCATCATCATCATTTCTCTTAACCATCTGACGCGTGCCTCCAATTAACGTGGTCGTTAACGCCTTAAGAGTTCTTCCAGGTTACTTCCCTGCTGCTCCCTACCCCTCGCAGCAGAACATTATGATAAGAGGTTTATAGCTCATGCTTCCCATGGGCTTTTCAATAGGAAAAAAATAATAAAGGAGATTAAAAAAAGTAGTTCTTCCAAATAATAATTGTTTCTCTACAAAAATGACAACGCTGAGTTGCTGTGGAGTATCAGGAATGTGACAAATTAGTTTGTGCTTTAATTTCAAAGAAATTCTCTTTCTTTGCCCCCCCCCCCTTTCATCTCTCTCTCTCTCTCTCTCTCTCTCTCTCTCTCTCTCTCTCGCTCTCTCTCTCTCTCTCTCTCTCTTTCTCTCTCTCTCTCTCGCTCTCTGTATCTTTCTCTCCCTCTCACTCTCTCTTTCTTTCTCTCTCTCTTTCTCTCTCTCTCTTTGTCTCTGTCTCTCTCTCTGTGTCTCTCTCTTGGTCTCTCTCTTGTTTTTTTTGGAATGGTAAGTGTTTTACGGCGCTCTTAACTGCATAAGGTCATGTGAGCGCTCGGGACACACCAAACATTTTCAGTTGGTAGGAAATTTTGAATTTTGCCAGGGTGGCGGCCGAAGCATACTCTTATCGTACACGGGACCTCCGAGATTTTTCGCCCTTGTCCCAGAGGGCTAGGTGTAGATCTTTTCTACAAGAAGATCAGGGGTGTGGCTGAAAGACAGCAGTAAGAAGGACCCAAAGAAAAACAGAAGATGGGCTGCAGAAAGAGGCAGGGGCCCAGACGAGGAGGCAACGGAGATGAGGGGGGGGGGGCAAAGTGGAGACGAAAGCAGACGACAGGACATTGCTAGAGAGTAGGAAAGGAGGTGAAAGGAGAAAATTTTAAAGAAGATATGTTTTCGGTCGTTACCTGGATTTGAACCCGGGACCTGTGAATGAGAGGCCAACACCTTAACCTCTAGGCCACGAGAACCCCGGTCTCTCTCTCGCTCTCTCTCTCTCTCTCTCTCTCTCTCTCTCTCTCTCTCTCTCTCTCTCTCTTTCTCAGCTTTCATCTAGCGATTACTTCTTTGGCAATTTTATATGGGAAGTCTATAATTTATCATATGTAACAATAAGACCCCGGTACAAATTTCGATTTACTGTTGCATCTATCCAGCAGGCAAATGTTCTTTCAACAACTATTCGTGCGCACCGGTGATCAGACGTTAGCTGAACCAATTGTTCGTTGAACCACACGTTCAAAGAATTAACCTATAACTGACACAGGCTTTTAAAGCCGATTTACGCGCATTTTGACAAGTTCGTCGCTCAAATAGCTATCGAGCGGATGAGATTCTGTCTTTTTTGCCCTCCATCGATTCGATGATGACTGTCCCCGTCTGTTAAGTAATGCATGTTAAAGCTCGTCATTGTCAGCTGTAGCGTGTGATGTACATAATTTGGCCTCCTTTTGTTCCTTTGCTCCCACAAGTTATTTAGAAAAAGCGCCCACTGTGTGTGTGCATGTGTGTTAGTTTGTGCGTGT
>NW_004797288.1:1706648-1713809 GCF_000002075.1 Aplysia californica | reverse complement strand
GGAGATAAGAATATAGATACTATGGGAGAGGTGTAGAAAAAGAGACACTTAGAGAGATTAGGGGCGGAATTGGAAAATAAGGGAAACAATTGGCGATAAAGAGATTGGAGAGGCAGGGAGACAACGAACGTGATTGCAACAGAGATACCGTACCGGATAAAAGGGGGGGGGGAGGGGGGCGATAATGATGAAGTGAGAAAGTGAAAAATAATAGGAGAGAAATAGAGGCATCGTGTTCAACAGCCAGAACAATGTGCTCCCCTTCAAGGTCAGTGTCACTCACGTGTCTTCCACTCCTAACACATCGATTAATTGTCTACTACGACCGTCTTGATAACTATTTTTGAACCCTCCCCATTTCTAACCTTCCCACCACACAACTAATCCTCCCACGAAGAAGACAAAAAAGGAAAGCCTCAAACAAGTGCAAACTCCGAGCATTGGAAGATCGAAAACAGACCCCTGTGAATATGATATAAGCCAGACGCTTGATTAATTTAGATTGGATAAAGACGGTTCAATATGGCGCTGCATTCCACATAATATATAATTCACGATACGAGCGCTGTCCCCGGGGTTGATTAAATTCTCATTGGCTATAACTGCCACGTCACCAGAAGGACGATAGACACACACAGTACACACAACACATTTCATACACATACAAATACACACACACACACACACACACACACACACACACACACACACACACACACACACACACACACACACACACACACAAACATACGTATATACACGAGTACGAGCAACGCGTATAGAGCTCAACCTTTAGTCCAAAAAATGAATGCTGCGCTATGAAATAGTGACGACCAATGACCCCCGCAAGAAATGGTAACGAAAACGTCTAAGGGTTCCTATCTACCAGTATGACTACAATGAGCTATTTTCGACATACTATTTCCAACGCCTTTTTTTTTTTTTTTTGGAGCCACTGTGTTATCTGGCTTGGGTATTGCGTTGACTCATTATGCAACATGCTAGACTGTGGTATGTGAAAGCTACGTGCGAATCACCAAGGAGAAGTTGTTACACCCCCTACCCCTACCCCTCGCCCGCCCCCATCCGGTCCCCACCCCTTCTCTTCGTCCCCAAACTTGATTCCCTACTATCGGGGGTCGGCTTTACGAGCGAGACTTTTTTTATTTCTTTTTAAAAATTATTTTGGATGCGAGTCTTACTGTACAAATGACATCCTCAAAAATGAAAAATGGAAACTAAAACATCTAGACTGATTCCTAACCACCTCTAAAAAGATCTTAATGGAATTAGATTATTATCTTTCTCAACTTAGCCAAAAAAAAAACGTTTCTTGAAAAACAGAAATCCAATTGTGGGTGGTTGGCGGGTGCTCTGGTGTGGTTTGCTCCTTCTTCCCTATCAAACATCTATCTCCCCTCCTTCTATTTTATTTTTGTTACTCTCTTGTAACACCTCTAATCTTCGGCATTTACATGACCTTATTATGTTTCAAGTGCCGTAAAACTCTTACTAAAATTTAAGTTAAGAAGATCAGTGGACTGTTCATTGTTAGACTCCGCCATACGTCACCTTTCAAAATGGCGTATGGTGGATTCTTACGCCAAGCATTCAAAGTGGAGTAAAAACTGCATGAAAATTTGACTGACCTTGACTGAGGAGTGAGTTCTGTCATGCTCCCGCTACAAGAGGAGAGCACACTGCTCGTGCTCCGAGACCTGAGTGAGTCTCCCCTGTTGACCAGGCCTTTGGGTGTTGTGATGAAAGACCTCAGAGGCTGCACGCTGATGACGTCAGCGGGTACCAGGAACATGCAAGGAGGAGGAGAAGAAAAGAACAGTCACAATAATAATGATAATAACGATAATAATAACATTAATATAATTAGAAATAACAAAAATAATAAAAATGATAAAATAATGATAATGATAGTAATAATAATGGTAACGATAATGATAATGATAATGATAGCAATATTATTATTATAAAATAATAATAATTTCTATTGCTCCCACTCCCGTAAAAAACAATTCTAAGCGCTTTACAAAACCTCCATCTCAACACAAAACACAAGTGCATGAACATGCATGCATGCGTCCGTTAGTGTACCGCTATCACATAATAAGCAGATATTCATACTATCACAGCACAATCGATGCCAATATGTACATCACATTAGGAATATAAGAGTGCTATGAATAAGAAAGACTAACCGTCGAGATGGAATATCATATTTTATGTTTTTAAACTAATCTGAAATTCTGCATCCATCCAACTTTGTATTGTATCCCTCAAATGTGGAAGAGAGTTCCATGGAGAAGGAGCAAGCTGAGTAAAGTACTTCCCCGCGAGTTTTTGATTTCCGTTCCAAGGCGTTCTCACAAGAGACTGATCTCCTGATCTTAGAGATGTTGGTGGACTTTGAGTGGGGGTGCTAAAATACCCGTGGGCTTTATTGTTATCACATTTACGACAAAGGACAGCAATCTTGTAGGTGAATCTAGATACTGTTGGTACCCAAAGGAATTTTCTTAAAATACGAATGACATCGTTATTTTTCCTCTTTTCAAACGTGATTCTCGCAGCTTGGTTAATGGTGTTAAGAGTATTATTCTGATGAGGGGAGAGGGAGAACGAAAAAAAAAAAGAAACCAAAAAAGTAGAAGAGCATGAGGGATAAAAGGATATAGATATGAAAACAGGAGATAACACAATAGGAGAAGAATAGGAAATGGAGAAAAACGGAAAAAAGAAGAGCAAGATTATGGCAAAACATTTCACATCAAAAGTATCAGCAGCAGAGTCTTAAGGCTAATCCTACTTTGGATATTATTTCGAGCATGGCCGCTGTTTCAAAACACAAGAGAGCACTGAACTCCTGAACACCTTTGACTACTTCGAGACATCTCATTATCTAAGCTCACTGTACGATAGTAATGTTTGAGCTCAATCATTTCCACTAACTGTTCCAATTAGAGATATTTCACAGCCCACTGGAAGTTGTTAACCTCTTCACTTATTATTGACCCGTCACTGAAAAAGCTCTTTTTGATGAGGTTATAAAATAGCTTAACAGAGAAGGGGTAAAAGAAGATTTTTCTATTTTTGCAGAAGAAAACATTTTACATTCTTTTTTAGTCTAACATTACGAAAAAAAGAGAAATATAGCAAACAGCGAAAAACAACCTGTACAAAATGAAGTGCTCGTTTATCGTTTGACTTGTTAAGCTAATTATTACACCAAAGACTACACCATAAATGATTGACTCTACTTGTTGCAATAACTATAATATATTATTATTAAGATTTAATACAAAATACTGAATTATTCTACTGCTTTGCTGGCCTGATTGGAAGAAATCAATAGTGTATTGTCATAAAATTCTGGGACACAAAATATACATATTATTTAGTATAATGTCAACACTTCATAATCTGATCTCTCTCTCTCTCTCTCTCTCTCTCTCTCTCTCTCTCTCTCTCTCTCTCTCTCTCTCTCTCTCTCTCGCTCTCGCTCTCTCTCCCTCTCTCTCTCTCTCTCGCTCTCTCTCTCTCTTCTGTCTCTCCCCCTCTCTCCCTGAAGCTGTCTGTGTGCGTGTATTGTTTCTTTGATTCTCTTGTCACAGAGTAATCTTTTGAATAAATTCACTGTAGGTAAGAACGATTGCCTTTATCCCTCTCGGCTCGTTCCAGGAGGATTGGACTTTAGTTACACTAGAAAATTATACTCTATGGAAAAGAGAATGTCGAGTTTTCTTTGTAACCCTGCAATTTTCTTGTTAAACTGGTTTCTCGGGGCATTATCAACATTAAATGGCGTTCCACATAAATTCTGGATTGTTGGGATATTCTTTTGTCGAATGTTATCAATCTTTTATAAATTTTTTTCATATTATTTCAACCCCAGGAGGTCAAAAAGGCTCCGGGGCGCTGCCAGTATAGTCTATCATGATTACTAAAATGATACGAATTATTGAGAAGCAAGTCGTTATAGAAATTACAGTCGTTCATATTGGCTGAAGCGTACATTTCAAGACAGATAACAGGGTACATCAACCAGTTGTATCCATATACAACGTCTTCAAGGACGATCCGAGTGACAACAATAGCACAAGGTAAGAGGATTGGTGGGTGGGGGGGGGGTGTTCTTTTTTTTTAGATTTGCGAACAATAACCTGTTATGGACGGAGTTCAGAAAGTTTCACGAAACTAATAAAATTTGCTTTAACTTCTGATTTACAACGTCAGCGCCATAGCATGAATCATAAATTGAACCGAGCAGGAACCCATAATGTGATATAGACCTCACACAGAGTGTAACGTTAGGGATTTTATAGGCTGATTCGTACCTATAAAAGAAAATTAAAAAATAAGTTGGGGACCTATTAAATGTGTTTTAGCAAGATATTGGTATATGAGATCCAGAAATTAACAGTCTTCCAAGAAAGTGGCCGTAAAGATTTTCACAAACCACGCCCACAATAATTTAGATCTCCGAAAATCTGTGAAAGAATTTTGATCTATCTCGTTTAAACACACCACCTCTATCTATCTATCTATCTATCTATCTATCTATCTATCTATCTATCTATCTATCTATCTATCTATCTATCTATCTAACTATCTATCTATCTATCTATCTATCTATCTTGCCCTAGGTGTCAGTATCCCCTATGGGCTGTATTTCATCATAGATTAAACAAGTACGGAAACCAGGACACCAAGCAGGAGGAGCTGCGTTGTGCCCCTTTGAAATCCGCCTTAGAACCCAATTCGCCATATGGCCCTCTTTGTTGTTTCCTAGTGACTGAGTTTTCAGGTGGAGACCTTTGTATTTCAGTCTGGATTCATAAACTTCATACACAGTGCAGTTACAATAATATACAAAGAAGCTTATGGTGACTTAGCTACCTCTCAATTGCCCGCAAAATACATCTATGTACCGGCATCTCTCAGAAAGAGAAAAGGGAAGGGAATTGGACACACCTCCAGAAAGTCGAAAGCAAACATCACCAATCAAGCTGCGAGATAAAATTCTCAAGGAAACAGAAAGAAAGAAGACCTCAAAGTACTTTGAAGAGGGGCTAGGACTCCGATCTAAAGGATATGGGATTCAGTTGGACAGAGGTGGAGATAATAATAATATAGTCCAGGACAAAAGTAAATGGAAAGCTCTTGGTGACTTGTTATCAAGAGTGGGGTAAAAATAAAAAAGGCCGATGATGATGATGATGACCGGCAGTAAGGCAGGGAGGCATCTCGTACGCTGAAGACCTGAGTTCGATTATGTTGTGAGCGGAGAATAATATTTATCGAGGATTTCGGTATTTCAGCTGGAGCGTTATATCTCAGCCCCCGTTTGTCCTGACAGGCAAGTCGAAGCCCACCTCCTTTCAAACATATTTTTAAAAAGAAACATAAGTATACAGAGGATTTTTTTCTTTGTTTATTTAAAGATTTACCGTCATCCATCAGGACTCAAGCTAATTTTTTAATTACATGGTAAGGAATGGTACTGATGGTACTGGTTTACATCCCAGTCAGTGCAGAAAGGTTGATAAGAGATAAATCCTCCAATTCAATGACCGTCTCCTTTTGTATTGAGCACAGTTTCCGAATATCTAAAGTTCTTCGCAAAGTGGTTTTTAGTTCCTGGTGAGTTCAGCTCTCCCAGCAAAAGAAGAGATCAGATCAACCTCAGAACAGGTACTGATTACCCGCCCCTCACCCCCCCCCACCACAGATTTTTGAGGGTGTCGAGAGCCGATCCACATCCCTCTGCCCGGCCACACCCACCCTCCCCACCCACATCCCTCACCACACTAACCGCCACCCACCATCTCTAACATCCTCTCCCCCTACCTCTCCCCCCCCCCCCAAAAAAAAAAACAACCTTGCTCCCCTCCCCACCTCCCTCCCCAAAACGTTTCTTTCCAGCACTGCGCCGCATTGCAAAAACAACGAGCAGAGAAAGGAAGTGCCGGCAAACACCCACCTTCCCTCGGGCTCCTCAATACTGCTCAGGTCCCCAGCCCCCGATCTCATGACGTGGTTCCTGCCCGGCAGACTTGTGGTCCTCGGCCTCATCGCGTGCTCATGGACGTCCTCCATGGAGCTCTCCGCGTGACTGGACACCGCCACCCATTGATATATATTGCCGTGTCTAACTAGAGGCACCCACCTACAGTCGGGCTCCAGATTGGGTGAGAGGTAACGCATCCCTGGACGCGTCAGCGTGTTCCTGGTGGGGAGGCTGGTGGTTCGAGGTCGCATCTCGTCCAAGTCGATGTTCTCCAGTTGGCGACGTCTGGGCTTTTTCAACGAAGACGAGCGCTGTTTGGGGCGTGGGCTCACGTACAGAGCGGCCATCTTGCGGGTCAGGTGGCGGCAACTCCTCGGAGATTCGGCCCCGCTTGGCTCTGTGGAGATTGTAGATAGTTAAAATTGTAAATAATTTCCTAGTTGTGGCTGCAATTTTTTTTTTTTAAATTTTTTTTTTGTTATCGTTGTTGTTGTTGTTATTGTTGTTGCTGCTGTTGCACCGGCTGCTGCTGTTGTTATTGTTGTTGTTACTGCTGCTGCTGCTGCTGTTATTGTTTTGTTTTTGTTGTTGTTGTTGTTGTTGTTGTTGTTGTTGTTGTTGTTATCGTTACGGTGGTAGTGGTGAAGTTGATTGTGGTGACGGTAGTGAAGATAGTAGGAGTCATTTTGTTGTTATCTCTCTCTCTCTCTCTATATATATATATATATATATATATATATATATAGAGAGAGAGAGAGAGAGAGAGAGAGAGAGAGAGAGAGAGAGAGAGAGAGAGAGAGATGGAAAGAGAGAACGAGGGGGAGGAGGAAGAGAGAAGGGGAAAAGGAGGGAGATAGAGAAAAGAAGGAGAGGGAAATATACAATGAGAGAGAGAGAGAGAGAGAGAGAGAGAGAGAGAGAGAGAGAGAGAGAGAGAGAGAGAGAGAGGAAGAGGGAGAGAAAGAGGAAGAGAGAGGGGGGAGTGAGAACAATTGGAGGAAAATTAAAGAAGGAAAGAGAATAAGCAGTCGGTAGCAGAGAGAGAGGTGGTTTGCTATCGAATATTGTTTGTCTTTCTAAATCCCAAAAGAATTTAATGCGGTTCATAAGACAAAGAATTGATGATGAAGACAAAGTCA
>NW_004797288.1:1698458-1700865 GCF_000002075.1 Aplysia californica | reverse complement strand
AGTTGAAGGGAAAAAAAACGATAAAAATTGCCGAACGCCCTGAGAAATGTCGGTTACTTCTAATTGATTTCTTTGACGAGCGCCTGATTTCATCACGATGCCTCCAAAATGTACTTCCACGATAGCTAGACGAATTCATGCCATAAAAATAGACGAGATGGATGTCGAGAAAATAACTATCGCTTCATAACGGAGCAGGTCAAGAAAGCAATCTCTGTGTAAGTTGTAAAAGTCTTTTCAATATCGACACTGTATCACTCCCTGTCCTGACGGACAGACAGACAGACATGTTCAGAGAGAGAAAGAGAGAGAGAGTGTGTGCGTGAGAGAGAGAGAGAGAGAAAGAGAGAGAGAGAGAGAGAGAGAGAGAGAGGGAGAGAGAGAATGTGAGTTTTGAGGCATGAAGGAGACTAGGAGACCGAAAACAAAAGAGAGGAGATGTGCGTGAACGAACGCGTGTCGTTGTGCTTGGCTGTTGGTTCTCCGGTTGTACGTGTACATAAGTGTAGCTCGTGTGCTATGTAATTTTGACGCCAAAAAGCTTTAAAAAGTAAAGTTGTTATACCTAAATTGGCTCGTATTCTTCTCTTAAAGAGCCCTTTACACTTCTATAGTTTCCCTAAATATCGTGAATAGCTCTAAATTTAGCTTGACCCCTCAAGCTACATTTATCCCAGACGCCAGCCTCAGAGTCAATCAAGATGAATTCATCCTGAACATCTTCTAACATAGCCAGCCAGAACATAGGAATATTATGTTTCAATGGAAAGATGGGAATAATGAGCTAAAACAAATGTTCTATTAATTTCCGAAATGTACGGGAACATTGAAAACATAATGTACGCAAATTGACACATAAACATTGAAGGAATATGGGTTGAGAAAAAAAAAGCTTAATGTAAGGGGAAGGTGGGGTAAACGTCAATGTCAAAGTGAAGGCAAATAGTGTTGTTCCTAGAACATTTCTTCGGTCATTACATTTAAATCTAGGCAACTCGCTTTGAAAGAAAATGCTGGAATACTACATCTTCCCCATATTCCTATATGGCGCAGCGCAGAGACCTGGACTTCGACATGGAAAGAAGAAAACAAAATAAATGGCAGATTCCACACACAAGACAAACCCTGCTGAACAAAATAAAATGTAGAAAAATACAATACTATGGCCACCTAAAACGAAATGAAACCATTGTGAAAGAGGTACTAGAAGGAAAGATGTGAAGCAGGAAAGCCAGAGGAAGGCAAAGAATTACATGGGATGGAAAACAGAAGGACATGGACTGGCCTGGATCTGGCAGAATGTGCAACGACAGCTCTCGACCGTGAAAGATGGAGGATCATTACAAGTCAACCTCTGAGTCAGAGATGACACCTCGAGACTACCAGATTACCTGTAGCATTATCTGTTTTGGCTGTATGGCCTGATACGAAACCTTTCCACGGCAACACATTGACAGACAAACCTCATCTAGGAAGGGACGCACCTTTAGCGCAGTTAATATTATACTGTCCCGCGACACACAAAAGGGTATAAGCGGCGGATAAAAGTAAAGTATCATACTGAGATAACAGGAATACCTCTTCGGTTGAAATCTCACAAAATTGTGCTTTTTGCACGAGCTTTCTTGTGATTTTTCGAGGTTTCTTGACTCTGTCCTGTCACAGTTGGATGTTCTATTCAGATAACCCGCCCTCAAATAACATCATAGAATTGAAAAGGTCTTTGTGACCATACCATACAAAATGTAAGAAAGTGTCATGTTCAACATATTTCGTAATGTTTTCAAGTTTATGCAACGGGTAGGTGTATTGCAACCCCTGATTTACCCATTCGAAGGTTTTGCAAGTATTTGTTGATAAGTAACTTCATTTTACCATACAGCAACAATTCACCAACACAGTGCACTCGAAATGACGTCTAACGCTAACGTTGCTGAGGCTCTCTTAGACTGAAATATTGACAAAATATCATATTGGGACTGTTTCTGATCAAGTTGGCATCATTAATTCTCCAGGAGTATAAATCATATTCAGGACAAGACCAAACTAAAAACAAAAAGGTTACATATATTTTTTATGTCTATCAGACTTTCAATTTCAAGTAAGATAACAAAATGTGTCACGACACGCTGGTCAGTTTTTGGGGCATTAATCTTAAACTGGCTCATTTTTTAATTAAAAACACCCACCTATTTTGATTAGAAGTCAAGTTATTTGCGATTGAAGGAGGTGGGGGTCGCCTAAAGGTAAGAGGTACATAAAGAAGAAAGTGGCTGTCTGAGTTTCGTAATTTCCAAAGCTTGAGCGACTTTGGAAACCTCAAATTTTATCAATGCTGTTCAATAAAATCCTCATAGAAATGAGTTTTTGAATGTACATAAAGACATAAAAGGTGCTGAGCCCCCCC
>NW_004797288.1:1690256-1696377 GCF_000002075.1 Aplysia californica | reverse complement strand
ACACACACACACACACACACACACACACACACACACACACACACACACGTACACTTATACCTTCCTTTTTTCTCCCACCAGCCATTTCCGAATATTAACTCCTAGCAAACCTCGACATCAAACTGTGTCGTGATCTGAATCCTGGCGCTGGAAAAGCACGGAGAAATTGTATCTAGCAATTATTCGCCTACCAGATTTATACCTCAGGATTTGCTGCAACTCCATCGGTAATTCTCTTTCTACGCAACACGCCGCGTACGCTTAGCCAGATATGGCGCTGATGGATGACAGACACAACGAACGTTCCTCAATAACTGATGACAAAATTATTAATGAGGTTTGTGATCGGTGCCGGTTCATTAATGGTTCGTCCGTCCTTCGGGTTTGCCTAACTGTAACTGTAACCGTTGCATGATCGCCTATTGTCACAGAAGGCTGCGTTTGTCAGTTTACGACACTCTGCGGCATCAATAATGTTTCTGATGAATAGAAGCTAAATGGGGGTTCTCGTGGTCCAGATAGTGTTCGCCTCTTTTTCAATAGGTCCCAGGTTCGCATCCTGACAGCGACGGAGCATTTTCTTCTATAAAAAATGGTTCTCCTTTCACCTCCTTTCATGCTCTCTAATCATGTTCTGTCGTCTGCTTTTGTCTCCACTTTCTCCCCCCCCCCCTACCTTCCCCACCCACCTTGACCCTCTCCTCTGGGCTCCTGACTACAATCGGTGTCCTCTGTCTGTAAATAAAGTGCGAGGTCAGAGGTTTCTCTGTCGTTTTTTCGATTGATCTGAAAAAGGAAAAAACCTCTACACGAGAATAATATACAATGTTTTTGGGTTTTTTTCTGTAAAGCGTTTTACGGCGCTCGCAACTGCAGAAGGTCATATGAGCGCGCGGGACACACCTAATATTTTCAGTTGTTGGTAAATTTTGAATTTTGCCCGGGTGGCAGCCGAAGCCTACTCTTATCGATTTTAGACCACCAAGGGATCTGTAACGTGCACAACTTGCACACGGACCCTCCGAGATTTTTCGCCCTTGTCCGAGAAGGCTAGGTGTAGATCTTTCCTACCAGAAGACCAGGAGTGTGGCAGAAAGACAGCAGTTAGGAGGAGCCAAGGAGTAGCAGTAGAAAGGCTGCAGCAAGAGTCAGGAGCCCAGAGGAGGGGGCAAAGGAGGTGAGGGGTGGGGGCAGAAGTGGAAATGAAAGCAGACAACAGAACATTGCTAGAGAGCAGGAAAGGAGGTGAAAGGAGACAATTTTAGAGAAGAAAATTGTTCGGTCGCTACCCGGATTCGAACCCAGGACCTTTGAATGAGAGGCCAACACCTTAACCTCTAGGCCTCGAGAGCCCCATACAATGTTTCAAATAATGTATTTCTTGCTAAAAGAACAGAGGAATAAGTCTCCCACAGAATATGCCGTAGGCATTTCTCCCTTATCGATACGCTATGATGGATTTTTAAAGATTCTTCCTAGCATGAGAATCGACCTGATGCAAATTACCTCGTCAATAGGTCTTTTGTCGTACTGAGAATATCGATCAACACCTATGGTTTTCTCAGAACTTCGCAAACCGCATGACGATTTTATTTTGTAGTTGTATGCAACTGAAATCACGTCGTCACAGAGGGTGGGTGGTAGAGCTGGGCGAAGAGTCGATTCCGGAACCGATCCCCACGATTAATACTATGGAAGTAAAGTTCCGTCTCCTTTTTACGTAAACCAACGGTAACCAGTTACTTTTATCATTAAAATCTTTTTTTTTTCCAGAATATATTTTTTGAAAAATAGAAGTTGATGCTTCATAGTATTCCAAAATCAAGGTTATCCTAAATCCTGAAGATGCTCGGAGCCAGCCTGGTAACCACCGGAAGAAATCACGTCATTAGAAAGTAAGTAATTGGGTTCGGAGTCGATTCCTACTATTCCTAGCTTTCAATAATCGGGAACCTAGCCGCCCAGCACTAGTGGGTGGGTCGGACGATTCGAGCTTCACCGAACAAGTATACTGCTGAAGCGTTTGCGTTTATAACGATATTATTATGTGAATGTAGATTACATGAGGCGAAGGAGCCAGAGCAAACACAAATACACAAATAAACAAACAATCAAACAAACAAACGGACACTCAGACTCACACGCCAAAACCACTCACCTCGCCGCTCCTCCGATACACACACACGCATACACACATACACAGGCAACCCCCCCCCAAATATGTGTGTGTGTGTGTGTGTGTGTGTGTGTGTGTGAGTGTGTATGTGTGTGTGTGTGTGAGTGTGTCTGTGTGTGTATGTGTCTGTGTGTCTGTGTCTGAGTGATTTGATTGCTATTATTTTTCATGTCATTGTGAAACAATTGTCTCAACTAGGATAGATTATGCTGTCGTATTTTGTTAAGAGTGGGGAGTAGAAAAAGATAACTTTCTTTGGGTATTATATGATGAGTTGAGAAATCAGCTTGCTTACAATGCTTTAGCTTTCCTACATTTTCGTTTATTATTAAAACCTCTACACAAAAGGGATCGGGATTTTTTAAAGTTTGGGCAACAAGATCTTGCGACAGTGTACTGGTAAGGTGAGAAGTTGTTAAGTAACAACAGGTACATTTCTTATCTAGCACGAATTTAGATCTCGATCACCCTTATGTTTATGAAATCATATCACACTGCACAACAGAACCAGATGGTATTTAAAACTAAAAATAAAACCCTCATTTGCTTGATTTGTTCTTGGGAGGGGGGGGGGGGTTCTGATGAGAAAAATGATGATAGAAATTATTCAATTCTAACCTACACTTTAAAAACACCATCAAGCCTCAGACAACATTGGGCGCTCTTTCCGGAGATTACATTGCAATTAGCAGCAACGTTTAATGAATGTTTACAAACAATAGCCATCTTTTTATATCCCCGCAGAGATCATGTTACATGGGCACACGGAGATTTTGTCGTGACTGGTTTGCCTGTGGCAGATGCGCAGTTTTATTTCCATCGAGCGGGTGGAAGTTGGTCGAGATCGTGTTTCGATTACGGTTTTAATCAAAGCCGCTGTGCATGCTCTGACTGTGGTCGCTACCCCTGTTGACTTAGTCTGCATTTGTTGTCGCTAAAATGTCTAAAACTCTAGTGTGGTAAAACATTTATAGCGCAACTTATTGTCAATACCTCAACAATCGAACATAAAGTCTCCAGCTTTTAAGGAATGAATTGTATCAATTTGTCAGAACAGATCAACATTTCTAAAACTCATTTTAGCTTTATTCTGGAAAAGTCTGTAATAAACACTTATTTTTAAAATCCCATTGGGTGGTTTCTACAGATTATAAAAGGTTTACGTCCCATGAGTTGGAATAATATTGTAATTAAACGCAAACCTGCCCGTTGTTCTAATTGTGACACTATGCTTATTAAACGCATGTTTTGAGAACCTTCAGAGCAAAAAAGTGTTTACTTGGACATCAATTTTTGTAACAAATTTTGCAACTAAAGAGTGTCATTGATTAGCAGTGACGTAGGCCACACCCGTATGCATGATGTGTGTTAGAAGCAGAAAGCGTTGTGAACTCTCCCATATTCCGCATGACGGAGATTTATAGCATTTTACAAAAATGTATTAACAATTATTTTTGGAACAAGCCTCAACTTGTTGAAAGATATAATAAAGTCTGGTCAAATTGACACAAACTGGTGGACAAAGTATGGGCTACTTTGATTCACGCCTTAAAGAGATATTTGAGAATAAGTTGCGCCACAAATTTTTGACCGTGTTATTGGCATACATCTTTAACTGACTACGGGCTAGAAACCGGCGTCTGTCGTGAAAGAGGTAGGCGCTTCATTGTCGCGCGCACGAGGCACAATTTCGGTTCCCGAGTAAGAAGGAAATTTTCATGTAGTATCTCGGTCTTTCTGCTAGGATGTTGTATCCCTCTCAGCCCTGACAGGTAGGGCCAAAAGCCGACCTCCTAAATGCTAAATGATCGAAATTATTGTGTCGAAGGGATCATAAAAAACCCACAGAGCAAATGCAGTAGCACTACTTGCAGAGAGTAGCTCATCTTTTTTTTTAAATGTGAGTTGAGGGGGGGGGGGATGGGGTTCGTCTCCATCGGCACAATTTTTTTAGATTATGTAGGAGGAGGGCACCTATCCTGCCTGCCAGGTCAACCAGGGCTGAGAAGAATGCAACATCCCAGCAGAAGGACCAAGATACTCGATAAAAATCTTTCCCCATCAAACTTGGGTTTTTTGCAAGCGAGGGAGAAATGCCTAAATACTACACTACAGACGCCGATGCAATGATTAGTTCGCGTCCTTATAATTTCAAATCTTGCAAACAACTGTTTGGTATATTTTGTAAGTTTTTGCTTTTTCTTTCATTTCAGCCTCGTGTATTTTCATGACAGTCGAGTATTTCACCTTAATAAGTAAGTTCTAATGCCCGATCAACTCAGTTAGAGTTATTTTTTCATTGGACTACTTCAGTTCAGCCCACCAGGACTAACCCGAACAGAGCAGTATAATGATAGATAATCTGACTCAGCAGAAATAAGAAGAAACTCATTAAGACATCATCCCCATACAGCAATCGAACCTGCTACACCAGTACTCCTTAGACGCTGGTGTCTTTCAAATAGGTCTAACTTCTCTCAGAGAGTCTTCAAAATTTCTGGTGCCTAGCTGTTTCGACCTTACGTTAGTCTCACAGCCAAAAAGAATCAAATGTTATTGTTCATTTCTTTTTACGCTCTTTGCTCGTGAGTGCACACGATATATTTCACAATAAGGGGGAAAATGCAATGGTTTGAAAATATGACTAACACGGTTACATCAATAAAACAAATCGACGAACAATCTTCAGGGGTTTATTGTTGCTCGAAAGGAATACTGAGTCAACATAACAAAATAACACAAAATTTACACAAACTCATCCAAAGCATGGAAAGCCAAACCATAGGAAATTTACCGACGTTTACACGTTAGGCACGCCATCGGGATCCAGCTTAACCCTTTTTACAACCATTCCTACTGCATAATCCTATCAAAGGGTATGTATTTTCTATGGCAAGGCCACGTAAAGGTTAACGGCAAAAGTCCAGTAACGTGACAAACAACCACTTCAATCTTCCTTCAGTTGTGAACCCACTTAGTTTCAGCTTCCCGTAAAAAAGCCTACTTTTATTACAG
This sequence comes from Aplysia californica, assembly GCF_000002075.1. Lineage (NCBI taxonomy): Eukaryota > Metazoa > Mollusca > Gastropoda > Aplysiida > Aplysiidae > Aplysia > Aplysia californica. Next base: position 1,691,186 of record NW_004797288.1, on the reverse strand, counting down.
AGTTACTTCTCCTTTTAAGTCACGTACAGACGAACAATTATCCACCAACTGACTCATAAAAATATCGATACCTTCATCAAACGGCACTCAGAATTTGACTTTACAGCTAGAAGTCACGAACTGTGTGAGAAAACAAGGAAATTAAGAAAGGCAATCGCCCAAAATGTTTTCAGATACTTCAACATCAAAGGAACATAACAAGCCACTCGAGTAGTCTGAACGTGTTTGGTAGGATTCGATGAAGACGCAGTGAAGTCTGGAAGCCTTCCCATCCAGGTTTTTGTTACCCATGAGAAAAGGTATACTATGTACAACCTATACTATTTCATTATGGAAATTTTTGTTTGGCAACGCAATATGATTTACTGTGTTAATGGTATATGATGTATGCCATTTATAATCTATGCAGTTTTCACGGAAGGTTTTGTGTGATGTGGACTAATGGTCTTAAACACAGAATAAATGATATACCTATCTAAAACCAGATTTTGATCCCCGGAGAGTGACAGTGAAAAATTAACTGCGGATTTAGTAATCCATGCAAACTTATGCAAATGAAAAAAAATGAAATCAATACTAGGAGTAGGAGTTACAAAAGCTTGTGCACTATTTGCGAAAGTTAATTACGTCCGTCTGGATGGTTCACAGTGCGCTGGGTTTTTTTGTTTCTTTTGCTGAATTGGGGGATCCAGGATGCTTTATTGCATTGGTTACAGAGGTTGGTCAGGACTCTTTTGTGCGAATGACAACCATGTTCTAGGTCCCATGAGGCAACATCTTATGTCAGCTAGTATCACGATAGTCATATTCACATTAATGTCTCCACTCCCCTGAAAATAAAATAAACCCAGCAACAAAAAAACCCAAAAGAACAGAAACGCGCCAACAAGAAAACAAACAAACAAAAAATAAAAACCACCTTTACCCCCC
>NW_004797288.1:1687894-1690156 GCF_000002075.1 Aplysia californica | reverse complement strand
CCCCCCCCCCCCCCCCCCCCTTTAAATTTCTAACGGTAATAAAGCTCTAGTGAAACGATTTCACACATTCTCTTCAAGGATAATATTTTATTATTCATACCAGCTTTCTAGCCGTAGGAACATAATAATAATCATCGCGTTCCGTATGACTGCCTTTCGTGTGTTCCGTAAAGATGCCAAATTGGCTTCATTAGTCAGGGAGTTAGGTGCTCCCATCTCAAGCCACAGTAGATGATTCGATCTCAAGTTCATACAGACATTGATAGTTGGTAAGAGGTGATCTGTAGTTTTTCGGGAGGGGGGGGTGGGGGGGGGTGGAGTCCCTAAGGTTTTCAAACCTTTGGTTTAGCGAAAGTGAAATTAAGTCACGTGCGTACTTGGCTTCTCGCATACGTAATCCAAAGAGAGAGAAAGAGGGAGAAAGGGGAAAGAGAGAGGGATAACAATAATTTAGAAAAGGAAAATAATGAGAGAATAAATGCTGTCGGAAACGGAACGAGTAAAGAAAAGTTATGCTCGCTAGACTAATGCAATGTCGACAATCTATTTCAATTTGCTTAGAAGGATTGCGTATAGATGAATAACTAATGTACTTAATCCCCAATATAGTGATTTTGGAAGTATGAAAGCGGTTAGTGTAGCCTCAGACACGACGAAGCTTGGTGATTTTGTTCGGGGGTCAGGGATTTACGGCGTATTCAGACAGACTTCCTTTGAATATTTTCAGCATAAAAGTTTCAGGTTGAAACAGGGTTTTCAAAAATAAAATCAATTATGTCATTAACACACACATTTATCTCACAGTAGTGGGTTAAGAAAGAACGTTAGAGAAAGCTGTGGTAAAACCGTGCCGTATGTTCATCATCTGTTGCATGAGAAAGGCACACTGTCTTTTATTACGAGGAAAGAGAAGTACACCGACACTATACAGGCTTTGCGGTGCTAGAAGAAAAGCAAAACGTGACAGGCAAAAACAAACCGAGGAAGGGAAATCTTTAAAAGTTCAACCTATCAGTGGCACCCTCCAACTACCCACACTATTTGTTTGTTTGGGTGAAGGGAAACAGACCGATAAATAGAAGGACATTTAGAGCAATGGAAAAGTATGACAGACAGATAGAAACAAAAAAGAAAATCAGTAGTATAAAGACATAGTGAAGTAAACGGCTTGGTCACAAGAGGGAACAAAAAAATTAGAATACATTAAAAGCTACAACATACGAAGTGTCATTTTAACTTCGGTGTTTTTTATCCCCCCCCCCAAAAAAAAAAAAATATATATATATATACATGTATATAAAAAAAAAATATTTTTAACAATTAATCATTTTAAAAATTCGGTCTAATTTAGATAATTCAAGAGATCGGCTTCGACTCTGACTGCCAGTGCCACCGTGAGTTATGAGGGTCAAAATCCTCGCAGAAAGATCAAGAGACACCCAATTAAAATTCTTCCCACATAAGAATCGAACTCCAGTCTTCTGCGTGCGATGGCTGAGCGCTTCATCGCTACACCACGGACGCCAGTCATGCTGTGTGAGATAGGATGTCAATTTAAATTATGAACAGCAAAAACAACTGTACAGTGATAACAACAGTAATAGCAACATCATTAAGTCCTGTGATGTCCTGACCTTAACCATATCGTGTTCGCATGCACTCATTTGATATCCTGACCTAGAGTATACTGCTACAAAGTGCCGTCGACTAACTAACATGTGCGTCAGCTGGAGATATATTTTTCAGGTTGCGATGTATTTTGTTGACTGAAACCGTTACTAGATTCTCATGAAAAAGATAACATTCAAGGGCTTTTTTCAACTGTTATTTGATTAAGTAGAATGTAGACAATTGAACGAAAGAATCGTTTGAAGTCGAAGTACAGCATGAGACACTGCCAACAACATAGACGGCCATAGACGGCCTCCATGATCCTGCATTACTGGGTTTATAGTCTGCTTCCGAGGAAGTTGAGATGGTTTCAGAACGGTACCAGGTCTGTTGGGCTAATAATGCAGATTATAAAACACACAGAGCTTGCTGTTGAGCAGGATTTTGCGCTATACAAAGGCTATTATTATGATTTATCAAAATTTTATCGTGATTTGTAAATTTTCTACTTCTACAGGCCTATCCTTCATACGCTTTTAGCGTTATTCTTTTTATAGTTGTTCTGTACCTACGTCAGAATGAAAATAGTCCGCGTGTGTGTGAGTGTGCGTGTGTGTGTGTGTGTGTGTGTGTGTGTGTGTGTGTGTGTGT
>NW_004797288.1:1686405-1687574 GCF_000002075.1 Aplysia californica | reverse complement strand
TCGGCACACCGTCCTTGGACACAAACAAGAAATATAAACTATGAACAACACGATAGTTTTACACTAAGCTTCTACGTTCTCCCGTCGAGCTCATTACATAATATGTCAAAAACCAGATGTAAATAGTCCCACGACTCAAAGACGTGCGCACACATGGTGGGTGTGCCGACAATCGCACTATAAGGGCTCGAGTACTTCGTGAGGGGAAAGCTGGTAGTTTATCCCCATAAAGTCAGCAGTCAGCGCACTGCTTTGCCCAAAACGCGCCAGATTAAGCTCAGTGAAATCACTCAAACCACGTGATTTTGGCGCGTGCACACGTCAAAAATACTAACCTACCTAGTCTGTAGCTTATACGGGGTGCCCACTTCGGCTGGATCGGGCCGATCGCACGACTCGATCGCCTGACACTGAAAACAAACACGTTTGTTTTTGAGGCGATCGAGATAGGCGATCGGCCCGATCGGCTGATCCCGTCCGTAGTGGGCACCCCGTATTAGCAAGATTTCCAGCAACATAGCCAGAGATATAGACCTGGATAAACCGTTAACCGACCTTTCTCCTTTTCTATTCGGTTTGTAATAACACAAACACGATGTTGGGTGTAAGGTAACCAACGAGAGGATCAAGTTGTTGCCAAAATCAATCAGGACCAACGTAGACGAGAAAACAGAGTATTATTATTGTGTAAAAATAACTCAATGTTAAAACCTTCGTATTAATGAAAAGGCGAATATTTTACCTTTTTCCCTTTAACTTTGAGTGGGACTTCACTTATCTAAAGTTTAATTTTGTTTATAACTCAATTGTGTCTTTTTCTTTACTTTTTCGAAAAACAAATTGATTTCCATAAACGCCTCCCCACAGGAACAGTACTACTGACTGTAGGCCCTTCTCAAGGGGAGGATATCAACATGTTCTTAAGCACAGTAGAATTTAAACGGGTGTATAAACTTTCACTTTTTGGGAGAGGAAAGGAATGAAGAATCTTTGCATTATATTTTAGATAGGTAAGACCGTCAAACAAAAAAAGATAAAAACATCTTCCCAACACCCTCAAGTACTTCACTACAATCACTCTAAGACAATGATCATTGTCAGAGACTTTATCTATCTATCTATCTATCTATCTATCTATCTATCTATCTATCTATCTATCTATCTATCTA
>NW_004797288.1:1681448-1684383 GCF_000002075.1 Aplysia californica | reverse complement strand
GTGGGGGCACCACTGCATCTGAAAACCAGCTCTCGCCATCTATTTTTGTCCTCTGCTTTCCTCAGATTGTCAACCATCGTCTTTCCTGTCCTCTCTGTAATGTTGTCCTCCCAGCTCCTTCTCTGCCTTCCTCTCTTTCTCTTACCTTGTACGGTTCCTTGTAGGATTGTTTAGGCAAGTCCTGTGGATTTTGTGACATGCCCATACCATTTCAATTTTCGTCTCTTCTCTGTGGTCAGTAGATACTGCCCCACTGCTTTGGTGATTCTCTTTCGTACCTCAGCATTTGAAACGATGTCAAGGAGTCTGCGGTAACATCCCACTCTTTGGTCTGAATCTTTTTCTCTAATTCTGCTGTAAGTGTCCACGACTCGCAGGCGTATAAAAATATAAAGATGTCCAGTGAGCGCATTAGTCTGATTTTTGAGTTGTGCGTGATGTTTCTGTCCCTCTAAATAGACTTCAGTTTTGACAGCGCAGCTGTTGTTTGTGCGATTCTGGAGAGAATTTCTGGTCTTGAGCCTTCATCTGAGACGATTGATCCAAGGTATTTGAAGCTGTTGTTTCTGTTAGTTTCTCGCCCCTGACTTTGATGTCCGCGTTGATGCCATTGGTGTTATTGGTCTTTAGCTTGGTTTTCTCGGCACTGATCTCCATGCCGTAGGCTGCTGAGGTTGTGTCCAGCTGCTCCACTAGTGTGGCGAGCTCCTGTTCTTCTCTTTCTAATCCATCGATGTATTCGACAAAACGCAAATTAGTGATTGTCCTGCCTCCAATACTGATTGTTCCATTGTGGTCTTCCAGAGTGACAGTCATGATTCGTTCTAGGAAGATGCTGAAGAGAGTGGGAGAGAGCAAACAGCCTTGCCTCACCCCGACCGTTGTCCTGAACCAATCCCCAAGGCATAGATTAGATCGATAAAATCCAGTGTACATTGTAGAAAGTTTCGTGAAATGGCTTGATGCAATTGAGTGCTCCCATAATTTCCTCCAGCTACCGTTTTGACTCGCTGTCATCAAATCCTTCAAAATCAAACATGTTGGATTTTCTAGGTCACGACCGGGTCCAGTTTGACCAAAGCCACCAATCACAAGGCAAGTAGTGTCGTGTGAATACCCCAGGGGCGGTGCTACTGACTGAAGTGTCTTTAGGCCATTCCCCAAAAAGGGGGGGGGGAGACATTAACATCTCGAGTTCTTATGCACATTAGAAATTAGAATTGTAATTTTAAATGGGCTGATTCATCAATGACAATGTCATTCTCATAACTGTGCCTGAAACGCAACCAAGAACTGCTGCTTTTTCTTTCCTAATCCTTACTATCGTCATTTTCCTCTACTTCTTTTGTGTGTTTGTCACACTCTTGTGACCCGCTATTTCCGGGTTGCCTTGATAGTCGAAGTAAACGTTGTGCTGTTGAAGCTAGAGAGGTGAGCAGAGTAAGTCTGATTCCCTGTAAGGACTTTTCTGTTGACATCCACCCCTTGGCGCTCATATGACCTTATGCAGTTGCGAGCGTCGTAAAACCTCTACTTAAACAAATTGCCGTGTGACATTGTGGGGCCAAATCTCCTGCGTGCAACAGCTAAACACTGGACTGTTGCACCAGAGACGCCGGTACGGAGGGGTAAGATCTTGGGTGTTTGCGCTCCCAGTGCAACAGGCCCCCAAATTTAAAGGACTTCGACGTCAAATTTGATGAAAAAAGGCAGCAGGGTTCTATTAATTGAAATTGAATGCACTTGCTTGCGCAATTACCCGGTCCAACTCTGTCTGATCTGGCAAAGCATTTCTTTGGTAAATGGGTGTCATAAGCATAATAAGCGCGCGTTCACACCAAACACTCGAACGAGAGACAGTCGTTCTAACCCTTTTAAGGGATGCCCATTGGGGGATCGGATCAGTTTGCTAGCCAGTTGAGGGCGCAAAGTGGCTATTGTAGCACAAGCCGATATCGCCCGAATTGTCGCCGAGATATCAAATGCGTTTGTTTTCAGGCGACGAGTCGGGCGATCGAACGACCCGACCAGATCCCATCCGCAACGGGCACCCGTTATAATACAACTAACTGTGCTGACAAGACCAACACTCGACCGTTGCTGTTGCTTTGATCTGAAAGCAAATGAGGGATCAGAGATTTTTTGGGTATATTTGGTCGCTGCGCCGTTGTCGTTTGAATGACTGTCGCTCCTCCGAGTATTTGGTGTGAACGCTGAAACAGACGAGGACGAGAAGAAAGACAGCGAGACAGATTGTCAAAGAAAAGATGGACGCAGAGGGCAAAGGGAGAAAAAGATAGAAGACGTACTTGAAAGAGCGTAGACAGATACAAAAAGTCAGGGTGGGAGGGAGGGGGGTGTACAGTACAATAAGCTAATGGCTAAAGCCGTCTGTGCGGATGGATATTACAAAAGGACGTTGGACAATCCTGTCTGGAACTAAGGACACACACACACACTCACACATCACACATATACACACACACACATACACACACACACATATATATACACACTCGCCCGCGCGCACACATGCCATACTTAGAGAGCAAGCAGGAGAGAGAGAGAGAGAGAGAGAGAGAGAGAGAGAGAGAGAGAGAAAGAGAAAGGGAGATAGAGAAAGAGGGCAGGGGGCGGGGGAGAAAAGAGATTATGAAAGTCCCATACATGTACGAACGCAGACTCAAATACACAAACACACATAAGCTGACACCAGGACTCTTTTCCAAAAAGATAAATGCATATGAGTACACAATCTCTCAAACACAAACTCACACGCGCACACACACACACACACACACACACACACACACACACACACACACACACGCACGCGCGCGCGGGCAAACGCACACACACACACGCACATGAGCGCACGAACATGCATTAAAAAAATGCGCGCACACAAAAACACACACGGGCACACGATCACACG
>NW_004797288.1:1678471-1679396 GCF_000002075.1 Aplysia californica | reverse complement strand
TTCACAATCTATACCATTACCCCAGCAGACCTGAGAGCATTCTGAAACAACCTCAACTTCCTGAGAAGCTTACAGTGCAAGCAGCCATTTATAGGCATTAAAACACTAACATACTGACAAGATCTTTCGCTGCCTATGGCCGCGTACCCATTTCCACCTGGGTGAAGTGAGAATAATTCGTGTAAACTGTGTTTCCCAAGGACACATGGTCGGGCCCGCGGCTCGAACCCCCGACCCCGCAATCTCACGATTACGAGTCCTGTAGCCTATTAATGTATATATCGCTCCTTTGTCCGCGCCCTGTCAGGAAGTTTACTATTTTTTTATTAGCAGAAAACTACGGGCTATGTGGGTAAACGTTTTTTTTTTAAATGTGTATATTAAATATGTATGCTTTTGTGTTTGTGTGTGTGTGTATGTGTGTGTGTGTGTGTGTGTGTGTGTGTGTGTGTGTGTGTGTGTGTGTGCGTGTTTGTTTGTTTTTTAATTAATTTTTTTTGGTAAGGGTTTTACGGCGTTCGCAACTGCATAAGGTCATATGAGCGCGCAGGACACAGTAAACATTTTCAGTTGGTAGGAAATTCTGAATTTTACCCGGGTGGCGGCTGAAGCCTACTTTTATCGATTTTAGACCACCAATGGATCTTTAACATGCGCAACTTACACACGGGACCTCCGAGATTTTTCGCCCGTGTCCGAGAAGGCTAGGTGTAGATCTTTCCTACCAGAAGATTAGGGGTGAAAGAAAGCAATAAGAAGGAGCCAGGGAGTAACTGTAGAAAGGCTGCAGAAAGAGACAGGGGCGCAAAGAAGGGGGGGGGGGCAATGGAGGTGAGGGGTTGAGGGAAGAAATTGGAGACGAAAGCAGACGACAGAACATTGCTAGAGAGCAGGAAAGGAGGTGAAAGGAGACAATTTTAGAGAA
>NW_004797288.1:1675542-1677623 GCF_000002075.1 Aplysia californica | reverse complement strand
TATATTATATTGCTCCATTGTACGCGCCCTGTCGGGAAAGTTGTTATTTTTTTATTGCAGAACAACTACGGGTTAAGTGGGTACATTTTTTCATTTGCGTATATTTAGTATGCATGCTCTTGTTTTGTGTGTGCGCGAGCTTGTGTGTATGTGTTTGTGTGTGTGTGTGTGTGTGTGTGTGTGTGTGTGTGTGTGTGTGTTTGAGTTCTATACATATTGCTCCATTGCCTGCCCCCTGTCAGGAAGATGGTAATTTCTAAAAACATTAGCTGAACATCTTCGCAAGGGTTATGTGGGTACATGTTTAGTATATGTGTATATTAAGTATGTATGCTCTTGTGGCTGTGTATGCACGAGCTTTTGATCATGTGTGAATGTATGTACGTATGTATGTATGTGTGAGTGTGTGTTTGTGTGTGTGTGTGTGTGTGTGTGTGTGTGTGTGTGTGTGTGTGTGTGTGAGTGAGTGTTTGTGTGTGTGTGTATGTGTGTGCGCGCGAGCAGGCGTGCATGCGTACACGTGTGAGAATGCGAGGGAAAGTGAGTGTATACCCAAATGTGAAGGTGATTCCTGTGTTTGTTTGGATCAACGTGCCAAGGTGAGGCTGAGGCGATGGGAAAAGAGGAGCAGATTTGTCGTTTCATTCTAAAGATGTTTGTCTCTCAATCGATTTTCAACCGTTTGTTAGCCTGGCACAAAATCAATCCTTCATGATTCTCGGACGTTTGTAGCTTAGCTATCATCAGGCGGGTTGATACAATGTGCTGCAGAGTGCAGAGGCCACTGCCAGTGGATGCTGGTTTGCTAAAAGCACGAGGAGTTGTCGGATGAGATGTTTTGAACAGAGTGTAAAACTAGTCAACATTCTAGTCTACTTCGTGTTTCTTTTGTTTTGCTGATTTTTTTTTAAATTGTTGTGTTTTGTTTTGTTTTTGTTTCTTTTTTGTGTTTTTTTGTTGGGGGGGGGGCAATTTTTGTTTGTTTCACCTTTGTATTAGTTTGTTTGTTTGTCTTTCTTTAGGGGGGTCGATTGTTGTTGTTGTTACATTTGTTGGTGCTATTGTTGTTGTTGTTGTTGTTGTTGTTGTTGTTGTTGTTGTTGTTGTTGCTGTTGTTGTTGCTGTTATTACTGTTGTTGTTTTTAATTTTTCTGTTACGTTAAACACCACATTGTTTCCTTTGGCGTAAACACGAGAACATCGACACAATTACGGTCAGTTAGTGCAAGAAGAAGAAAACTAAGACAGACAGAAATAACAGCGAAAATTAAGAAGTAAAGCCTGCCAGTGGCGCCCCGGCCCACCATCCTCACACCCGACTGCATGGGGACAATGGAAGCAATTTCGAGCGCTAGAAGGAGCTGCGAGTAGTTGCAATAATGAGTGCACTAGATCGACACCGAGTTACAGCAACAGCTCTCTTCCGTAATCTTGGGGTGGGCAAAATCCGGATAATCTAAAAGGAGAACCGGATAATTCTCAATGAAACATTTTCCGAATTCAGACTCTTGACTCTCTTTCCTGACCCGTTTGCCGAAGTGGGTGCGTCCATTTGTTGAAGTAATGCTAGCCCGTTTGTCGAAGTGGTTCTAACCCCTTTGCCAAAGCGGTTCATATCATATTATTTGCCGAGGAGGTACACAAACATAGTATCCGGATTTTACTATAGCGATTCATTGCCCAGCCGTACCGTAATCCCAAGTCAGTTCACACACAGTTCAAGCAAGTTCACAAAAGTTAATATAATTATTCCCCCGGAACGTTCCCCCCCCCCCCCCAAGCTTGCGTAAAATCATCAACATCACAAACAAAAAACAATGTCAACTGATGATGTAGTTTCTGGTGTTCCACGTCAGACTTTTTCTTGACGTCCATTGTTCTAATTCCTTTGGGCTCTCGCTGCAGCGCTTCTGAAAAAGGCAGAGAGCGCAAACCGTCAGTCTCCTGGCTGTAGTAACTGAGCCATGCGCCTCCTTGAGCGTTACTGTGCGCGAGCTGTTAGTGAAGACGTTGACAAAGGGAAACGGGGGAGGGGAGGGGAGGAGGGGGAGAGAGAGAGAGAGAGAGAGAGAGAGAGAGAG
>NW_004797288.1:1673562-1674882 GCF_000002075.1 Aplysia californica | reverse complement strand
CGGGGGCGGGGCTTCTTTGAATCTTTGCTCATAATAAAGTTTCAAGTATTGTACTTTCGGGTACTATAGCAGCATTGCCTTTTTCACTCTGGGTCAGGGTAAAGGCCACAAAAAGCAATACAACCTTTCTCTATCCTGGGGTAGCCTCTCGATGTTATTCCAAGTCTTCCCACATTCCATACATCAATTTCTGTGACTCTTCTCCAGGTTCCACATGGTCTTCACCTTGATTTTTTTACCCTACGCATTTTCATTCCCTAGGGTTCTGTACGTCTACAATTCTGTAAGGGCGCCCTATTAGCTCAGTTGGACTACGGAGTGGATGGTTCTGGTTCGAATCCTAGACCTGTCATTCTTGAACCCTCGAGGCTCTCAACCCATCCGGCTAGGTCCCGTCGGAGACAGACGTTAAATTCGCGGGTTCTGCCTCTTTGATGACCTAATAGTGTTGATTGAGACGTTAAACCCATGGATTTACTAAATTAGTTCCGGTGAGACAGTGTTCTAGTGTACGTGCAAGTGTGCAGGGAGATACACAAAAACTGCGGATCTACAAATGTTAAAATAAATACCAGAAATAGTTCATAGAATCAATTTCAAGACATAAGCAGTAAACAGACGCAGAATTTATGTATAACTCGTAGTATTTCATCAGCCAATGTCGGTCGTCTAATGAAGGTGGAAACTTTAGACCTGCGTCACTCGTCTTTATTTTGCAGGGATTAAACGCTGGAACAACGAAAACAATATCTCAACCCACTTTGGTTGGAAGTCTGACCAGTTCTGACTTAGCGCACGTTAGCACAATGTTTGTTTACTCTGTGTAAACAATAAGACTAGTTCTATAATTTTATAGTCTTTTAAGTCATTTATCTAAAATGTGAGTCAATACATTGAGCTGTTACTGCTTCAAATTAAGGCCCTCACTAGATGGACAGGAAATGACCTGCACTTCTCTGGGCGTCATTATTTTTGTTCTCAGCGGAAAGAAATGCGCCAATCAAACACACCTTCTTCCTCTTCCTTCACCTCCTCCTCCTCTTTCTCCACCTCCTCATCCTACTCCTTCTCTTCCGCCTCCTCCTCCTAAACTACGTCCCTTTTTAAAGTTATTTCTCTTTCGTCATCTCTCTCCACTTCCTGCTCCTACGTCTCTTTGCCCATTATACGTAATTATCATGGCCTTTTTGCTTCCTCCCCCTATTTCTGCTCCTCTTTCTCTCTTTCTCTCTCTCTCTCTCTCTCTCTCTCTCTCTCTCTCTCTCGCTATCTCTCTCTCTCTCGCTATCTCTCTCTCTCTCGCTCTCTCTCTCTCTCTCT
>NW_004797288.1:1669052-1670136 GCF_000002075.1 Aplysia californica | reverse complement strand
ATACACACATACACTCATACACACACAAACAAACGAACAAACAAACACACACACACACACACACCCACACACACTCACAACATGCAAACACACAACCACACACACACACACGCACACACACACACACACACACACACACACACACACATAAACACAAAAGCACCCGTACACACACAATTATAAACGAGCGCACACGCACGCATACAGCTCCACAACCATTAAAATTTGGTGTTTGTATTCTTCCTACGTAACTTAACAAATTATGTACTACAATGTAACGCCATGACTAACTTACTTTCCATCACTATCTGAGTTTTGGATAATAAATGGTCGCTTTTAAGCACAAGCAGGGTAACCCAGATGTTGGAGGTTTCCAGAAATCTTGACCAACACAAAAAGTGGGTATTGCTCTACCTATAGGAAAATTTGGTTTCATTGGTGTGTATATTTCTTTGGTTATGGAGGAAAAAAAAATCTCCATGCCTTTTGAAGAAACTGAACTAGGGGCAAAACTTTACCATTGGTTGTTTAAAAACCAGCATTTTTCGGGATAGCCCCCTTGTGCTTAAAAAAAGCAACCAAATATGTCCATACGAAAATCTGTCGTTGAAAGCTGGCTAACAACAAGAGAAGAGTCGGGTATAAACAGATAGTAAAATATGAACATCTATAAGAGATGAAGCCCACGTGGGACGCTCAATGTTAAAAACAATCAGGAAACGACAAATGCAGTTTTTGGGACACCTGAATAGACATAAGGGTCTTGAACATCTTGTTCTCACTGGCAAAATTGAGGGCAAGCGAGGCAGGGGTAGGCCCAGAACAACATACTTGGGGAACCTAAACAAATGGGTAACAGGGAAAGATCAGGGAAACGTAGCTTTTTTTTAGAACATCCGAGCAAAGGAATGAATGGAAAACCATGATCGCCGATGTATGTCGCAGATCTGGCACTGGATGATGATGATCAGAGGCAGCTCCCGACTTAACTTCCCGTTCAACTCACTGGTGAAATTGTAGAGCTCAAAAGAAGCACAAAAAAACCCACATTGTTTATTGATGTGACTTTGTTTGGGGTTGGGGG
>NW_004797288.1:1666024-1668663 GCF_000002075.1 Aplysia californica | reverse complement strand
ACACACACACACACACACACACCAGCCTAAAAATTGACACAATTAAGAACATTTAGAAAAGGCGATAGAGCGCGGAAGATTGGTCCTCGCTATGCAAATCGACTGGAATTAGAGCAGAACATAAGTTACAACAGATATTATATGAAAAATTTACCCCTCCCCCCCCCCTTCCACCCTCCTCCTAATGTATATGCCAGAGTTAAAGTTACATATTATGAACTGGACGAACTTGGGAGGGAGGGGGGGAGGGAGTCGTGCTCCTGAAGTTGGGGGGGGGGGGGCGGACGGCAGCTGGCTTGCCATGTGCATCTCCTGGCTCTGATACTCCCAAACTCCTATCCAACTATAAGTTATAGTTGGATAGGATTGAAGAACGTAATGACACGTACGCTAATTAGATTTGTCGGTGTCATCGTTGCTAATGTTGTTTTCGCATTTGGAGTTTTCGTTACTGTTGTCGTTGACCTAGTTGTTGTTTTTGTTAGGGATTTTTTTGCAGTTGATCATGTTGTTGTTGTTTTGATGTTGTTTATGTTGTTATTGTTATTGTTTTGTTAGTGTTGTTGTTGTTGTTGATTTTGCTGGGTTTTTTGTTGTTGTCAATGTTGTTGTCATTGTTGTTAATGTTGTGGTTATTGTTGTGATTGTTATTGTAGTTGTTGTTGTTGTTGCTGCTGTTGTTGTTGCTCCTGCAATTGTTTTTTTCTGCAGGTGGGAACAGCTGGATGTGTATCCCCTGGCTCAGAGTGAAACGAGCTTTTAATGTCGACGTCATCGTTGTTGTCGGCTGATGTTGCTGTTGCTGCTGATTGGGGTTTTTTTCGCTGCTTTTATGATTGCTGTCGTTGTAACTGTTGTTTTGTTGTTGTTGTTATTGTTATTGTTGTTGTTGTTGTTGTTGTTGCTATTATTGCTGTTCTTGTTGTTGTTGTTTTTACTGCTGCTGAAGTTGTAATTATACTTGCTCATGGTGCTGTTGTTGCTGCTGTTTCGATAATGATTAAAAAAATAAGCAAAATAGCCGCCATATTGTACTGATCAGAATACATCAGAAATTAACAATAGAAACACTAATTAGAAGGAACGGAGTAGATCACACAAAAAAAACTTCAAAGGCTCTTCCAACTTCAAACGAAAATTCCAAAAATAAAGTTTATTGGCCATCCATTCGTGGTCAAAAGCTGCTCAATCCACGAGAAATATTACACAGGCGTTAATGAGATAGGTTTAAAAGCACAAAAACAGAACCTGATACAGTTGAACGTGCTCTAACGTCCACCTGTATAAAACAATCACCTATGAAAATGGCCACGTCCTGTTTCCCTCCTTATGGTTTTAATGGGTTTTCCCCTATACGTTTTTATACTATCTCTGACCGTCTAGGTTTTCCCCTATACGTTTTTATACTATCTCTGACCGTCTAGGTTTTCCCCCTTTATAATCACCCTGTGTAGGACGTCCATCTGCCCAAGACAGACAAACTTTTCTCCTCATCAATAGGTGGACATCTTTTAAACAATTTCGACTGTATTTTTACTTCCATTCCTCCTCCATTACATTGTAGATACCAGGCGCGGTTCGTCCACAGAGCACAGTCGTGCAGTGCCGCCCAACATTTTTTAGTGTTCTATTACGTAAAACACCCACAATGATAAAATAAAAGAAGCCAGAAACAAACACTAGCCAAATATTATATCAAAACAAGGTCCTCACTGGCGCTATAACTGTCATCTCTGTGTCTATAGCGCCGTAAAACATCTACTATGCCATGCCAAAGTCCACGCGCTTTAGCTAAACATAATAGGATATTCAACAGTGTATACTGACCTATAAACCGCTCTTGGGGATAACCCAAGCGATGACGACACTCGAAGCGAGTTTGGCGGTACATTTACATTAATAAGACGGCACATCTCAAATGTACTCCTGCCAAACAGTGCCGAAACATAGCCCACGGTAGGCAGTCTAAAAATAAACGCGATAGACCGTACACTATTCTTTGCCAATATTATGTAAGCCTCGGAGCAATCCAGCGGAGTGCTCAAGTGAATTGTGACTGGTTCATTGTCTGCCTTGCCACTATTTTAAGTGAATATGTGATCGTGAACCTGAGGGAGGTGAACGTGACGATCCTATGAGTTGTACCTTTGAATTGTTTTTGTAGTGGAGTAGTGAAAGTCTTGAGTGTTCAGTTCTAATACCGGATGAACGAAATTGATGTTTAGCTAACAAGCAAATTTAGAACTAGAAATCAAAACGACAAGTAAAAAGAACGAAAACAAAAGCACGAGGTCCTCCCTCACCAACCTAAAGATCCTAAAATTATACACCGTCTCATTTACTATGCCCTTGACTATCTTCAGTATGCGATAGCTTAATTGTGCACGTCCACTTTTTAGCCCCACGAGCCGCCCCTGACAGATACAACATAGAAGCTCTCAACAAGACACGATTAGGTTCATTAAATAAGAACAGGTAACAGGACAAAACAAAAATATCAAGTCACAATTCTATTCTGCACTTGTGTTACAGTATCCATTTGATAGCACTTTTTTATGAACAAAATACAGAAAGAGACCCTCAAAAACAGTCTCTAGTTCATCTCATGGCTTCACCTTATACACACAAAAGGGGCGGGG
>NW_004797288.1:1661211-1664154 GCF_000002075.1 Aplysia californica | reverse complement strand
AGAGAGAGTGTGTGTGTGTGTGTTTGTGTGTGTGTGCATGCGTGCGTGCGTGCGTGCGTGCGTACGTGTGTGTGTGTGTGTGTGTGTGTGTGCGTTTGTGAGTGCGTGCGTGCATGCGTGTGAGTGCGTGTGCGTGAGCGTGTGCGTGTGAGTGTGTCTATGTCTGAGTGTACGAGTCTGTCTGCGCGTGCTTAAAATGGGTGAAACAGTAGGTGGAAGCGAGAGTACGCAAATAAAGTGGTCTACTTACCAACTATACATTTGCGGTAGGTATAAATCATAAAAATGTTGATAAGAAAAAAATACAATGTATTACTTTACACTCCCTCTGCTTGTGTCTGAACTAGGTTCTAACGTAGGAGTAAAAAAAACAACCTTTAGGAATCTAATACTTCTCAAATTCTGTTCATGTTAGAAATCACGAAATGAAACACAATCCACGAGGCACATTAGTGGAGCTTCTCACAGATTAATGTAATCTGGCATTGATAGATTTAATGGGTCCTTACTCAGACGAATCTAGCTGTTAGTGGTCACAGACAGATCAGTTTCGTATAAAGCTAGATCTAATTCTTTAAATTAAAAATAATACTGATAATAAAGAACAGACAGCTGAACAAAAGCAAAAGCAAAAAAAGCAAGAAATATTAAAGCAAAGAACCCCCCATGCCCCTTTTTCCCTTTTCCCTCCATTCCAGTTGTCCCTCCCCACCCCTCTCCACCAAAAAAAAAATCAGTTTGATACTCTGTTGGCACCGTGCTGGAATACAGTAACATTAGTTCAAAACCCCAGCGGGTTGTTATGGGACATTTAAAAGACACCCACCCACTAGGCTTGCTCCCGTCGAAGATGGATGTTTAATTTTGAGGCCTTGCTCTTTGAATAAAAAGAAATCTTACACCATACAATCTGGTGAGCATGGAATATAGAAAAGAAAGCGGTAACACGCGGATCACACCACATTACCAACTGCATTGTTTCTTGTTGCGCTCAAAACCAAAGCGCAGAATAGAAACTTTTCTTTTAAATTCATCATTTAAAGCTCCCATCTACAGAATGTATCTCATTACGAGGGGATTCTCTTCGACTGTGCCTGATAGGGCCAACCTTAGGCTGAGTGGGAATCGGACGAAAAACTTTTTTTTTTTTAAACCCACCCAAGTTCAAGACTTGAACTAGCGACCTCTGGATGATTTGCAAAGAACTGGTCAAAGGAACTGCATGAATATAGCAAGAACAAAGGAAATGACCAAAACAATGAATTGCATGGTCATTGTATTTTTTAAGAACGTTAAAATCAGAGGTCCTGAAAAGAAAGTAACCTTTAAAAAAATTACCTGCCGTCTTTTTTGTTTTGCTTTGTTTTGTTTTGTTTGTTA
Organism: Aplysia californica; assembly: GCF_000002075.1. Lineage (NCBI taxonomy): Eukaryota > Metazoa > Mollusca > Gastropoda > Aplysiida > Aplysiidae > Aplysia > Aplysia californica. The sequence continues at coordinate 1,662,774 of NW_004797288.1, read as the reverse complement.
TCGGGGTTATTTTTCCAGATAGAATGAAACGTATTTAAAACATTTTCTGCTGGGTGGTTTCTAAAAGTAATGGAAGGCGGGAAAAGTAAATGTTACATCTCTTCACCAAGATAATATTCAAGAGAGTTCACGCCGACATTACCACAGTCAAAAACATCTTCCTCAGGACAATTTTATAATGAAAGAAATCAGGCTCGCAGAGACAGAGGAAGAAGAAGAGAACTAACAAAGGTACTGACAGAAAGAAATGGGGTTTAAAAAGATCTCAAAAGAATTGAACCAAGTCTGATAACAACACGAAGTACTTAAAATCAATGAAACCTTTCGATTCAAAAGGAAAGACTGTCTGATGCGAAGATACCGATAATGAAAGGGGGAATATAGCTCGCGGAGTCCGCGGTTCAGACAAGGGTGGAAACGAAAGTTCCCTTTTTTTTAAAGTAAGAAAAGAGCTAGACTACAATAGAAGTGAGATAGAGAAGTCATCGCAGTACTGACAGGGCCCTTGGAACTCGACATGTAGACAGATGTTTGTGTTGATTGAGACAAATATCATCAATCTTTATTGTCCAGACATTGGCACATCGGATTGGTATTTCACCACGCATACACGCACGCGCATACACACGCACGCACCAAACACACACTCATACAAACATACTCACTCTCTCGCACACCCTCTCTTTCGCACACTTAATATACCTAAACACATACTAGACAATGTGAGTACACTCTATAATATCAAATCATGATATGTGGTGTTTGTGAGCTCTTATGTTTGTGTTCATGTGTATGGTTTTTTTATTGTGTGAGGGTGATAGGAGACAGACAGACAGACAGACAGACAGACAGACAGACAGACAGACAGACAGACAGACAGACAGACAGACAGACAGACAGACAGACTGTTAACGTTAACCGATCAAAAGAGAAAGCGTTATTGAGAGACAGTGAAAGTGAAAGAGTGAAATGGGGGGGGGGTAAAAAGAAGGGGAAAAAGAGAGAGACAGAGAGACACAGAGAGACAGAGAGACAGAGAGAGAGAGAGAGAGAGAGAGAGAGAGAGAGAGAGAGAGACGGGGAGGGTGAGAGAGAGAGAGAGTTAATGAGAGAGCGAGAGAAAGTGTTGTTATTGTTGTTGTTGTTGTTGTTGCTGTTGTTGAAAGTTTGTTTATTTGCTTGCTTTCTTTCAATCTATGACCATAATAGAATAGGTCCTGGCGGCTACATTTGACAGAATTTCGACATCCTACTGCTGCCACCGCTACATGCAGAAGCGTGCTTATAGTGATTGAGAAAGAAACAGATATTGCAATAAAAAAAAATGAAATACCAGAAAACGCACATACGTGTACTTTTTCAGTGAATGCGATGACATCGGAGGTTGGTGGGGGGGGAGGGTAATTTTTTTTTCTTTGGTTCCTTTGCGTTGTTTTGTTTTGTATTTTATTTCATTTGTTGTTGCTTTTTGGTGTTGTTTTGTTGATATTTTTTGGCCGTGTATGCGTTTGTTTTATTGAGCATTTGTGTTGGGGACGACATGGGGGGGGGGGGGGGGGGGGG
>NW_004797288.1:1659838-1661111 GCF_000002075.1 Aplysia californica | reverse complement strand
GGGGGGTTGATGAAAAGAGGAAATGATCCTTTGGCTTCCCTTCAGATCTCTAGTCTTCAACAGACAACGATTTAAATAGGCGAAAGAGATATCCTTTTTTACATTTTTGGTAAAGTTTTACGGTGCACAACTGTATAGGGTCCTTGTAGAATCTTTGCTCACCTTGTAGAAGCAGATGATTCTTTTGATGAACCTGGATAATGAAGAAAGGAGGCCCCTTCTGGATGATGATGTTTGTTCTTCTCAAGGTCTAGATCTAGATCCGAATGGCCACAGTTCTACTACCCGACCGACTGGGTCCCTAGTTGATGACACCAGTGAGTGAACGGGTCTCTCAAGTCTAGTGAATCTGTTCAGGTTGGTGCGGGGTCAGATTTTCGCCAGTACAGACTTGCCAGTGTCAACTTTTTCTTTCACACCACAGTCCTGTGAGCACGCGGGACTCATTATACATATTTAGTTTGGAAGGAATTGATGTTGAATTTACCACGGATTGAGGCCGAAGCCTACTCGTATTGATTTTAAGACCAATAGGGTATCTTTAGCGTGCTCAACTTGCACACAGGACTTCCGAGATTGTTTCGGCCGTATCCGAGAAGGCTAGGTGTTAGATCTTCCCTACCCAAAGATCAGGTGTGTGGCTGAAAGACAGCAATAAGAAGGAGCCAGTCAGTAGCAGTAGAAAAAGAGAGGTTCGCAATTTCAGTTGACGTCTTCAAAAGAGCGGGGTGATACATCATTTCATTTTGTGTAACACATCTTAATCTTCTAACGTTCCTTGTTGACACGTACCATCTATTTGTGTACATATCTGACATGTCTCAAATTATCGATGAATGTATGTTTAGTACCCATGCTTATCACTTGATTTGATTGAGGAAGAAAGAAGCATAGTGGCATGATTGTTGTCTTCTAGGATAAAGTAAAATAGGTTCTGCCACTCTTCATTTTGCACCCTTCAACTCAGGAATTCTGAAGTGAAAACCATAGAAAGTTTTTCAATCAGTTCTGCTGAAACCCTTCACGTGTGTTATTTACCCTGGCATTTCAGTGTAAATAATTCATCTAGTCCTTGAAACTGCACCTGTTACCCCGCCGGGCGCTCTTTTGCAATTCTGCAACACACGGAAGATATGGATATTTCCAGGAATACCCTTCAAATGTCTCTTTGACAGTGGCTGGTAGCGTGACAGCATGATCCCTATCAACCCCCCTCCCTCCATCCTGAGACAGTGAGTGAGCGAGTGAGTGAGCGAGTGAGTGAGCGAGTGAG
>NW_004797288.1:1658103-1659716 GCF_000002075.1 Aplysia californica | reverse complement strand
CCCCCCCCCCAAAAAAATGAAAGTCAGAAAGGACGCAATTCTCTTGTTTTGCAGATAATTTCATTTCAATAGACAAGCCATTGTGGAATCACCAATTAAGTTTAATTACTTCAGAGCCATAGAGGCTACCACATGATCCTGCTAATCAGCAAGTGGACACCAGTAAACACGGTCAATGGGGATTGAAAAAATAAAACTGGAAGTGACTAATTATGAGCAGTCGACTACGACCAGGACATCTAACAAGCACCTAGGTACTTTTTTTGCTAGTGTCTGGGCAAAAAGCTGTACTACGCACAACTACGTAATTTCAAACAGAGGTAATAAGACTTATTTATTCGGAAAAAACGAGGGCCCCGAGCAACCCATGACCTTTATTACAAAAGGTGCCATCTGCGAATATCAAGGTTGTGGGCGGAAGCTCCTTTTTTCACAATTCTATGACCACAACGAGAAGAGACAGTGCTGCTAACTAGCTCCGCTCCTCGAAAGAGTTGCAGGTGTTGAACATCTTGGGGGCTGTTCAGAGAGAGGGAGAAGTATGTCTGTGTGTGTGTGTGTCCGGGGGGTGAGGGTGGGAGGAGAAAGAGCAGAACGCATCAAAAGACCGGATACACTGACGACTTGGAAAACAAGATAACCATGAACTTTGGGATTTATTTCTACTGTAATAAAATGTTATTCATTAAAAATGAAAACGTCATTCCACCGGCGATAGGAATATGGAGCAGATGTCTTCTGTGTACGTGTCTCGTGTCAAAGTGAGCAAATGGGACAGCATTTCTTGTTTTTATCCAGTGCGGCCTTTAAAAATGGGCATGTTTTTGCGTAACTAATTGTTGTATTTTTTAAAAACGTCGTTTTTGATTCCTTTTGGGGTGTTTTTTTAGGGTGGAGAGGGGTTGGGGCGCGGCTTTTTGTCCAAGTGGAATAATACATTGACATGAACAGGGTTTGCGAATTTTGCTTTTCATGGGGTTTACTGTTTCCCGTGGTCTGTTTTCCTATTAGTGTGTTTTCCCATTGCTCTGTCTACCAAGGCCCACTGAAGCAATGCCTTCAGTGCAAGTTTTTTCTGAAAAACAAATAACAAAGAGTTTCTCCTAAAATCCGCTGGTGTTTTTAGTGTGGTGAAGCGTCAAGATGACGTCAGTTATCTTGACGTCATGGCATTATGAGTGCGATCATACTTTGTCCTTAAGCAGTTGTCAGCGTCCAAAAATTTACCAATTCAAATACCAAAATAGCATCATGTATTTATTTTTATAATGCTGTACTTAAAAATATTTTGTTTATTTCTGTGGGGATCCTAGAAAGTGTCGAATCGATCCAATGCTACATTTCAAATTTAAAATTTAGATGTTTTATGTCCCCTCCTCCTTTTTTGAAGGGGTAGGAAGGGTGCTTAGAAATATTGGGATATAAGTCTATTATATTTTCTTGTTGAAGTAGTGCACCCAAATTGTTGCTGTTTTGTTATAAAGGAGAAATGCCTTCAGCCTTGTTTTGTTCCGTGTCTGAAGCAAAAGAAAATGTGTCTCTCCCTCTCGCCCTCTTAACCCCTCTCTATCTTTCTCTCTTCACCCCCACCCCGCCCCAACCGCCCTCTCTCT
>NW_004797288.1:1656132-1657745 GCF_000002075.1 Aplysia californica | reverse complement strand
CTCTCTCTCTCTCTCTCTCTCTCTCTCTCTCTCTCTCTCTCTCTCTCTCTCCCTCCACCATTATAGAACAGATATCAGATAGCCTAGAGAAAGTTTTTCTAGATCTAGATCTAGACCTGCGAGTGACGCAACGCGTGGTTTTGTCATTGCTGGTACTGTACTGTACTTGCCTCGGGTGGAAAAACGCGTGATAAGCCAAACAGTTATCCCAGCCGTCTTTTGTGATCTCTTGCGCGCCATCAGACGCCCCCACCAGACGCGACTGGGCGGCTTATTCACTTAATGTCCACAGCGTCATGTACTCCAGGGGGTTTCTCTCCTCTGTCTGTTTCTTGGCAAAGTCTGTCTGTCTGTCTGTCTGTCTGTCTGTCTGTCTGTCTGTCTGTCTGTCTGTCTGTCTGTCTGTCTGTCTGTCTGTCTTTCATTAGCCAACAAGTGTGTCTGTCTGTCTGTCTGTTTGTCTGTCTGTCTGTCTTTCTGTCTTTCTGTCTGTCATTCGTCGGAAAATGTGTCTGTCTGTATGTCTGTCTGTCTATTTGTCTATCATTAGTCGACATGTGTCTGTCGATTTGTCTTTCAGTCGTTCGCAGGTGGTTCAGTCTGTTCCACCACATTGTGTCTGTTTGACGAAGGGCTGTAAGTTTGTCCGAGAGCCTGTCCGTATGTTTGTTCGTCTGTCAGCCGCTCATATCCCCAGCCTGACGGCTGTTGTTTGTTTTGTTTTTGGTAAGTGTTTTACGGCGCGTAAAATTGCAACTGCACAAGGTCGTATGCGCACGAGGAACACACCAAGTATTTTCAGTTTGGTAGGAATTTTGAATTTTGACCCGCATGGCTGCCAAAGCCTACTCTTATCGATTATAGGACCACCAAGGGATCTTTAACTTGCGCAACATGCACACGGGACCTCCGAGATTTTCCGTCCTTATCCGGAAAGGCTAGGCCTAGATCTTACCTACTGTAAGAACAGGGGAGTGGCTGAAAGACCGCAGTAAGGAAGAGCCAAGGAGTAGCAGTAGACTTCCGGCTTTATGGCTTTATTATAATCTGACTTTACTGCTTAAGTCCACACAGTCACGATAGGTTGAAATAGTCGTCTATGTCCAGCACAGGGGCTTTGATAAACAAAATCTTTTTTGTATGAAATTTGTATTCTATGTGCGTTTTTATTTCTGCTATTTATTTAAGTGTTGGGGTGTGGGTTTTTTGCGTTTATTTGTTGTTGTTTTGTTGGGATTTTTTGTTTTGTTTTGTTTTGTTTTTTTATTGGTTGCTTAGTCTTGTTTTTTGTGTGTTTTTTTGTGTGTTTTTTTGTGCTGTTAAAAAATGTTATATTGTTTCACATTTATCCTTTCTATACATCCAGTTAATTTTCACAAGGGGTATGATGAAGGCAGAGAGAGAGGGGGTCCGCTTTAAAGGCTCCACTATAGTTTTGAAGAAAGCATCCCAAAGTATTCTTCTTTTAGCTTGCTTTTGAAGATAAAATGCCTTTTGTCCGAAGAAGACACCGCGATCAATAAATACCACGTTAGTCGAAGTGAGCAAGGGGTTGTCAGCATTGAGTTTTTGAAGGAATGGACGGGTGAGCGCTGGAAGAAGAGGGGGGGGGG
>NW_004797288.1:1651591-1654979 GCF_000002075.1 Aplysia californica | reverse complement strand
CCTCTCTCTCTCTCTCTCTCTCTCTCTCTCTCTCTCTCTCTCTCTCTCTCTCTCTCACTCTTTTCTCTGGTTCTTCTCTCTCTTTTTTCTCTCTTTTTCTTTCTCCCTCTCTCTTCCTCTCTCAATCTCCCCTCTCTCCCTCGTCTCTCACTTTTTTCTTATTTCCCTTCAATGCATGTTTGTATGCATGTGTGTGTGTGTGTGTGTGTGTGTGTGTGTGTGTGTGCGCGTGCGCTTGCTCGTGTGTCAAAAGGTACTGTCTACTCTGAAAGAAAAGAAAGAAATCGGTACTAAAAGACGAAGATAACAAAACAAGAGCTTCCCTCAGCATTGACACCAGCCGAGAAACGTTGCGCAATGTAGTGCGTACCATGATCCAAGCACATCCTTAAAGCCAAAAAAAGGAGACAAAATGTAAATTGCAAGCTAAACAGATCTTGAAACAAATCTTATTAGACTGCATTACGTGTTTAAGCAAGTGTGGTCCACCAATTCCCGAAAAGATCGATTGAGAGAGTGCACAAAACGCAAAAGTTTCTCAGACTACATTTTCTCGTGCAGACGACGACTGGGAATCCAAGGAGAAAAGTAGGGTACATGAGGGTCGACATTAGCGTTATACGATACTGCTTTTGGGGTTTTTTGTTTTTGTTTTGGTTTGTATTGTTGGGTTGATTTTTGTTGTTTGGTTTGGGTTTGTTTGGTTGGTTTGTTGTTGTTGGGTTTTTTTTTGGGGGGGGGGTGGAGGGATGGGGGTAAGTGTTTTACGGCGCTCGCCACTGCATACGGTCATATGAGCGCGCGGGACACACCAAACATTTTCAATTGGTAGGAAATTTTGAAGTTTGCCCGGGTGGCGGCCGAAGCCTACTCTTATCGATTTTGAACCTCGAATGGATCTTTAACGTGCGCAACTTGCACACGACACCTCCGAGATTTTTCGCCCTGCTGCGAGAAGGCTAGATGTAGATCTTTCCTACCAGAAGATCAGGGTTGTGGCTAAAAGAGCTGTAAGAAGGAACCATGGAGTAGCAGTAGAAAGGCTGCAAAAAGAATCAGGAGCCCAGTGGAGGGGGCAAAGAGGGTGAGGAAGAAAATGGAGACGAAAGCAGAAGACAGAATATAGCAAGAGAGAAGGAAAAGGGGGGACAGGAGACAATTTTTAGAGAAGAAAAAGTTTTTGTCGCTACCCGAAATCGAACCCGGGACCTTTGATGAGAGGCGAGCACCTTAATCTCTAGGCCACGAAAGACCCCTATAATATACTGCTTTGACTTAACTTTTTCGCTCAAAGGAATCTTTGGTGTAACGATAAGACATTACATCCTTGCGCACAGAAAATTTGAGTTTGATTCCCGAGAGTGGATTTTTGTTTGTCTTTGTTGTTGTTGTTGTTGTTGTTGTTGTTTAGGCTACTTAAAGCATCTCTGTCTGTCTGCTGTGATGCTGTTTCCCGTATAGTTGTGTCGATGAGAGCGTGAAACGCTTGCAACATTACCATTAATAAAAACAATAATAAAGATAAGTTCGCTTTTTTTTCCCTGGTGGCTTTAGACAATAAAATATGATTTAAAATAACTTTTTATGCGTACTGGCCCTTTCAATCTGCAACAAGCCCTTCAATTCCATATGCCGGTACACCAGTATTCTGACAAAGAATACATACACAAAAAGACAATTAGGGTGAATACTGTTTCCGACTTGTTGCTGGAAGAAGAATCAAACTAATTAATAAAATGGGATTTAAGTAAAAGTGTCTTTGGACCAGATTTAAATGCGGCCAAAGCAGGCTCCTCGCTTAAATGCAGTGGGAGCAACTTCTTTGAGTGGGAGGGAATTCCACATGGAGGAAGCAGTAGTCGAATTAAGCCCTACCACCAGTAAAAAAATAATAACTTACAGGGCAGTCTTAAGTTGTTTTTATCAATAGAAGGCACATTACAAGATGCAATCAGTAATACTCCGGGGTAATTTAGAAAGACAGTGTCGTATCAGATCGTTTAAACTCTTATAGCACATTACTGCGACTTTGTAATGAATATATTATAAGGGCTTTAACAGGGAGTCAATCTAGTCGTAAAAGCAATGTCGTCATGTGTACTCTTATTAGTCCCTTGTGAACAACTCTCGCTCTTGTTTGTGGGGTCATTGCAGTTTATTCATTAGTTATGTTGGTAGGTTTATTAGTTTTTCTAAACATGTTCACCTGTAAAGCACACTAAAACATTGAGATAGTAGAAACCTTTAAATGCAGCGTGTTTATTTAGCCTTTGAGTCGCGCTCTTGGGGTATAAGTATTGTCCATGGATTTCCAATGCACTCATTTCTGTAGCCTCTTTGTTTATAGTTGCTTACTCCCTTTCTTGATTTTAAATGTACTGACTATACCTCTCCTACGGAAAATATCAAGGAAGTCAAGATTTGAAGTAGCACTTTGGAAATCTACTTCCTCTGTGTCTACGCTCAGGAAATGCTGTGCCATGCTTACAGCCGTACAGATCGCCTGTCAAAGGGGGAAAGGATCGTCCGTCAAGATGCAAAAGACCATAGATCAAGTCACAGAACAGACTGGGTGTCTCACAAACTGTCCGTTTCGGTCAACCAAAGGTTTGTTCCCACGTCAATTCTCGGATAGAGGGAGAGCTTTGGTCCCCCCCCCCCAATAAAACCGACTAACACAGGATTGTCTACCCCTCGATCTAATTACAACAACAACAACAACAACAAAATGATGCCCCAAAGACCTCATCACCGATATTAATGATAATACAATGTATGTTTAGGGGTATGAACTCCAACATTTTGCAGTTTGGGAAACTGGAAAGTGGTACTGGTTAGATTGTTAACAAATGTTTGTTTTGTTTGTTTGAGTAAAAAGCAGATAGACACAATAACGGCCAGTTAACGCGGGGGAAATGCAAGACAGACAATAAGAACAGAGGGGAAAGTAAAGAAGTAGCGCCCTCCAACCTTCCGCACCAAATGTTTAAGTTACCAAAACTTTAATGTCAATAAACCGAAATGCACTAAAAGCAGGTAAGCTAAGACAATGGCAATAGCACCAAATAAAAACAACAACAGCAATTTCAGTAACAACAATTTCAGTAACAACAACAATAACAGCAACAACAATAACAACAACAACAACAACAACAACAACAACAACAACAACAACAACAACAACAAGCGAAGTTTTCACATTTGCAAGCGTATACAAAAAAAATGCTGAAAAATCTCCCAAAAAAGGCCCGTCGAAAAATGTGCAGCAACGTAACCCACACCACACGACCTAGAGATCTAATATAGCTGGGCAAACGGTTCATTTTGCTTTTATGCAACCCCAATAGCCTCTTTTCGTTTCAATTCGTAAAAGGATTGGGTGGGGGGG
>NW_004797288.1:1644937-1647437 GCF_000002075.1 Aplysia californica | reverse complement strand
CTGAGCTCCGCAGTATTTAAATTACAGGCTTTATTGTCGACTTTAATGGACCGACTGAGGATGGAAGGCCACCTTTCTGTGGACACAAGATATCTAACGCCAAGCCATCTCGAAGAAGGGCTAAAAATCCCAGAGATCACGTGTGCAAGTTGTGCACGTTAAAGATCCCTTGGTGACCCTAAAATCTAAAAGAGTAGGCTTCGGCTGCCACACGGGTTAAAATTTAATATTCCTTCCAAACTGAAAATGTTTAATGTATCCCTCGCGCTCTTATGACCTTATGCAGTTTCCAGGACCGCAATACACTTACCAAAACAAAACAAAAAACACCAAAAAAACACAAGATTCTCATAATATTTTGTGATAGTAGATTTTCTGCGTTCATTTGTATACATCTATGTCTGCTCCCAACAAAAACAACGGGTTCCTGTCGCATAACGACGGAGAGAGTATGACCGTTATTTTTGTCTCTTCGGATTTTACAGTGAACATCTCTACATCACATGGAATTCCCGCGTCGACAAATGAATTATATTACGGTATCTCCAAAATTGGTGGTCATGTAATTTACGTTGAAAGACAATGGTTACAGAATAATTGCAAAGATTGCTGTAACAGAAGCGGAAGATTTGGAGTCTGACATTTCTAGTACCGATACTTAAAGTCAAAGACAGTGAAAAATGAATAACATGCGAGAATGGGGAAAAAAATTATGACAAAAGACAAAGTTGATAAAAGTTGGAGATGTTATGACAAGACAATCTGACAAGACAAGAAAAAAATCTTGAAGAAAAATAATTTGAGAAGAAAGTAAATAGCACCAGTGGGAAGATAAAATATATGAAAACGGAAAATAAAAATTCATGGACATTGAACTGAAATGCGTTTCGCTTGCTAGAAACGACTGGAAAATGACATTTAAAGCCAAGTTCCTAATGTCTGTTTGTTGGCTGAAATGTCCGTCAAAAGTAAAAGACATTTTGAATAAATGTTGGGGCTTTTTTAATAATATATAACAAAAGTCAGTAACGGCAGCTTTTGGCCAGCTTGAGCCTCCTCGTCATTCCTTTGATCTGCATTGTGCGAGTGGAGACTGGTGGTATTTCTCACATTTTACATATTGGACAGGGAATTACCAGGCAAAAAAGATCGTATCAGTCCAACTGTGCAGATTTTCCCTATAAGTAGCTATCTTAGAACGGGATATCTGGAGGAAAAAAACAGCCCTGTTCAAATAGGGACAGAAAAGGAAACAAATTGTGGATCTGGTTTGACTCTTTGGAATCTGATTAGGACAATCGGATCAGCTTAGAGTTAGAGGTAAAGCGAGTACGTCTTATCTATCCCAGCTTTGTTATATACTTCAGTGTGCCTCAAAATAGTAGTTAGTTGGTGCATGATCTAGCACACTTCTGCTTGTTTTCAGACCAAAATTATGACTGTAAGACTTCTTCTTCGTATTACCATAATCATCATCATCACCATCATCATCATCATCATCATCATCATCATCATCATCATCATCATCATCATCATCATCATCATCATCATCATTATTTTGGGAAGGGGCTTACTATTCAAACATTATCATTTCTACATGAATAACTTCATTCTTAAGTCAAATCCGCTCAGCATTTTTTTTTGACAGCCTTTGGCCATTTACACCTTGATGAGACAATACCTTTTCTTGCTGTCAAAGACGCCATTGTGTAAAATGTCACTGACCTGGCTGTGTTTAATCTTCATTATTTCTCAAAGCTCTGGGAGGAAGGAGAAAGTTCGATATGATTGGCCAATAGATATACGGTTTGTGAATTCAAGCCGCCAAGATTTTCATTGAATTGCTCAACAAGAGACAAGATAAGGTGGAAGAATACATCAGACATTGTTACATTGTTGGGTTTGGTTTATTTCGGCTTTGATTGTTATTGTTGCTGTTTTGTGTTTGTTTGGGGGGTGTTTTTGTTTTTTGTTTGTTTTTTTTAAGGGGGGCGGTTTTGGGGTTCTTTTGTCGTTGTTTTTTTGTTTTTGTTTTTTTGTGTTGTTTTTTTGGTTATGTTGTTGGTTTGTTTATGGGAGTGGGGGCTGTCTTTGGGGGGGAGGGGGGGTTGTTTTTTAGGGGGTGTTATTTGTTTTGAATATCGCTGTTTTTACGCTACAATTTTCTGCTTTTGACACTCAAACAATTTGTTTGATTGAATAAGGCCCACTAAACCTAATATCGTACTGAGTCTTCTTTGAAGAGTTTATTTTTTTAGAATAAAACAAAGAAGGTAAAGCTTTTAGTCTGGCTGTATTTCAGTGTAGCGACTTGCGCAATTAACTTTCGTCTGGTTCGAATCAAAGAGACATTTCCAAAACCGTAAAAGGATTTCAAAAGCTGTGCAAGAGATTGAGTGTGGAGATACTCGTAGACTCAAAGAAAATCTAAATTTCTCTCTGTCGAAAGCTTTCAAAGCTATCCCCCCCCTCTCCCCTCCCCCTCATTTCTTTCTCTCAG
>NW_004797288.1:1642938-1643364 GCF_000002075.1 Aplysia californica | reverse complement strand
GAGAGAGAGAGAGAGAGAGAGAGAGAGAGAGAGTTTGGAGATATTCGACAAAGCAGCCATATAAAAATAATTATGTTTGCATACGCCCACAAACCCGAGACGCGAACTCAATTGTTTTTTAAAAATAAAGATGGCATTAGAAAAATAATGATTGTTGTGTATTCTTTCAAATGTTAGATTAGTCCGGGCTATACACCAATTTAATTTCTGTGGGTTTCCAGAGGTATTCAGTTTGTTTGTTGGTTCTATAATTAGTTGTTTGTCTTTTAATTTAGTTTCTTGGTAAACAAATAGTAGTCTTATTTGGTAAAAAAAAAGAGGCAGCCTTGAGTGAAAGTTTTTTTTACAGATTATGTGTATATGTGTTTTTGTGAGTGGTTTTGTGTGTTTGTGTGTGGGAGTGTGTATGTGTGTGTGTGTGTGCGT
>NW_004797288.1:1639849-1641319 GCF_000002075.1 Aplysia californica | reverse complement strand
ATGATGATGATGATGATGATGATGATGATGATGATGATGATGATGATGATGATCATGATGATGATGATGATATGATAACAATAATAACAATAGACCTAATAACAATACTAAAAAAACTAAAAAGATCGTTTCATTAGTGCCCACTTCCTGGCGACCCTAGACGCTTCAGAAAAAATAGCACTTCGATTGCTTTCACAATGATTATGGTTCTTTGTACGTTTCATGCATACCGGATCTCTCATTGTACAACATTATTTTAAAATACCTTTACATGAACATAATAAGCACCCCTAATACCACAAGTTCTGCTAAAACAGCACATACATACAAAGACAAATATAAGAATGAACGAAAAGCCTTCAGTTCGAACCTCTACGGCTATCCTTGGTCTGACGAATTAGGGCTAAAGTTGATTGGAATTTTAAAGAAGACACAATTGTTCCAGAGACATCATTTTAAAGAGGCTCGGGCCTATCAAAATAAAATTGGATAAACCACTACTACAAATAATTATTATGCTAGTTAGCGTTAGGAAGTTTCACTGATTTCGTAATATCTTGCCTCCGAAACGATTAGCTCTTTGCACTCGTAGGAATATAAAAAAAAGAATCCTGCGGTGTAGGCTACGACTTGCAACAATTTCTCGATGTGAGATAAATAAAGCTTGTCATTGCTTTCTGTTACTTTTCCCATTTTGAGGTTTAAATGAAGTCAGTACCATGTAGTGCATAAGCCTACAAAGTTTCACGAAAGACCAAGATTGAGCATCGTAGTTATCCTTAATTTTATGCAATACCTCTAGGATTTTTTTTTTCTTTGAGTATGATGGGATGTGTAGGAATTCAGAAATGTAAGGCCGCAAGCTCGTGTTTCATAACACTATTAGTACAAAGATTCCAACAGAGAGCCGTCAAAACATCACAAAATAGGCCATAATGTAGCCTCATACATTACCAACAGTGCATCTTTTTATGTTGTTCTTTGGTTTTAGACATAATCCAAGGTTTACGAACTTGACAAGATTTATTAATTCAAGGGGAAAACCAGTGTACAAAAATATATCATGCTTTTGCTGAAACTGTAGAGTCAGGAAAAGATGCCGAAATGCCAACATGTAGTAATGTAACGCATAACAGAAGGAGAGTAGCTTCATTTCTTGCTTTGGCGTCTAAGGTAGCCCCTGCGTGGTCTAATTCTACCAATTGAATTTGCCATTACCTCCACTCGTCACTTCTTCCTTTCTCTTCTTCACGTTGTTGAATTATTAAGGGAGGGGGTAACAAGTCCTGAAGCCGTATTAGGTTGTCCGGGTCCTTGCACTTGTGACAGTGTGGATGCGCATATGTGCCTGCAAGTGTGTATATGTGTGTGTTTGTTTGTCTGAGTATTTGTTTGCTTTTGTGCTTGTGTGTGTGTGTGTGTGTGAGAGAGAGAGAGAGAGAGAGAGAGAGAGAGAGAGAGAGAGAGAGA
>NW_004797288.1:1638234-1639615 GCF_000002075.1 Aplysia californica | reverse complement strand
GAGAGAGAGAGAGAGAGAGAGAGAGAGAGAGAGAAGCAGTATGTGTGTATGTGTGTATTTGTATGTGTTTGCGCTTGTGTATGTGAGAGAGAGAGGGGGGGCCTGTGTGTATGTGTGGTTGTGCTTGGATGTGTATGCGTGTGCGTGTGCGTGTGCATGTGCGTCTGCGTATGCGTGTGCGTGTGCGCGAGCATCTGTGTGTACTGAACTGTGAGAGGTAGAGAGAAAGAGGTAGAGAGAGAGAGAGAGAGAGAGAGAGAGAGAGAATAGAAGAAGAAAAAGTAGAAGAGGTAGAGGGGCAGAAAGAACGAGAGCGAGAGAGAGATAGGCAGAGGGAGAGAAGGAGGGGGGAGAAAGAGAGAGAGAAAGGGAAAGAGAGAGACAGAGAGAGAGAGAAAGAGACAGAGAAGGGGCAGCGGTGGGGTTGGGGGAGAGAGAGCATGTGCAAGAACACTCCAGTGTGTTAACGAGAGTGCACACATGGCCCGCTCGCATCACTATGTATGTATTTTGGGATGGGGGGAGGGACTGAAGAGAAAAGTATGTTAATTAGGAAGGAATTTAAACTGAGATAATCTATATATACATCTCTGCGGCTCATTGTTGCTTTGATGAAGAATACGATGATGCTAATTATGTTCTTGTTTTTACTCTCATTGTTATTGTAGCTGTTGATTCTGTAAACTTGTTGTTATTATTGTTACTTTGGGTGTTGTACGTATTCTTCTTCTGTGGTTGAGGCTGGAACTGTTTGTACTGTTGGAGCTACTAAAGTTGCTTTTCTTATTTGGAATAATGTCCTTGTTATCTTCGTTATCGGGGTTTTTGGGGGGGTTTTTGGTTACTGTGTGCCTGTTCGTAGTTTTGTTTCAAGCATTGTTACTATGGGAGGTCGACACTTTTGTGCTTTTGTTGGGGGTTTTTTTTCTTGTTTATCCTTTGGAATCTGTTCACGTTACAGCTGATATTTCAAATGACGTCCTTCCAGTGTTTTTGTTATTCAGATTCCTAGAATTGTTGTTGGTGCTTTGCTCGGTCTTACTTCTTACGGCTCACACTGTGCCCTTGATGAGTTACAACACTAGCAACAAAAACAAGATTAACTTCTAATTCGGGAGCGCTGCTAATTGTCTGTAAGTGTCCGAGAAAAAAAGACGAGTACAGGTTGTGCTAATGAGAATCCTCCTGTCAAGGAATCTGTTTCCGTCCTTAGATGTAGTGAGTAATGTTATATCAAAGGTATAGATGTGAGAACCCGCCACAGCTTTGTTCTCATTGTCTCCCCAAAACAGGAGTTGCTGTATAGGGTTTAGGACCGAGGTACAAATAGATAGATAGATAGATAGATAGATAGATAGATAGATAGATAGATAGATAGATA
>NW_004797288.1:1635031-1636559 GCF_000002075.1 Aplysia californica | reverse complement strand
ATTTACTTATTTATTTATTATATTTATATATTTAAGTGTTTTGGCCATTCTCGAAGGGGGGATATCAACCTGTTCTTATGCATAGCAGAATTATTGTAAAAGGGCTGATTTATCAATGACATGCTCACACTGTGCCTGAACAACCTAGGGGGAACTGTTGCTTTTTCTTTCCTCATCCTTACTAGATCTCTCGTCATTTTTTCTTCTACTTGTTTCGTATGTTTGTCACTCTCTTGTGAACTGCTCTTTCCGGGGTGCCTTGATAGTCGAAGCAGAAGTTGTACTGTTGAGACTATTGAGGTGAGCAGAGTAAGCTTGATTCCCCGTTTGTACTTCTCTGTTGACTTCCACCCCTTGGCGCTCATATGACCTTATGCCGTTGCGAGCGCAGTAAACCCTTACTAAAACAACATAATACAGACTTGTATTAAAATATTATCCTTGACTGTGCACTCCAACGTAATACCGGTCCACTATGGCGCGCACCATTTGAGTCAGTTTTGAGCCAAACGAAGAGCAAGAGCGGAAAATGTTGCTCTCGCACTCTCTATAGCGAGACGTGTTTAGCATTTTATCTGGGCTCTCAGGCACAGCAAGGTTTGGGATATTTTGAAATAGAGAACAAAGAGTGGCATCTATGACAGTGTGCTACCTAGGCTATTATTATTCAAGTCTACGGTAATATTAATAGATCTATAGATCTACCCGCTGCACATAAAGGTTTTCTCCAAGGCAAAAGTCAGTGGGTGTAGGGTGTGCCAGCTTGTTCGAAGAAAACTTATCAAAATAGTTGGTTGCGAGTAACCTCGAGAAGGATCAAGTGGAGAATGTTTGAAACCGAGAAAAACAGTCACAGCTGATACTGTACGTACGTTTTGTAGTTTTTTTAACTCTCGACGACTACTTTGCCCGGAAGTCTTATTTGAGACACAGGAAACAGAACACAGCACTTAACGGAACTTCTGCTGAAAAGAGTGTTGGAGGCGGAGATATTCGTCAATAGACAGGAGATAAAAGAGCTTGGAAATGAGGGGGAAAGCAAGACGAGGAAAGGGAACTATTATTGTAGAAAAATCTGATGCCAAATTATATAGACAGACGTGAGAACATGCGGGAATGCTAAGTTTTTAGATGGAAAGTGTCGAATAATGGTTAAATGGGACATGGAGTAGGAAGATGGGTGGTGTGGCTGGCGATGAAACGCATGAGGTGTCTGTTGATGACGTAGTAATATTGACTTTAGTCCATAGTGTAAACGAGTTAAGATGCGACTTTGGCCTTAGGAAGGAGACAAAGAGGCAGATAAAGACAAAGAAAACGATGGGGAAGCAACATCAAAGAGTTGACTGGCCGTGACATGAACATCATATAACGGGATACTGGGAGCTGCGAAGAGTGGCAGAAGCTGGTTGCAAAATTAACAGTAGTAGCCCAACAATTAGCCCAACTTCGATATAGGTTAAGGTGGGAGTGAAGGTGTAGGATTATAGAATCTTTGCAGGGTGTGTGTGTGTGTGTGTGTGTGTGT
>NW_004797288.1:1632036-1633734 GCF_000002075.1 Aplysia californica | reverse complement strand
GTGTGTATGTGTGTAAGCATGTGAGAAAAACAGATGGACAGAAATGACAGACAGACAGATAGACAGATGGTGAGGGAGAGAATGACAGAAACTCACAAACAAAGAGATAAGAAACATAGATAGAAAGGGGAAGAGAAAGAAAGAAGAAGAGAAGGAAAGAGAGAGAGAGAGAGAGAGAAAATGAGAGAGGGAGAAGAAAGAGAGAGAGAGAGAGAGAGAGAAAGAGAGAACGTGGAAGTGGGTTGAGGAGGTGACGGAAGGACAGAGTATGCTAAAAATGGGAGGAGAATGGAGAGACGAGGTGGTGGGCGAGAGGGGAGGGTGGGAGAATGAGCGACAGAATGATGGAGAGGACAATGGAAGTAAAAAATGGGGGGGGGGAGGAAGAGGGAGAAACAGCGAAGTAGGAGAGTTGGAGAGGTTAGGTTGACAGACCTGGGTACCATTAGTCCGTATACGTCACTTTCTAATGCGCACATCGACCTCGGACCGAGTGACCTATTGTTTACCGGAGGGATCGACAGCGGTCACCTGGCGCTTTGCAAGCTTGGTCATTATGTCTCACAGATTTCGACGGTGGTGCGCAGGTTCTCTGCTGGAACAATGCTCTCATAACGCACTGACTTTTTCGTTCACTTTCTTTTTCACTTGCTAGCAAAACTTTAAGGCCACGGGGTAAGAGAGGAAAGGGGGGGGGGGGCTCTTGCACAAAAGTACAAATCCTAACATCGTGCGTCCAAAAATAATTTCCAATTTTTAGTAATGAAAGCCGGTGCATGTTTTGTTAAGAATTATTAGGCACATTGTCCAAAAATACGATTGTGTTCATCGTTGAGCCAAAAGACAGCGAACAAAAAACTCAAGAGTGAACATTTCCAAGGAATTGAATCATTCTGTAGAGCGTCCAACCTGCATGTGCCACAATTAACTCTCCATGTTTTTTTCATGAAGTAAACGTTAAGAATTGGAGCACACCGCATGACTTATTGAATTCAGGTTTTTAAAGAACGTGCCATTCTCAGTTGAAGATCCAGATGTGCGTGCATTATTAAGGAACATGGGGTGGATATTTTGTCATTTTCTAAGACAAGTCACAAAGACGAAACACAGTGAAAGAGTTTCGGGCACCATAAGGTAAGCTGGAGCTATGCCAGATGTCAGTGCAGCCGAACTAGGTTACAATCTAGAAATTTGTCATTCTTAACCCTATCCGTACGTCGTGTTTTACAATTGTATCCATACGACGTGGGGAACTCTGTGCCACCACTTTCCAAAGAAGAAATTTACTTGTTTATCCGATCCGTATGCTGCTATGCATAGCAGTCTGTCAAAATAATGTTTTGAGAAGTACTGAAAGTTTCAAAGAGATATTTGCACTAGAAATATTCTAAAATGTGAAGAATACAACCCCGGGGATACAAAATAACCCCAGGGCGTACAGATAGGGTTAAACTCGGGTTGACTGGTGGGTTTTCTTGCATTAGGGTTCTTTCCTTTCGGAGATGGACATCGTAATTGAGATTTAGCCGGATAAATTAGTTGAGAAGAAAGTTCTACATATCCTCACTAAAATGTGACCAATCAATCCGTTAAAAAGGAAAACAGACACGACATGTGAGTGAGTGAGTGAGTGAGTGAGTGAGTGAGTGAGTGAGTGAGTGAGTGAGTGAGTGAGTGAGTGAGTGAGTGAGTGAGTGA
>NW_004797288.1:1629277-1630558 GCF_000002075.1 Aplysia californica | reverse complement strand
TTTCATTAATATTTCTCTCTCTCTCTCTCTCTCTCTCTCTCTCTCTCTCTCTCTCTCTCTCTCTCTCTCTCTCTCTCTCTTAACCATCCTCATCCTCCTCCCCTTCTTGCTTGCTTGGCCCCATCTGCTCTATCCTCTGTAATTTCGCTTGTTGTACAAAAGCAATCTAACGCAGCACTCTGGACCTGCCTTATCCGCTTTGCCTTGCCGTTGTCTCCACTAACCTCCTCACATGGAATTGTCGATCTCTCTGCCTATAAGAGGCTTTGGCACTTGTGCCAGTTACTTTAAAAAGGCAAACATGCAGCCACGTTTCTGGCTCCCGCTGCACGCTGTGAGCGTCAACAAATGGCGTGGGAGTTCCTGGTTTGAGGACAGGGGCCTGATAGACTTGTCAGAATTAGATCTCCAGATCCTGTCTCCGGGTTCTTTTTATAGAGCAAGGTTTAATTAAAGAATGGAGAAAGAAGAGGGGGATGGAGGAGCAGAGGGGGGAGGAAAGGGGGGGAAAGAGCAAGTGGGCAGAAGGGAAGATAAAGGAAAGAGTTGAATGAGAAAGGGAAGGGGGAGGAGAGGGCGGAGGAGGAGGAGAAAGGAAGTGAAAAGCAAGAACGAAATGAAAAGATAGAGAAAGAGTAGGTGGAAGGAATGGGGGGGAGGGAGGAGGAGGGGGAGAAAGAAAGCAGGAGGAAAAGGAGGATTAGGAATAGAAAACGACCAAGAAAGAGGTTTATTTGAGAGAAAAGGGAATTAATGGAAAATGGATAGTAATAATATACAAACAGATGTGTGGACAAAAAATGATACCACAGATGTAACCTTTATTTATGCACTGTGGCTGCTCAGAACCACAGACAGAGGTGTTTACAAAAAAACAACCCAATGCATCTAAAACTTATTAATGATTTGTTCAAAATTATGAAAGTAGAACTGTGTATCGACTTACTGCTTATCCTAATATCAAGGAACTTATCGGGGGAAAAGTGCAATTTTTAAGGGTTTTGAACTTGCGACCCACGCTTCATTACAGTCTGGTTGCTGACGAAATTACATGGTACGGGAGTCATTGGCCTCTAAATTACGGCGCGAGCAGCTCAACCAATACTTATAATTGTGATCGATGGCAAAGTAGTTCTCAACAACTATTCACAAATGTTCTGAAAATTCACTGCCCGTCTAAGCGTGGAGCAACACTTGCTCAGTTGAAAAAAAAGTGTGAGCGTGAGCGTGTGCGTGTGCGTGTGCGTGTGCGTGTGCGTGTGTGTGTGGGGGGGGGGGGGT
>NW_004797288.1:1626379-1629028 GCF_000002075.1 Aplysia californica | reverse complement strand
GGGGGAAGGGGGGGGGGGGTAAAAAAGCAGGCATCTCCGTTTGTCTGCTCGGACGCAATACATGTATCCCTCTAAGCCCAGATAGGTCCTGATGGGCCTACTTCCTAAGTGACCTATTGTTCAATGGGGGCGTAAACTTCTACAATTATACTTTTCCCATTCTTTTTGGTACCGATCAATAGGGATCGTTTACTAATGTATGCATGTTGTGATACAGCCTTTCTATTTTTGTAGCCAGATCACTGTAAGAGCTTGTGTTTTATTACTACTTCCTCGTTTTTTTATCAGACTCTCTTGTTCAACACTCAAAAAACGACGCCTAGTTTTTCTTTGCGTGCAAGGCTGTTGCAAATTTGATACCAAAAACTCCCTTTGCTCAACGCGTCTTGACAGCTGCTGTCCATACTGCCACAAAGGGATATTATTATACCGGAATGTGACGAATTATGGTAGATCTATGTGATTTTTTTAACGACGTTTGTTTTAGCTACTGGATTTCAGCGACGTACTTTTTGGGCAAATGTAATATGTAGATCTAGCTTACACATCGGCAATTTTTTAAAATCTGCTTTCTTCTTTCCTCTGTCTCCCCCGTCCCTGTCCTCGCCGTCTCTAACCTCAAACATCGCAATCGTTCTCCTGGTTTTGTCGTTTCGATTATTGTAGCAAGTGTTGTTGCTTATTGTGTATCTATTGAGCGATTTGTTTGTTTGGTTCGTTTTTAGTTTTGCTTAAATATGAGGGGGGTTTTTTACAGCATTTACAGGATTTGTGAAAAAAAGATTTTAGAAAACAGATATAGATAGATATAGATATAGATATAGATATAGATAGATATATATATATATATATATATATATATATATATATATATACATATATATATATACATATGGATGGGGAGAGAGAGAGAGAGAGAGAGAGAGAGAGAGAGAGAGAGAGAGAGAGAGAGAGAGAGAGAGAGAGAGAGAGAGAGAGAGAGAGATGTTTATTGCACACCAGCTCAGCTTAACCGTACCCTCCTACCCTCTCCCTCGCAAACTTCACAAACACTTATTGGAATGGGACTTGTCGTCCATCATTGATTGAGTCACGTGTTTTGCGGCCCAGATTCTATGCCTGTATAGAATTAGAATAATGCTATTGCCGTATTTCATCCCCCCCCCCCTCCCCCCAATCTGAAGCAACAGCTGGATCACGAGACAAGCCCCACAGAAGTCCCATCTAATCGACTCGACCACAAGAGAATAATATAAGTATTATTAATCGAGAAGCTGCGTAATGGAGGAAAAAAGAAGAAAAAGAAGACAAGCGGTCATGTTGTTTTCCTTTCCTTCCCCGCGTGCGTATTGTTATAGAAATGTGAGAGGAGATTTTTTTTTGAGTGATGGAGAGGATAAAGTGTGTCACGTAAAAATCAGTCTTCATCTCCCCTTGGGGAAAACAGCTGAGAAAGCAGAGATATCTCAAAGAAATGGATGAGCTGTTGTTCTGGTCTAGTTGTTGAAGCGTCGGACTAACAGGCTAACGATTGAGGTTCGGTCCCGGTCACCACGGTTAGGACTGTCCTCGAAGGCATTGTACTTACCTCTGTTTTCATTTATTCACCTTTTCGAAAACCACAACAAAAACAAAAACACACACTCACATACACATGCACACATAAACGTACATATATACACACTTACGCACACCTGTGCGCTCACACAGACACATACACACATGAACACTCCGTGCTTTCTCCCTCTTCCTTTTTACAGTGGAGTCCACTTATAACGAGTCCTGAAATAACGAGAAGTCTGTTATAAAGACACTGTTTTAAAACACCGTTTTTATCTCCTCTCTCTCTCTACTTCTCTGTCAATCAATGTGTTTGTCTCTATCACACAAACACAAACACAAACACACACACACACACACACACACACACTCGCACACTCACGCGTGCGTGCACACACACACACACACACACACACACACACACACACACACACACACACACACACACACACACCTTTGAGCGTTCTCCTCAGACAAACCCAACAGGTAAAAATTTCAATTGATAAGATAACCGCAGTCCAGAGGAAAAACTACGACGCCCGAACACACCACCGGACACTTTTTTTTTTTTTTTTTTTTTTTGTAAGTGTTTTTCGGTACTCACAACTGCATACGGTCATATGAGCGCGCGGGACGGCCGAAACATTTTCAGCTGGTAGGAAATTTGGAATTTTGCCCGGGTGGCGGCGAAGCCTACTCTTATCGATTTTGGACCACCAAGATATCTTTAACGTGAGCAACTTGCCCGCGGGACCTCCGAGATTTTTCGCCCTTGTCCGTGAAGGCTAGGAGTAGATCTTTCCTACTATAAGATCAGGGGTGCGGCTGAAAGACTGCAGTAAGAAAGAGCCAAGGAGTAGCAGTAGAAAGGCTGCAGAAAGAGTCAGGAGCCCAGTGGAAGGGGCAAAGGAGATGAGTAAGTGGATGCAGAAAGTGGAGACGAAAGCAGACAACAGAACATTGCTTGAGAGCAGGAAAGGAGGCGAAAGGAGACAATTTAGAACAGAAAAATTTCGGTCGCTATCAGGATTCGAACCTAGGACATATTGAATGAGAGTCGAACACCTCAATCTCTAGGCCACGAGAGCC
>NW_004797288.1:1622654-1626265 GCF_000002075.1 Aplysia californica | reverse complement strand
CCCCCTCCCCCCCAAAATCGGAGACTGTTATTATTGCTCTAGCTCCAATGACACAAACTCCATTAATGTGTCACAAATGCTTCAAAGGGAAGGTATTGATAACGCCGAAAATCATCCCTATAATTTACATGTTAAAGAGTTTTCCTGCAGAGCCATCTACTTTCCGTTTTTCTTATGAAATTATTGCTAAAATGCACTTCCTGCTGGGCGAGGAAATTGAATTTTTATGAAAGATTTGCGTGGGTTCTACTTTTCTATCAGGAAATTAAAACTAACTGCCTGTATCGACGAATTTGTTGAACTTACGATAATCAGTGAAACACATAGGATGGGTTATGAAAGAATAAGATTTAGAATGACAAACAACAGCAATATAAAATCTAGATTCCAAACAGCCGTTAAGATATACATTATGTGTCCGTAACCAGACGGTTACAGGAACAAAAATAAAGCTAGACCTTTTATTGGTTGTTGCTGTGTTTACTAGAGTTATGGATAGATAGATAGATAGATAGATAGATAGATAGATAGATAGATAGATAGATAGATAGATAGATAGAGAATATGGTTGCGACTCTCACTCTCAATGTTTACCTCCGTACTTCCAGGCTCGACTTGACGTGTAGTGGTGAGTCAGGGATCGTATCATGACACAAGACCATAGGTGTGTCGATTCCTAGAGTATCTTGCCCGCTAATCGGGTCAGTATGAGAGAATATTTCATGAATCGTGGTGGAATCAGGCGCTCGTCAAAATAACAAAATGAAAAAAAAAAAACCGCTTAATTTTTCCACCCGTATGAAAATGATTTTTTATTTGTTTTGTCCTGAACACGTTTTATGTCCATTGAACAACACATTCGGGCTTGAATTTAACTGAAAAAATGTTGATCAAAAGCATCACAAAAAAAGAAATAAATTTTCAGCTTCCAAGGACACTCATGCTTTGGAAGTCTTCAAATTTTGGAAGCCATTTTCTAGCTAAATTTACCTCTGATATCAGGCAACCCCTACCTCCTTTTATAGCAAATACCTCAAATTCTTTTCAAGATCAATGGGTATTATTTTTAATATAAAACGCGAAGCAAACGAATAGTCTTTAAGTTTAAGATTATACCAATACCTTCAAATGCCCCAAAATTGACGAGCGCCTGATCTAATCTAACCGTGTCGTCACACAATAATAATTATTCCCACAACTAAGTTATACTAGGTAGAGCTTGATGAGATGACAGATCAGGTAAAAGTAGCTCCCCCCCCCCCTCCCCCGCCTGCCTCGGCTACCCTGGGTGTTCTGCGCTAGGTCCAGTTGTTTGAAATGGGGAGGGGCGTGAGATGGGGTGGGGGCTACTTTACTTTTACATTATCACTATAACATAGGCCCACCATTCAGTTATAGGGGTAGCTGACGGGTACTCTGGTGTGTTTTGCTCCTTCTTTTCTATTAAACATCTATCGTCCTTAAATTCTCCTCTTCTTTTCTTTGAATGTTACTCTCTGGTAACGCCTCTAATCTTCGGCACGTATGCTGAACTGTACACGTACTTATTTCCAGGAGAACCGAATTTCTGAATCTGGTGTTTGTAATTTGTCAAGTAAAATTGCTCAAGACTCATTTGTTTAAATCTGAGTTGAATGTGTCAGTAGGTGCTGACATGTCTTGTTTTCACTTCTGTCCTTATGTGTATATAATTAATGAATGGTTGAGAAAGTTCTTTATGTGATTTAACTAGCTTTCTTGTTAATGTGAAATGTCTTTATCTTGTGTGAATGAAGTATTACTCTCAGTGATCATGTCTTCGATGTGAAGCACTCAGTTGAGAACTTATATTAGTACGGGATAGAGCGATATACGAGTATAAATGCAACCTATTTTCATCATTAATATTATAAACCGGGTGTGTAGTATAGTTTTGTCAAATAGTATAACCCGGTGTAGAAGACAAATGAATTTTAAAAATGAAACTTATTCTGTTTAATCTTCTCAAGACCAACTGAATACGTTTTCATCATCATCTCTCTCATTCTCTCTCTCTCTCTCTCTCTCTCTCTCTCTCTCTCTCTCTCTCTCTCTCTGGGGTCACCGTTGACCTTGTTTGGGAACAGTTCAGGCTATACAAGTAGTAGAAGATAATAATAATTGTTGATGTTTTACGTCCTCCGCGTCACAATTTCGATCTTTTTGGAGGCCGCCTGCTTCAGTATTGCCTGTCAGGGCCAGCCCGAGCTGAGAGGGATACAGCGTCCTATAAGCAAAGATAGTACAGCCTACGATACCATAGAGTGTAGTATCTTTGCTATAAGATCAACAGGGATGGCCCACTCAATAAAACTTCTACACACACGGGAATCGAACGCACGTCTTCAATGTTCGATAGGGAAGCGTGTAACTGCTTTTTAGTTTAGTTTTAGTTCGTGTTTTACGGCACTTGCAACAGAATAAGATCATATAAGTGCCAAAGACTAGAGGTGTTACAAGAGAGTAACAAACACAAACAAGAAGGAGGGGAGATAAGTACGATAGATATTTGATAGGAATGAAGAAGCAAACCACACCAGAGCACCAGCCAATCACCCACATGTGTAACTGCTCCACCACAAGTTCCGGTCAAGAAGTGGTTTTGAAAAGTAGACACTACCATTTTGAGAAACGGCTGTTGGTTTTTTCCCCAGTACCGTACGGACTGAGTTCAAAAAGAAATAAGAGCTAGGGTTGGGCAATGAGTCGCTTTAGCAAAATCGGGATAATCTATTAGTGCACCTCTTCGGCAAATAATATGATATGAAACGCTTCGGCAAAATGAGTTAGAACCACTTTGACTAACGGGATAGCACTACTTCAACAAAAGGGTGCTCCCACTTCGGCAAACGATTCAGGAAAGAGGGTGAAGACT
Source organism: Aplysia californica (assembly GCF_000002075.1). Classification (NCBI taxonomy): domain Eukaryota; kingdom Metazoa; phylum Mollusca; class Gastropoda; order Aplysiida; family Aplysiidae; genus Aplysia; species Aplysia californica. Next base: position 1,623,372 of record NW_004797288.1, on the reverse strand, counting down.
CTGAATTCGGACAATGTATCATTGAGAGTTATCCGGTTATCCTTATAGATTATCCGGATTTTGCCCACCTCTAGTCAAAGCATCCAAAAATGTTCTGGGGAATTGCAATGAGAGATGTATCTTATTTATCAAAAGAAACCACGAGATTGTGAACCGGACTGACATGGTTGGTCGATTAACCACAAAACCAGATAGATACAAATCCCTGTTTGAAAGATTAACCAAAAAAAACGGATTTTGTATGGATTTTGTCCACCTCAAGAGAATTGGTTGAGCGGAAGAAAAAAACCCATTGTCGCGTAATGGTCCTTTGCGTGAATGGCAGATAGGATAATAAATATGATAGATCTAAATGGATACTAACTGAAAAGAATTTAAGTACGGCAAACTTGCACCGTTCTAGGGGGAAGCACAAAACTGTGCATACTCATCATTTGAACTTCGTTAGTCCCAATCTATCTCGTCAGCTGATATCAGTATGGTAAAAAAAATACTACGTTCTTTATAGGGGCCATGGTATGTCCTACTTGTGAAATTACTAGTTGTACTCACTTGTTGAAACTAAATCTAGTGATAACAACTTGGCACTTTAACTCTCAAGATAAATCTTCATCTACCACTATAAATGATGTATAAACTATGTATTATACATGAATGATAGAGGGAGGGGGAGGGAGAAAAGGTTTGTGAACGAGAGAGAGAGAGAGAGAGAGAGAGA
>NW_004797288.1:1619480-1622523 GCF_000002075.1 Aplysia californica | reverse complement strand
ACAGACAGACAGACAGACAGACAGACAGACAGACAGACAGACAGACAGACAGACAAACAAACAGACAGACAGACAGACAGACAGACAGGGGGTGGGGGAGATTTGGTGTTTATTTTTTGTTTGGTCTAGACTGGCTACCCGACGAAATGCTATTAGCTCCCAACAGCTGCGGCTATTCCCAGCTTTCAGTGGGTATACATCGACAACACAGACCCACTGGAGGGCATACCCGCTAGCTCCACTCTAAACAAGACAAACCAGCTCAACAATTTTGTAACGAGAATGTTAAGTTGTGTAAACCTGTGGAGAACCACAATGTTCTCATGCTCAGTGTAGAATCAGTAGAGTCTATAAAGAGAGCAAACATTGTGTTCAATATTTTTTTAAATGAAGAGTCGTTTAATGAACAGTCAACTTTTTCTTTTTGACAAATGTAAGCAGATAGGTCCGATTTTTAGACCAGAATCAACTATACAACAGATCAGATAAGTGAAATAGACGTGAATGTTACTTAGGATTGCTCCAACACTTTAGCACCGCTAACCAGTGGCAGTTTTCACGTCTTTGAGTTTGAGGCAATCGTCTTTTGTGGTTGGTTGGTTAGTCTCTTCTTTGTCCCTAACAGAAAACGTGACTTCGATTCCAGAGTGTGGAAGTACTGGCTTTTTTAAAGTATAATCCAATACCTTCATCTGTCTGCTGACCTGTTCTGCAAGTTGCGCACGTTAAAGATATGTTGGTGGTCCAAAAATTGGTAAGAGTTGGCTTCGGCCGCCATTAGGGAAAATTACAAAATCAATTCCTACCAAAACAAAAATACTCTGGTCAGTTAAGAATATCTTCGAAATCGTACTGTGGCTGCCTAAGAGGCAAAGGGACCTACTTTATATGAAAAACGGCTGTATTCGTAAAAATCAATTGCACTGACACCTAGCATTCAGGGGAACGCATGGAAGAAGGAATGAACACCGAAAACAAAAGGAGTATAACAAAATATGATCTGCATACCACTGGGTGCAAGTGCAATCTCCTCATCAGTCTTGTACAATGTTAACGTTTCGCAATTCAATTTTCTGACAAGAGGATTGCACGCAGGGCCCTCGGGGAGGCTAATAGTGCTTCTTTCGTTCATTAAGACATGCTGCTCAGGAGGGTCTCATTAGCTAAACCAAACGTGAAAGATTTTATTAACCTCTGAAGATGTTTCAAGGCGGTTGCTAACAACCTCTCAGTAGTTTAGGGTCTTCTTTTTATGTGAAGCCTCAGCGGTTTTGGCAACTGGTTTTGATTTTGTATTATTTTAAAGCATTTTGTATACGCATGTAGTTGGTTAAAATAATCTGTTATTTTTCGTTTGTCTTTCGGAAATGGGCTGGGGGTGCTAGCTTTTCACCGCTTTCGTCCTTTTTAACATTTCAAAACTCTGTAGGCACTGGCACACTACACATTATTCTGGAAGTTTATTCGTCCTTGAACAGAATATTGTAATAACAGAAATGTTTCAGTAAGAAGGGGGGGGGGGAGAGATAATCAGACTCCACAGATATTCAAATTTCAAACCACTGCACGTAGTTCATGCTCATAATCAACTGCTCCCTGACAATAGAATCAAAAACCAAACAGCGAGCTCCTGAGAGTGGCCAGTCTCTCCTTATGGTGGTTTGTCTCTAAATCTTATGATCAGACATGAGATGTGGTATATAGCAACAGTCGGGAACATTTATTTCAAACAACCAGTTTTCACGTCCGTCTGTTTATGAGTGCCAGAGTCTAAGTCTGAGTCTAAGCACTTACAGCAGACTTACTTGCACGTGGAGAAATAGTGCCCGGACCGCCAATACTGTCCTCAACACCAACTCTTTTATCTCTTAATGGGGATGTTTTAAGCCAACATCTATGCACTTTAGATCAAATTAAAATCGGGCTGTTTCGACTTTAGCCGTCAGGACCAAACCTGGGATGAATGAGTGACAACATTCCTCAGACAGCGGAGATGCTGGATGAAAAAAGTCTCCACTCGGAAATCGAACTCATGTCTTCAGTACACATCCGCGAAGAAACAACCATAATAGAAGCTAAAAATGATAAGGGAGTGCTTATTTAGGCCACTTATGGCCTATATACCATGCAGGCCCCCAGGTAACCTTATCATAGATCAAACTACCCTTTTCACATGACTGAGATAGTCCCGCTTTCGCAACGTCGCATCTTTCTCATAATTTAGTAAAGTTTTTTTCTCAAGTGAATACCTTGTAAGTATAAATCATAACATAATGGAAATGGTAAGAACAACGCACAATACGGAAAATTTTGCTCAACCCCAATGGTTTGAATGAGAGCCAGATGTTATCCTTCATGAAGGAGCAAAAGCTAGGCTACAATTTTGGCACACTTTGGTCAAGTGAAAAGGTGAAATCCTCCGAATGGACTTCCGGGTCAAATTTGGTGCATAAAAGCGTGTACACAACGTGCCCGGGCCCGAGGGCGCTCTCTTCGACTGTCGTAGTAGTAGGAAGTTTAGTGAACGTGCACACGGCAGGGCGAATCCGCCTCGATACGCCCCCTAGACTTTTGTGATCGGCAGTGAAGCCTCGTGTTTTGATGTCATGGGTCTAACTCTAAACAACTCAGTTTCGTGAGTCATACAGCCACATCCGACAGGCCTACATCTTTTTAAAAGGAAAAGAAAGATCTTCAAAATGGCGGTCTTCGCGTAAAAATCGATTTGGTAGAACTGGAAATATTTGCTTCTGAAAACAAGGCAATTTTTAAAATGCAATGAAATAAAATCTACTGGCTGTATATATAAATTATGAAACTTCAAGAGGTATTATCATTTTCCAGCATCTCTTGGCGCCTGAATTGTATTGGTTGAAGTTTTCATAACACCATTATATTATATGGCTTTCCGTGAAAAAGCTTACAAAAGCCATTCGAAGCTGTTATCTCAAATCCTCAATCTACAAAGACATTCAGTGTTGCCAGGTGGCAGTTACGTTACTCTAGATTCGATTATATACATAGGTTTGTGGGGATTATTTAC
>NW_004797288.1:1615926-1618978 GCF_000002075.1 Aplysia californica | reverse complement strand
TGTGTGTGTGTGTGCGTATGTGTGTGTGGCTTAAACAATGTCAGGTGGGGGGCTAGCTTATATAGGCCTTATGTGGCCTAAATAAGGGAAGGGAGGGGGTTAGCTTATTTAGGTTATATGTGGCTGGTTAGGGAGGGGGTACCTTATTTGGGCCATGCGTGGCCTAAATGAGGTCACCCAAATGATAATTGGCTTACTTAAATGTATATGTAGTTCTCAGCCTACAATTGTTAATTCAGAAATTTTAATAAAAGTGAATAGCTGTAATGAAATCTATCCTATTGTCGTTTAAATTTGTTTGTTGGGCTTGTGGGGTTGGGTTGTTGTTTTTTTAATTCACCACATACATCCTTTATGCCTAGTTGGATGATAGCTATATAACAAGCTAACACAATAAAGATATCAAACACATATTCAGTAAGTGTATTTAGGAAACACCCCAGTGTGGCGTGTTCCCTTGTCTGTTCATGCAAGACGCGCCTTTGTTTGTTCTGATTCATGTTGTCATTTGATACATCTTAGACCAAGAAAACAGGGCGTCTGCGGTGTAGTGGTTAGGAGCTTCGTGTCCCACACAAAAGACCTGAGTTTGTTTCCCGAGTTGGGAGAATTCTAAGCGAGCATTCTGGTCTTTGCGGTGGCACGTTGCATACGCGTCAGACTCGGGTTGGCTCAGGCAGGAAGAGTTGAAGCCTGTCTCCTTTTTAGTTTCAGTAGAGATTTTACTGCATAAGGTCATATGAGCGCCAGAAGATTAGAGGTGTTACAAGAGAGTAGCAAACGTAAAAAAGAAGAAGGGGGGATAAGGACGATAGATGTTTCATAGGAAAGAAGAAACAAACCACACCAGAGTACCCGCCAACCACCCACAAGCCTGTCTCCTATTCCTGAATGATATATAACGTCGATGCATGCATAAAAAAAACTTACATTTTTTGAAAGACAAAGAAAGATGTCTAAAAACAGAACATGACCCCATATTGGATTCTGTGGTGAAAAAATTAGGGTCTTCGTCGCTGCACGCATGCGCAATGAGTTCGATTCAAGAAGAGAAGTGTATAATTTAATCAAGCAGATGTATCTCCCTGCCTTCCACTCATAATTTTATTGAAGGTTGTTTTGTTTTGTTTTGTTTTTTCTTATGGGAGGGGGGTTGTTTGCTTTGTTTTGTTTTTACGCCCTCATCTACACAATTTAGATAATTGTCAGGGCCAGCCAGGTAGAGAAGGATACAACATCCCTGTAGAAAGACTGAGATATTCAATTAATATTTCCTCCCCACTTGGAAATAGAACTCCAGTCTCCTACATGCGACAACGAAGTGCCTAATCGCTACACCAGAGACGCTGGTCTGTCCTCTACGGCGGTGGCGTAGGACAGTAGCTAAATGAAACCCAAGGCGTAGTTTTGTGTTACGTTTTTTTTCATTCATTTCTTTAATTCCCTGGGATTTAACAAAAACCGTACCGGAATGCTTCGGGGGAAATACCCAAAGATTCTTTAAGAATAATTTAAAATTGCAGTAATTTGGTGGCCTTTGAAATGTTACAGATGTATTTTCTCGGATAGCTGAAGGCAGGAAAGGGCAACCAAGTCTGAATATTATAATAATTACTAATCAATATCATTTCTGAAAACTACATTGAACTCTGATGAGCCTGTTCAGGCGCAAGGGGGGGAAATCGGCTTGGATTGGGAGGGGGGGGGGAGTAAACAAGTAAACACTTGCTCGAAGATTAAGCCGTACAAATCTCCACAGTCTGGAATCAGTAAAATCATGACGTGTTTCAGATAAATATTTCCCCCACAAAATGATAAATAGACCTAGTTAAATTAATAATTGCCCAAATCAGTGAGCATGCAGATTCGTAGGCAAACCTGCGTGTGTGTTTGCCCTACGTCATCAAATCATAATATGACGTGTGCGACTTCATTAAGAGATACAATATTCAGAACTGGACGCCTGTTTAGCTGTTAATTATGATGAGGAAACGCGATAATGGCTTAGACCTATTAACCGCTTCCTGTAGTCTCTAGTTAGAAAAGCAATGCTCCTACCTAACAAATTAGAATTCTTACTTAATCTATACAACTTTTGAACATTAATTCAGTTATTTTAATCAGTTATGTCTAGCTTTTTTCCATAAACGATCCTATTTTGCAATAACCTGGTAAATATCTGTAATCGGAGACGTAAAGAATTATATACAAGGTGCCCACGTGTCTTCAGCACGACAACCTGGAGCTTAGGGATTATGTTATCATGTATTGCTTTAGACCGCCACTAAAGATGCGACTAAATGACAACAGTTTTCTGTATACTTACATGTTTACGAAATAAAGATAAAAGTTAATAAATTTCACTTAATTAAGACTGTTGGGAAATGTGGTTTACAATGGGGTACATTAATACACAAATGTATAAATGATAAATACATATATTTATGAATAATAAACAATATCACAAACATAGACAGTTCGCACATCATTGCTGGTCTCCAACGTGCCCCGCCCTATTTTTTAGCTAAAGTTTTATTGTGTGTTTCTCAAGGACCAGAAACGACCCTCTCCCTTAAGCGCTGTTCACCGACATACATCTGACTTGCATTTATCCGTCCATGCTTGAACCAAAACTGAAAAGCTGACAATCCCAATTTGTGTTAAATGGAATCAGAAAGCAACCATTCAATTCATAATTATGCATTCAGATCGAAACCTACAATGTTGTATACGCATGTATTCAAAATCGTGAGATTTCCAATTCTGTCGTCATGTTCTTAGGAACACTGACTGCTACCTTTCTTTACCTGCCGAGGGTTGAAGATTGTGTGTGTGTGGGGGGGGGGGGTTAAAGGTCGGAAAAGGTCGGTGCCACCAGACAGACAGATAGACAGACAGACAGACAGACAGACAGACAGACAGACAGACAGACAGTTAGATAGATAGACAGTTAGATAGATAGATAGATAGATAGATAGATAGATAGATAGATAGATAGATTGATTGATTGATTGATTGATTGATTGATTGATTGATTGATTGATTGATTGAT
>NW_004797288.1:1613589-1615359 GCF_000002075.1 Aplysia californica | reverse complement strand
CCCCCAAAAAAAAAACATGTTAAAATTGATTTCAAATCTATCTGAGTTTTGTAAATTTAGTTAATTTCTCTTCCAGTTACTTCGCTATTTATCTCAGTCACTCGTGTTTTAAGGCTTCAAACAAAGCTTCTTGTGTCAGTCGTTACCTTTTTTCTTTATTGTTGCCCTCGTCTATATTTCGTTTCCACATTGCAACGCCTTCTCTCTGCTTACCTCAGACAAATCCACCGCGCTATGTTTACTTCAATCTGTTTTCTATGGCCTCTGAACAGAGCTATTTTCTGCTTCGTACTTTATCCATTGAAATGTATACGTTTTCCTCCCACATCCGTGGCGACGACCTCGTACGTTTTTTCGGAAGAAAATAACCCTTTGCCTGAAAAGGACGGTCAATGCATTGGTTCTAAATGATATTATTATTCGCCCACATCGACAAAATGTAGATAATTTAGACGGAAAGGAGTCCAACCTTGTCCTGCCTTTTATGGTCCACCCTAAAAAAAGAGGGATTCAACAACCAGGCATGAAATGGAAACACAGTCGAGCCTGCTCTGACGGTCACCTGTATAAGATCTTAAGACAATTACTTTAAATCAGAAGTAACCACTTCCTATTTCCTTCCGAGCGTATTTTTAAATCATAATGGCACTGATTAAGACGTCCACTTGTCTAAAACAACCACTTATTTTGTCCTCGACAACATGTGAAAAGACTTCGACAATTTCGACCCTTCTCGGTGAGACAGACTTCTCCACATAAGAGCCAACTTCACGTCTTTTGCGTTCAGCGGCGAAGGACTTCGCGATTTCACCAAAGACGCCGGTCGGAAAGTGTTGCGCACCCCTGACCTAAATCATAACACACTGAGAATAACATTTACTTTGATGAATAAGCAAGGAAAAGGAGACTTCGTTTGCGAGTTCATCCGGAGTTCCTGACAGATCTACAATGTCTGCAGTAATCGAGATGGGTTAGCGTACGAGGCATGATGGCAACAAGCAATGCATTTTTTCAATTTTAAATCCCACATTAGACAATGAAACAGGATATACTCATAAGATTGATATAGAAAGACGAAAACGAAAATAGGTCAGAAAGACAATGAATTTAGTAGTACATGTACTACTATTTAAGTCTCGCCACTTTTGACGCAGTACTCCTGTTAATGTCGTAGACTTTTTGACTTCATACTACTGTTGATGTCATGGAACATTATCTTATGTTTTCTATCTTGAAAGGCGTTGCCATTCCAAAGCCAGGGGACTCGCAAAGACGTAATTATGACGAATTTAAGAGGGCTTTTTAAAATCTAAATCTAGTCATGGCGGGCTAGCATGTGCTATTGCCAGCGCCAGAGAAATATCAAGCGAGAGTTCCACAACACCTACTTAACAAAGGAATATAAAGAGATGGTATCTCGTGGCCTGGGGAGAAAAAAACATGACATGATTCCTTTTGGTGTGTTATTTACGACAAAGGCACTGGAGTAGAGCAACTTTAACGTCGTTGTAACCGGCGAGTGTGAAATACCGGGGAACAACAACTTTTATTTCAATGCATAGTTCTTTGTTGCTGGTAAACTTGGTAAACTTTGACAGTGTCGAGCACAGCTAGACGAGGCATGTTGCGTTTCCTCTTGGTTTTCGAAGCTAGAGCTCCGTCCAATCACCATGAATTTGACTTTTTTTATCTTGCCTTTTTTTTACTGCTAATTCAACACATAAGATTTACACACACACACACACACACACACACACACACACACACACA
>NW_004797288.1:1606972-1613209 GCF_000002075.1 Aplysia californica | reverse complement strand
CACACACACACACACACACACACACACACACACACACACATACACACACACACACACACACACACACACACACACACACACAAATAAGCACTCTGAAGCATTTGGAGCAAAAATAGACAAAAGAAAAGCTGAGGACAGAAGAAATAAGTAAACAAATTTTTTTAATTTTTTTTAAAGATCTCGTCCTTGTAACCAGGCAAAGGAGCAAAGAAGACGGAACCTGTTCACTACCTGAAATCATAAGAAGCTGACACATGAACAACTTTTAAGGTGAATTTGTTTCATTTTTATTCAGTATTCTCCAACTTATCAAGTCGTTCAAAAAGGTTTGCCTCTTCTCGAATAACTTCTAAACTATTCAAGATATCTTCACAAAATGTGTACACAATTGACAAAAATCAGAATTATGCTATGACGTCACATCTTTCTGCTATTCCTGTTAAAATCATAGAAGCTAAGGTTCATTGTCGCCGAGAAAATGGCGTCCAGCAAACCTATGAATGTGCGCTGAAAGCAAAGAGCTGTTATTAAGTTCCTTACTGCAGAGGGAGCTGCACCCATTGATATTCATAGGCGAATGAAGCGTGTCTATGGTGAAGCATGTGTAGATGTAAGTACTGTTCGAAGATGGGCAAAGGAGTTCGCTTAAACCAGTCCAGCAGAGACAGATTTGCATGACCAAGCTCGTTGTGGTCGTCCAAACTCTGCCAGTGATGTTCAACACCAGAAGAGAGTGGATGAGATCATCCAAGCAAACCGGCGGGTCAAAGTAAGAGCTGCCAAAATGCTAGGGGTTTCTGCAGGGAGTGCTCAGTATATTATCCATGACGTGCTGGGTTACAGGAAAGTGTGTGCACGGTAGGTTCCCCACATGTTGTCACCCGAGCTGAAATTGAACCGAAGTCAAGTTAGTGATGAACTCCTGGCTCCTTATACTGATAAATAAAAGACAATCGAAAGAATACAGGCACACTGGCCCACCTAGCCCGCAAGAAGACAAAAAATATTTAGTATCGATACCATGCTCAATATCATCAAAACTTTGTTGTGGCTTAGCACAGTCTCTGCTCCACGGACGCATTTCTTTTTTGTTAAATACAATGGCGGTCGCTCTTCTCCGGTCCTCCGACGTCAAAGACATCAACAGTAACATGACGTCAATAATGGAATGACGTCAACTGTAGCATAACGTCAACTGTAGTATAACGTCAAAAGCAGAATGACGTATAGAGTTCTAAGACATCAACAGTAGTAGCCCACAGATGACATGAAATCAACTGTTATATATTGCCATGAAGTCAAAAAAAGTACTATGTGCAATGAAGTCAAAAGAAGTATTAAGTGCAATGAAGTCAAAAGAAGTATTAAATGCAATGAAGTCAAAAGTGGTATTAAGTGCAATGAAGTCAAAAGAAATGTTAAGTGCAATGAAGTCAAAAGAAATATTAAGTGCAATGAAGTCAAAAGAAGCATTAAGTGCAATGAAGTCAAAAGAAATATTAAGTACAGTGAAGTCAAAAGAAGTATTAAGTGCAATGAAGTCAACAAAAGTATAAAATATCATGAGGTCAACAACAATAATATGACATCAAAAGTCGTAAGACTAAGACTAAGACTAAGACTTGGACGGAGAAGAGGGAACAGACAACAAACGTTAATGGTCTCAATCAAATCAGAGCTTTGGAGTTCAAAGCACACATTTTTCCTGTAAGCTTATTCTGTTTGATAAGTGTCTGTTTGTTGGCCTCGTCAATTGCCAGCATGCCCAGCTGATTTGTCTGGCACTAAGCTTAAGCCAACTGAAGATTGCAACGACAGAAGTTTCTCATTTCTTTCAACCATATTTTTAAAAAGCCAGTTGAAAAATCTCAGCAACAAAACATGCAAATACAGAACAAAAAATTACCAGGAAGATCATAGCAGCGCAATAAACAAAAACTTGGAAATCCGGAGCTTACTCATTGCGTGATAAGATCACAGTGGACATCATAATAATAACCCAACTCTGGGAATTTCATTACTTTAAAAGAATGTTTACAAAATGAACTGAAAGAATTCGATAATTAGACAACCAGCATTTAAAAATCAAACACTTTCATCTATAATTAGCGTCTTTTTCTAGCTGCCTCATTCCTACACCACAATAGGCACGAGCAGGCAAGTGATAAATCTTAAGCTGATGCAAAGCACTTTTTTAACGATGCCCAGACATGCTGCTTAACAAAGGGAAATCAATGCTCGCTAAATTGTATCTTCATCCAAAAAAGCGTTGAATATCACAGGAAAAGACGGGATTAAAATAAAGCTTTGAGAACAGAGATAGGCTTGAAATACAGCTTTTGATGGATTTAAAAGAAAATGATCGAGATTACGTGTGCGCGACACGATGGGCAGACAGACAGACAGACAGACAGACAGACAGACAGACAGACAGACAGACAGACAGACAGACAGACAGACAGACAGATAGATAGATAGATAGATAGATAGATAGTTAGATAGATAGATAGATAGATAGATAGATAGATAGATAGATAGATAGATAGATAGATAGATAGATAGATAGATAGATAGGTAGATAGATAGATAGATAGATAGATAGATAGATACTGCTTTTCGTACATATTTTTCTCTCTTGCGATATAATCAGGTGTACCCGTCCATTTAGCTGAATGGAATTTGAAATACGGAGAGAAAGCGCCTCCTTCCTGCTCCTGAACAGAAACTTCCTTTTTTATATGTTGTGTCTCCACTACATGTCTCCAGACCACGCTATAGTTACGTGTGTTATAGGCTTAACATTCTTTTCAACATACAGACGTTAACAAAAGTTATGGACCACTTTGACAGACAGTCCTAATTTTTAAAGATATCCGAAAAAATGACAGCAAGGAATGTTTCAAAATGTTTGCTCTGAAAGTGTTAATGGGTTACCAACGCGTACTGCAAAGCCTCCTAAAGGACCAAAACCATCACGTGCTGCAGGGAAATCCTCGGGGAATTTTAGCCAAATTTGCTGTTTTTTATCGACTTGTGAGCGACACCAAGGACTTTCCTCAGTTAAAATTTCTGGTGAACGTCGTAAACGGACGTACTGTCTCGAACTGCGCTCACTTTGGTGGCAATGTAAGCCATCATTTGAGCAAAATCCGGTATCGTATCAACATACCGCCAAGACGAATGCTGAGAGACTTTGATCGCGCCAGAGCTATGGCATTGCTGGAGGATGGAGTTGGAGCCCGAGAAGTTGCCAGAAGGCTCGCAGTGACATACTCTGTCATTGTCCGCCTGAGGCAGCACCATCACGCCACTGGATCAGTCCAAAAACGCCCACGTGCAGGTCGACCCAAGAAGACCACTCAGAGTGTTTGCAAGTGGTCCCTAAATTTTTGTTGAAGTCTGTAGTTTGGTCATTTTTAGTAAAAGCCGGAACCTCCAATTTTAAAGTCCATCTCCAATAGGATCAAGGCAAGTAGGCTGAGAGCCTTGAAACCTCCCCAGATGATGAAAGCATTAAGCCTTAAGTTAAAGATTTGAACCGGGGTCATTCGCGCTGTAAAACGCCCTAATACCAAAGATTGCTTATAACAAGATAGTTCATTCAGCAAAAAATATTGCCCGCGGAAGTCAGCGCATTGCTTCAGATGGCGCTGCAGTCTTTGTAAAGCTCTCTTTCGTTTCTTCAAAAGAAGAACAGAAATAGCACAGTTTGTTAGTTTCGCTTTTTTTCTTTTTAAACACAAGTAGGATAACTCTGTTCGCAAAGTCCGCATTTTTTTCGAAGAGGGCGCCACCGGATTTTGAGGAAGATTTTTTTAATTGGCTCAAAGAGAGGAGTGAGCTATCTTGTTGTGCACGATCTTTGCCAATACCAACTGAGCTATCAACGAAGCACAACCTGCTACATGTGCCATAACTGCTTTGAGTCGATGCGGTTTGGTGCAAATTCTTGCCAACTTGACTAGTTATGTACGATCTTTGGTTAGGACAAAGAGTCTACATAACAAGAGGGTCCACTCCTCTCTTAGAGCCAATTAAAAAAGTGTTCTCAACAAAATTCGGTGGCGCCCTCTTCGCAAATGCGCACCCTTTGCGAACAGAGTTACCCCGCTTGTGTTTTTAAAAAATCAAAGTGAAACTAACAAGTTTTTGAATAAATAAGAATTCAAATTTCGGAAGAACGCTTTTTAAAAATGGTTACGCTGACAAAAAACCGCTTCCGGAGGAAGGGGTGACTGTTTTCTTCGTTTAATTTGACTTAAGAATGAGAGGCAAGAGGTCATTTAAAAAATAACTAAAACTCCGCAGTGAACGAACTCGAACAGCTGATGAACAGCAGTCGATCTGCGCACGTAAGGAGGTGCTATTCCTATTCTTCCTCTGGAGAAACGAAAGAGAGCTTCAAAACAGACTGCATCGCCATCTGAAGCAAAAAGCGGACTTCCGGCGGACACTTTTTTGGCTGAGTGGACCATCTTGTTATGTACTATCTTTGGTTAGGAGTACATGTAGTAGTTGGAAATTTGAGGTTCGAATCTGGTGTCAAATGTTTCCCATCCTCACTACAACACCTGTGTAACGGTAAGTAAGACTTTTCGTTGTTGTACCGAGAAGACACAAGTTCGATTCCCGAAATAAGGAAACTTTGTTATTTATAATCGAAAATCGCCGTATGTCTGCTGTAAGATCCCTCTCAGCTTGTGTTGGCCATGACATGCATAGTAAAAGAAACCGGCCTCCAAACTGGCCTAAAATGTGTTGATGAAAGCTTAAGGCATTTCATTTCCTCTTTCATTCTTACAAAGAAATTTCAATCTGACCCAGCGTAGTGTGGGGGAAATCATGCGCTTCCCCATTCAAAACGATTTATTCCGCGTCTCGTAATTCTCTTTCTTTAGACAAAAAAAAAAAGAAATTCCGACGTAAACTAAAGGCAATGTCCGGAGTTTTATATCTTTAACTCTTACCACATAACTTTATAGTAGCACTTGACCATTGGGTGCGAAGAAAAGTAGTGATATACAGGACATGGAACGGAGAGGGTTAATAGTCAATAGGAGCCGTATCAGAATTTCAATCGGGAAAACTGTTCAAAAAGATTGCAGTCTTATTAGGATAACAATGGAAACAATCACTGATAAGCGTCTCCCTTCTCCTTTGAAATTCGGGTTATTTTTTATCTGACAGTTCGTTCAGTCACGGAGAAGTAAACTCTTTTCTCCAGACAGATTTATATTATTTACCCTTTTCTCTGTCTGGGAGCATCTGTCCTGAGCTCAGGACAAAAACTGTTAAAACATCTATAAAAAGCAGCTGTTTCCTATTGGGCTTTTTAAACTTTGTTTATCCTGAAGCTACTTGTACCGTGTTTACATATTATGTCGCTGCTGTTCCCAAAAAAAAGATGAAATGTCTGCGTTGGCTTTTGAAGTTGTTTTGTTGGGTTTGTGTTTTTTAATCGTTTCTAAACTGTTGGACTCAATAACTCAAACTATAAAAACTCAACGAAAACACGACGGGCAGAGGTCACCAAAACATTATGCTTTGATCAAAACATTGACTTTAATCTTCATGCAGTTGGCGGTATTTGATTATCTTAAGAATCGATAACACTTGATCTTTCCCTTTAAAGAAAAGATTTGAAAACACTTTCAATGCATTTTTATGAGAGTTCATGAGTATTTGTACATTTTTCAGAGGTTTTGAATTATATCGTTGTCAAAATAGCTTATAATACCACACTCAGTCACATTTTTAAGTAGACACTGTGTTGAAATAAAAATAGCTAGTTTTACAATAAGCCAATATTCTTAAACATTTCAGGAATACTAATTCAATTAATTTTAAAAACGAAATAAAAACAACAACTAAAAGGAAAGTCAACATAACAGGTTTATTCCTGACTTACATTGTGTAGGGTTATCTACAAAAGTAACATCATCAGTAGCGCGTATGATGTCCTTTTGCATTGAATTGATGACTGCCTGACATCGTCGACGCATGGAATCAATCAATCGCTGCCCTGCCTGTTGAGGGATGTTATTCCACTCTTCATGCAACGCTCCAAGTTGAGGAAGTGTCTCAGGCTGGTGTTGTCCCATGTTGTTCAACTCATCTCTGGTTTGTTTTGCCGTTTTGAAACGGTTCTGTAGATGCTACAGGCGGCAAAAAGATCCTCTCTTGGGGTAGTTTTTCTTCTCCCAAGTCGACGGTGTTGATGCTTTTCTGATTTTGTTG